>NW_015505205.1:2314589-2337376 GCF_001515645.1 Sinocyclocheilus grahami | reverse complement strand
AAATTCTCTGCAAACCCTCCCCCCCCCCCCCCCTTTTTCTCACAGACGTTGCCGAGTCGAGTCTTCAGAATGTGTTCATTGGTCTTGCTGCTGTTGCTGTATTTTTGTTGCTTGTGTTTGTGGCTATTACATCCTACAATGGATATAAAAGATGCAAAATTAATCCAAAGTACGGCACAGAGCTACATTAAGACTTTTTTTTTTTCAGGGCAGTGTGCAAATTGTGCAAAGAATGATGGGAAATGTAGTCCGGGGTGCTATGCAACAGTTTGTGTAGTGCGAGAGTCAATGTAATGGAAAGGGTGACATCTGGTGGTGAATAAACAGAAGTCCATGAACCGAATTCGTGACAAATATCATATAAAGGAGGTGGATCATTATTTATATTAACAGATACCTTTATCTCCAATTAAAAGAGCATAAAATAAGCCACTTATTATTACATTTATTTTCAATAGTCATCATAATATACCCTTTAACGCCTAGAATTTCACTGAATTTCATAGGTGATGGTGGGAGAGTGCATCATAAAATGCATTATGAAATTAATTGTGTTTTGGACTCATGATTGTGTATCACATGAATGCATCCATATTAGCATGTGCGCTTCAGTTATTGAAAGCCTGGGTCAAGGTCATGAAATTACCTGTATCAAAAAAATCAAGCTGATGCAAAGCATATACTGTATGTGTGTCTAGCTCTGCATAATACCAGAACAGAAACTGGACTGCAAATTTGAGGGACTGAAGATCTTGTAAATGAAGTTTTTCAAGTTTAAAACAAAAACATCTATCCAGTATTTTTATAGGTGCTAATCTAATATAATATAAAGAAACAGCAATGAAATACTGTGAGTGAATAAAATAAAAATATTTTTGAACTCAAACCTACCTCTCATTTCAAAGAGTATTTTATTATTTTTTTAAGAGAGAGAGTAAAGTTTTTTTGCGTTCATTTTCTGTTGAAATCAATATAAAAGTTACATAACTTGCTATATAACATAACTTTTAAGTTTACTTTGACTGAACATAATGGAAGCCAGTGAAATATAATACCAGAACAGAAACTGGACTGCAAATTTGAGGGACTGAAGATCTTGTAAATGAAGTTTTTCAAGTTTAAAACAAAAACATCTATCCAGTATTTTTATAGGTGCTTATCTAATATAATATAAAGAAACAGCAATGAAATACTGTGAGTGAATAAAATAAAAATATTTTTGAACTCAAACCTACCTCTCATTTCAAAGAGTATTTTATTAATTTTTTAAGAGAGAGAGTAAAGTTTTTTGCGTTCATTTTCTGTTGAAATCAATATAAAAGTTACATAACTTGCTATATAACATAACTTTTAAGTTTACTTTGACTGAACATAATGGAAGCCAGTGAAATATTCTCATGCATCATGGATGAGCAAATTATGTCAAAAAGAAAGGCCTCAAACAGAGGAAAACACCATTGAGCGGCCCATTTAAGGTCTTGACTTCTAACTATAATTGAAATGCTTCGCAATGGCCTCAAAAGAGCAATTCACACCAGAGTTTTATAAAGAAGAACAGTACAAAATTACTCCCGATTCTTGTGCAGGTCTGAACCACAATTTAGAGGATTACCCTAAATTAGATAAAGAACATGAAACTACCACTCAAATGCATTACCATACTCATAACAAAGACATTCCTTTGTGCCACATATTTATGTGCATCATTTCAAAATCAAATAATCCAAAGAATATGCATAAATATTGTGTGGTTACAGAAGGGGTCCTATTATGCTTTTTCACTCTTTCAACTTTAGTTAGTCTGTAATGTTGCTGTTTGAGCATAAAAAAGATCTGCAAAGTTACAAAGTTCAAAGTCCACTTCAAAAGGAGATATTTTATTTAACAGAAATCACTTTCCAAAAACTACAACGAACGACTCGTTTGGACTACAATGCATATTTTCCGGGATTTGTGACATCACAAATACCAACGAATGGGACGAGACCTGGTTGAGCTGCACTAGAGAAGGCATTGAATGTTATCACTATGTTGGAGACATGCTAGCTTTCCCAAGGCAGATGAACTTAGAGTGGTTACAATCATCCGGGTTTAAATCATGCTCAAATTGATTTGATGCAATATTTACTCTGAAGCTCGCAGTAAGGGGAATGACATTTCCCGACCAGGCGCCGACTGGTGCCAATCACAACACACACTGGCCCAGCTAACCAATCACAGCACATTTCGTATTTCAGAAGGTGGGCCTTCATTTGATACAGGAACAGACTTCATGCCAGACTGGGGAGAGAGGTGTTGTAATAATGTAAAATATGTGAAAAAATAATGTTTTTTTTTTTTCGAAAAACCTAGTATGAGAGCCTGTTCTAGTACACCCCAAAACAAAATTAAAACTTTGTAATAGAGCATAATAGGACCCCTTACAAACAATGGAAAAAAAAATGTCATCAATGACCATGCATAAGTTAACATAACCTGGTAGTTAAAGAACTAGAATGCAGGATTCCAAGCCGAAAAAGACCAGCAAGAATGTCCCAGCTGTTTAGTGTTGGTCCAGCTGGTGAAGCTGGTTATCCAAAAAAAACGGTGCTAGGTAAGACTGACTAAACCACAGCAATTTGTGGTGGTCATTTCAGCAGGGATGATTCCCAAGTTGGTTAAGAAATTAGTCAACAACAAAAGGGCCACAGTACTGTTCACACTTATACAGTTTTTGCAAAGAAACCTTTCATTCAGCTTCCATTCTATACTGCAGCTCACCCTTTGAAGCACTGTCTGATTGATAAAATCCAAATGCTTAGGTGTTCCATCCCAAATGCACAAGCATAGATAAATAACTCGCTTAGTCTAATTACTGTTTAGACGCTTATCTTTACCTTCACACAATACAGCCTTGATAGAAAACACCATGTTTCATTATATAAGCAGTGAGCAGTAAATCATAGAAATGCTGTTCAGAAAAGAGCTGTATAATTGATTTTGTCCCATAACTTCTGATAAGCCACTTGATAAGATAACAAAAGATAGCATTAGCATGTAATTCATCTCATAAACATCAATAATGTGAACTTTAGTGTGCAGAAAGGGTTGGCAAAAATAAATAAATACGACAAAAGGAGCAGTCAAAATCTGAGTCTGTTAGATCAGGAACAACCATCAGACCAGCCAGAGAAAAGCAAGATTGTTACATCAACAGTAGTAGTGGAATACCTGTCATGTTATTGGCACTGAGTGTTTTGATGCATATATTCCCTGCGACTCTTTCTGCTCCAGTCAGAGATCGCTGCACCACAGGCAAAAACAAACTACTACTAATCAGCTTTGATGGGTTCAGGTGGGACTACGACCGAGATGTGAACACCCCCAACCTGGACAAAATGGCTGAGGAAGGAGTCAAGGCAACATATGTCACTCCACCTTTCCTGACCAACACTAGTCCTACAAACTTCACCCTGTTATCTGCTAAACATTTCTAATTTAAGGTAAATCGATTCAAAATGCAAGTTTTATATACATGCTACATTCCAATAGTGTCAATATCTATGGTGAATTAGTTCTTAATGAAACCACTGAATATGTAAACATGCTAACATTTGGCATAAATATTATATTAACTTTGAAGAATTCATTTATTTTTACTTCTATAAAAAAAAATCACAAAAAGCCTAAATGTGTATTTATGCATCTTTTTATTAAATAAATAATAAAAATGATGCAGACTAAATTATGTCTGCTCTGACCCACCTTAGTCCCTAGTAATCACAGTATACAGTTGAAATTGCTGTGGAAATTCATTTATGCCACATCTGAGCATCTAGCTACCAATGCTAATGTCGGGTTTGATTTCTAAAGAACACACAAACTGATAAAACATATACAATAGCATATAAATGCAATGGAAAAATGTGTTGGATATATAAAACTGCCAAATGTACGAACACAAATGTAATATTCTGGAGAAGTCTCAGCAGAACACATAACTCCTAAAATTAGTTGCACTGAAAAATATCTATTTTTCCCCAGGAAGGTACATTGAGAACCATGGTGTGATTCATAACAATTGGTTCAATACAACCACACAAGAGAAGAAACAATACTACATGACACAGTTTGTGGATGAATACTGAGATAATGGCAGTCTACCCATTTGGATCACTGCTCAAAGACAGGTACATCTCAAAAAGCTTGACACAAAAGCTTTAGTATATTTAGTATACTATATCACATCCTAACCAAATTTGTAAATTTGTCCTTTCTTAGGGTAAAAAAACAGGATCCTTACACTTCCCTGGTACTGCGGCCACTTACCAGAATGAAACAATCCAAGTGAAGGAGGTGGAACTGAGGTTTTATGACCACACCGATGAGACAACATGGAGGGAGAAAGTAGACAAAGTCATGAAGGAACGGTTTAAAGATCATGACTTGGATTTTGTCACTTTGTATTTTGGTGACCCAGATTCTACTGGCCACAAGTACGGGCCCGATTCTCCCGAGCGGCGCGAGGCGGTCAAGAAAGTGGACCAAACTGTGGGCTACATACAGGAAACTGCTGAGAAACACGGACTCAGTGACCATCTGAATATAATCATCACAGCTGACCATGGCATGACCACCATGTTCAAAGGAGAGGACGTAAAAGAGATAATACTCACTGACATCCCTGGATTCTCTTTGAAAGATCTGAAATTCCACATGGTGGACAATGGACCTTCTGGGCTGCTGTTACCCAAAGAAGGGATGCTTGACAAGGTTTATCAAGCCTTGAAAGGAGGTCATCCAAACCTTCACGTTTACAAGAAAGAAGACATGCCTGCCCGACTGCATCACTCCAAACATCCACGCATCCTGCCCATCGTTCTCTTTGCAGACCCAGGATATGTCATCAATGGGGTGAGCATGAAGTAAACACCTAATGGACACAGTAAATATACATGGACAACATTATGCTATATGTGATCATTTCATATGTTCTAAATGCTATTCCAGTTCTACGTATTCCAGACCTACAAAGGGCAACACGGCTATGACAATGAGGACATGGACATGGACATGAAGCCTTTCTTCAGGACAGTATAGGACCAGATTTCCACAGAAACTTGTTGGTTGGACCATTTGAGACCATCCTTCAATGTTTACCCTCTAATGTGCCATTTACTGGGGATAAAGCCAGAAATCAATGACGGGTCACTGGATAACACCCGACACATGCTGATAGCCAACGGAGAGCCATATGATTCTGGAGGTAGATCTGGAGGAATTTAAATAAAAGTGCATATCTTATAAATGTATAGTGTATACATATTTAATATCTTAGAGGTCCGAGATAAGAATTATTTTGATTATTTTAAGGGGTAAAAATGATCATACTTTAGAAAATATGATATTTAAATTACAGACAATAGCAATAATCTGCTATATAAAGCTATATTATACTGTTATATAATGTCAAACTCAGTCTCTGCTTTGCTCTTACCTATCTTTACAGTTAAAGACAACTTATCATGATAGTCATCAGGTCTGGTATTTTGATAAGGTATCTTGATAAACTTGTAAATTACACCATTCAAACAAATACTACCATCAAATTGTATCACTCTTTTCAGTAAATGGATAAAAACCTGCAAGGAAAGTATTACAACTCTTTTACCCTGACCATATGACCCCATGAACCAATAACACATGATGAACCAGCACTATCATCATCTTATCAGTTTAATGTATTCAATTTCCAGTAGTTAGTTGGAAAAAAAAGAACTAGATGTTCCCAAGTCAAGCCTTCATAATGTGTTTGTTGGTCTTGCTGCTGTGGCTAGATTTTTACTGCTTGTGTTTATGGTTGGTACATCCTACAACATGTATAAAAGACAGAACGCGAATATGAGATACGACAGAGTTCCATTATTGTTTTTTTCAGCACATTATCTCTCTATAAAAATCTGATGTATTACTTTATCTTCACTCTCCAACAGAGCGAAAGTCATAGATGATGAGGACCAGATAAAAGCTGACTACATCCAAACATCGTTTTAAGAGGGAAATTCACTTATTCTTGAATTGCTTGTCATTTAATACTACACTGGGATCCAAAAATTTGAGACCACATTGAAACAACATTTAGGGCCTTTTTTCCATTTAAACCTTGGTGTAAGGTTTTAGGAATTTGGATGGTATCTACCTACCTACCTACCTACCTACCTACCTACCTAGGATGTAAAAATATTTAAAATTTAAGTATTCACATCAAGGCATCTCAAGTACACGTGTCAATAAAAGAAGAGAGGAACATACTGTAAAATACTAAGATATATAGAAATTCATATTCAATGTACATTTTTCAATTAACCCTTCATTCATATTGTTATGCTGATGAAGTAATTTGTAATTAAAATATTCTATTAAATTAGAAATGCTGAAAATATAGTTTATCATTTTAAAAAGTTGTTTTAAATTATAAATGCTAATAAAATAATTTGTAATAAAAATGTTGTTTTAAATAGTTTTAAAGCAAACTGCAAAATAGAAGCATTTTGACTGGTTGTCTCAGACTCTTCACTGCTTTATGTTGATTAATATGCATCATATTTTATACAGTATATACTGATGCCATCTAGTGGAAATAGTGAGTATTTTCAAACTCAAAACAATTGTGACTGTACTGTATGTGAACCAACTGCATTCAATTAAATACTAACTGTTAACGATGAAAATCACACATTATTTACTCAATTCTTGAGATTTTCGTTCCTTCCGATTCCCTTGCATGCACACACACATTCAATTTAAACTACACACAATAGGCTGCACAATACCAGTCAGTTCTGTGGAAAAACACAAAGCAGAAAAAGAGCTTATGAGGACTAAATGACTGACAGAAGTTATCATTACACAGAGCTGCAGATTCAATGATTTATGGTTAAATCCCGTCCAGTCATGTGGAATTTTCCCAAAATAAGTTTAAGTAAACAGCCCATGACAAAGAGGCACTCAGAGCAGGCTGGTATGCATAAACAGTTTGAACAGTGTGCTGCAGTGTAGCCCCCACCAAACACATTCACACATACACACACACACACACACACACACACGTACACACACTCAGTCACCCGCCAGAGCAGAGCCCGTCTGGAAATGTGGAGTCTCCCCCTGGCACGCGCACCAGACTCCCATCCATCTTCCAGTGCAATAACATTTCTCTGTCTCTCTGTCTCTGTCTATTGCTCTACTACTGTTGCAGGACACACACTCTTCTCCTGTCTGCAGAGATCATCCTTTATGCTGTTGGATGCAGGGCACTTTTAAAGCAACATAGTCTTGAATGCAGAAATTTAGCACACTACAATCAATGAGATGTCTCTCAGCAGACATATTAAACCTAAACATAAGTTAAACTCAGCTGACAATACTTGTCACAAAAATTTATTTAGACTTGTCCCTCCTTTAATTTCAAAAAAGCACAAATCAGGGGTACAGTAAGTCGCTTACAATAGAATTGAATGGGGCCAAATTTAAACTTTAAACGTAATATATTTCAAATGTATCAAAGTGTAAACAATGTGCATGTCAGTGTTCTTTTGGTGCTTGTGTAGTTTATTAATATTTTGAATAATTAATTTTTTTATTTGAATTGTAGTTAAAGTTTTAGAAATTGAGTTTTGTTATTTTTATTAGTATGTTTAATGTATATGGTTTTCATTAATTATTATGTATTATTATTATTATTATTAATAATTAACTAATTTCTTTAAATGTTGCCTTGGCAACTAGCTGAAATAAAATATGTTTTTTACATTATATTTCAATTAACATTCACTTTTTCAAGTAAGCAACATGTTTTATGGTTTTAGTTTTAGTTAACTATAATAACCCATGATGCAAATTTTTTCACGATTTTAGTGAGAAAAATCACAAATGGCTTACTAACCTTTCTGTAGTTATTTGCAAAGTTATATGCAATTTTACAACTTCATCGACATGAAAATGAAAACATAAAACAACCATTAAAATGAAAAGAACAACTGTTTGTTTTAATAGAAGAATTAATGCAAGGTCTTTTATAAAATTACAAGCTGCTCATTTCTGCGTTTAAAGCCTTCAAAAATTGGTCCAATAGCTTCCATTGCAAGCGTCTCACCATTATATAATTAATTGCATTTTTAAAGAACTTAATCAATTTTGTGATAATTATTATGCCACAAATGCTTTCAATTGGGCTTATACTGAATATGTAATATTCCCTTTTGTCAATACAGACATGTATCCTTTTAAACTTCATCCAGTTTTGGATCTGTCAGTAACGACAGATAGGAGATGAGTGTTAACTGCTGTGCTTCCTCTTGAGACCTTGTTATGACTGTCGTTTTAGCCGGTCATAGTGTAAACACTTGGGAATTTCCCTCTGAAGACCTACATAGCACTTTTATTCTATCACAACATGTCAGCTCCTAACCGGGCCACTTTAATATTCTCTGCTCTCATCCATTATTAGCTGTGAGAGCACATGTCAAACAGCCACATTCTTCTGAGTGGATTTTCTCCTTCCCTCCGCCTACGCGCATGTCTGCGACGCACAGCGCTCAGAAGAACGGCTGAGCCGGGAAACAAGCATGTTTACATCTGAGGCTTAACAAACGTGCTGAGCTGAAGGGAATGCAGAACGGAGTATCAAGAGGATCATGTGGACTATTTTTTCAGGGCTATTTCAGATTCATAGTGTATTGCTTTTTTGAGCGCCACCTTTATTTCTCTCAACGGGCAGAATATACCGAAATAGTCATCTTATATTAATTTGAACAGTCATATAAAACGAAATTCAAATAGAGAGCCTTTTTATTGTGGTCTATCCAATAAAACTCTCAGTGGATGAGGTTTGAAACCATTTAAACTATTTCACAAGGACCGGCCAAGATGCACTGGTGGTCTTGGTCAAACGCCATGTCTTCCCGCGGCCTTGTCTCGCGGGGGCAGACAAGAACCGTGTCACCTCACACTCTGGTGAGACCTCTTAGGGGTTTGCGACGACAGATTTACTCTGACATGCTCTGTGGTACGGCCGCCTGGCTCCGGACACCAGCACACCTCTCTGATATACCTGTCAATGAGGTGTCACTGCACAGAAAGCGCGCCATGCTTTCTTCTCCAGCGCCACCATGGAAAAACTGACTCAACACCTCCATATCCTCACTCGCTCGCTCCTACAGTCCTGCCCATGCAGTTCTGATGAGGCATTCCTTTGAGCTGAAACAAGGCGTTAATCCATGATAACTTCTCCTCGTGCCAGCATGTGGGTGCAGGTCTCTCCTCCAATGCTTGCCTCATGCTTTCATGCCTGCCAGGTTGAATAACTCTAATGTAGCTGCAAGATTTAGGAGGTAATATCTATGTAAAGAGGGAAATGGTCTCAACAGTAAAGCCATAAATCTGTCATTCGTACTTTGATGGATAGACGCTTCAGAATCGTTTTCGCAAAGAAGCCAAACACAAAAGCTGCCATTCGTCTGTGTCGTATATGGTTTAGTTTTATGTATTTGTGTGAGCAGTGAAGTGTACAATATGGCACTAATACGCAAGATGCTTTTTGCAATGTAAAAACAAATGACCTCCTTCTGGACGAAGGTTTAATCAAAATCTGGTTATGGATTCTCACATATATAAAACAGTCAAATCAGAGTACAATGAGTCATGTGCTAAATGGAGCCAAACCTCTCTGACTGTGAATATCTAAAGAACAAACTAACCAACAGGGCAACTGGCCATATGCCCAAAGGCCTATGACCACTTCACTTGACCACCATAAAAGAAGCAAGACTTAGGCCCTGTCCCAAATGGAACACTTCATGTGCACTTGCGGTCTTACGGACTTACAATGGCCGCCGCGTGCACGTGTCCGTTAAGTCCACGAGACCGTAGGGCAGGGTTCCTCAAATCTTGCCCTGGAGGGCCAATGCGCTGCAGAGTTTAGCTCCAACCCTGATCAAAGTCACCTACCTGTGATTTTCTAATGATCCCGAAGACGTTGATTAGCATGCTCAGGTGTGTTTGATTAGGGTTAGAACTAAACTCTGCGGGAAAGTGGATCTCGTGGGCCAGATTTGAGGATCCCTGCCGTAGGGTGTCCCATTTGTCATTTTAGCGTTCAGAAGGGTGCTCGCGAGTGCCCCCTTTGCGGCCGTTATGTGCCTTCGATCCGCACTTCTGCCGAGCCCGCACTGGTGCGAGCTCCGCAGCAGACTTCTACCCGACAGTCAAAGCGGCATTACGTCACGAAAGTGCGGACTCAGAGGAAGAACGCAAGGGTTTAGGGTGCCATTTGGAACAGGGCCATTATGTACAAACAAACACAAACTTTTAAGGAATTGGAACATGAAGCTAAGCGTGAAGAGTTGCTTTACCATCTTACCTGGTCATATCAGACAGTAGACCAAGCAATCACAGTTCCAAACAATGACTTCCCAGGAAACATAACTAAATTCATTCTACCTTATTTATACTGTTTGTCCATCTACACATGCGTCAAATGAACGTCTTGGGTCATTGCTTCATACCTCACTTTTTTCTGTCGACGCAAGCTGGATTTCTTGTGTCATTACATTCTGAAATGAAACTGCAATATGCAATGCAAGTAGCCTCCCCGCCGCATTTTTAGCCTTTCTGCAAGGCACGTTTTTGGCGGCAAATGTCTTCTCTCTTCCGCCTTAACGTAGCCTATATCACATTGCAACAGTTTGTAGAGAATCTTGTATATATATATATATATATATATACTGTATATATACATATATACAAAAAAAAAGATGGCTTAGGCTACTATGGTGACCTATAGACACAATTCAATGTTCCAGACTGAATGAATCAGTCTTTATAGAAATGGGGTGTCTGCTTTCTTGTTGACATGGTGGTGTTGTATTTGTTCTTCAATATATACAAATATAGCGGTATAAATGTAATAATTAGCCTACCTATTTGTGGATGTGAATAGCCTCTCAGTCAAATAATTGTGTTTCTAAGTTTTATAAAGTCATGATAGATTTGCTAGATACAAAAATCAATGACACAGGCACAGCTGGACAGTGTCTGTACAATCTGTGTTTGGATTTATTTAATTAATTCGTGTTCTTATATGGACCACTAGGGGGTGCATTGTGCATGGCATACACACAGTAGCCTACAGAGGATGCTGGAAATGTCCACATGCCTCAAGGTACGATGGCATTGATCATTTAACAATAAATTATGACGACTGATCTAAAGCGATTCTAATGTGTCCTTCTAGATTAGATATAAATTCAGAAGAAAACGAATTATGCTAAAAGAGGTTTAATAGATTTTGGTTACCTAAATGCTGGTTAAAATTTGAAATGAAATCCATGAGCATGTTCCTCTACATGCCTTGTCTTAATAAGCCTACTAATTCGTCATGGTTATACACTAATATTATACAAATATATTTATGTATTAGTGGATGAAGTACATTCACTAAATAAGAGTGAGTCAGACATGATAGTTCAGACTGACAGATTCTAAAACAATTAGATAAACCACTGCAACATGTTTGTTTTGTATGGAGTGAAACAGAAGAAAAAGGATTAGCAATTCTCCTGCCGCCTCTATCCATCAAAAACATCACTCGTTTACTTTGGAAAACGCAACCGAGACATTTAATGCCAGTGTTCTTTACGACTGTTCACATCTTCTGTTACACCGCTTCTCATGTTAAGAAATGCTGTGATCCATAACATTTCAGTCCTGAGCCTGCATTTGGAAATAAATAGTGGGGCTGTCATTTAAGAGGAATTACAAACTTTGATTCCATTACATATACAGACACAAAACATGCACTCACATGCTGTCCCACAAACTCACCCAACACACACACACAAAGCAACGCTCATATGCAGAGGCACACGCTAGAGTGGCGCCACAGTCTGCTCACTGCTGTGCATTTATTATGGATCAGCTTTGCCAATACTTTCAACACCAGTCCAACCTCCTTCAAACAGCCACAGGCCGATATGTGATGGATCCCGCTTTTGCTTAGAGAATCAATGCAGGACAAATAGTTCCTACTTCGGCCTGTGTCAGTATCGCCATCCAAAACACCTCTCAATCCAATTCCTAAATTATGTGAGTAATTGATCTGGACAGCGAAAGACTGAGATTTTGGGTCTTGCTTGTTCACTTTGCCACAGATTTCCCTGGTGGCTCAGTTGTTGAGCTCTTGATGAGCTTCCATGATGTTAATTAGCTTGAACACAAACAAAATACTGTTTCCACACGGACTGAAGGTGATCTGTTCCACCTCATTACAAATTAAACCTCCATACATTCATCTAATCTCCTGTAAATATCTATTGCAGCAGTCGAGCATGACGACAGCAATGTGAAATTTCAAACTGAGGAACCTGATCTAGACCTGAAAATATTGAGAACGAAGCATACAGGTGGCAACTGCGTACACAGAGATATGTCTTTCAGTAAAGGATTAAAATGTTTGTTCGAAGCGCTATGAATAGAGAAGAAGAGATCCTTCCTGTGCTACGGGAACGAGTCCGTTCTTTACAATATAGACAGCGATGGGTGGAACGATGGCACAGAGCCCACATTGGCCTGGCGATTGGGGGGAAATTATAGGGCTACGCTGCCAATTTCTTAAGGGAAAAAAGCAAGGAGGAACAAAAGGGAGATGAAGCTTGTGGTTTGAATAAACCTCAGTTGAGTCAAATATTTGCCATGCCTCATGTTTGTGTGGTGTTTTTGGAGGGGAATAAATGATGAGAACTTGAGCTCAAACTGAAGGCTAAAGGGGTTTTAGGCATTTCTATCTGTCAACCTTGAGGTAAAGTGCTCAAGATTTGCTTTTATATTTAAATTGTTGCTTTTTTCCTCTGTAAGAAACCAGAATTCAAGGTTGCAAGACATTGAAAAACATTAAAAACAATACAAATCTTAATTAAAAAATCAATGATTTTTTTTTATGTAAAAAAAAAAAAAAAAAAAGGTCAGCTGCATGCATTTTAATCTTTTTGGATTTGGATCAATTTGCGGTCCAGATGATTGTGCATTGATGTTCCCCTTTCATTAATAAGGAGACGTTCTTTAATCATATCTGGTACTGACTCTCTTACGCTTCAAAGTCAGTTTTTAGCCTGCACGTCTGCAAATATAGCTCTGATCTTCCAACATCTGACATGCAATCATCCCCCTGACCCCATCGCTATGATCTCTGGTATGAACGTGAGATCACGCTGACCTTTTTCTCGGTGATATCATCCTTAAGAGCACACTCAGATACCATGATAACACCTGGCCATTTTCAAAGGTGCCTAACAACAGCATTTTAATGAAGTCCAAGACACACACAGAACGAATAATGCTATTGAGATTTTAAGAGAGAGAAAAAAAGAATGCAAAATGAAGTGAATTTCCTTGTAGCAGAGTAGTGACAGACATCAGCCTGAGGCTTATGTTGATACATGTCTCTTCCTGACATCATTCGCATAACTGTAAAAGTAAGCTATAATAAAGTTTTACCACATGTTGTTTTTGAATGTCACACTCTCATAAAATATGAGAAATGTTGACAAGTCAAGGCTGTAAAGTGACACATTTCACTGCCAATGTTGAAAACAACATTATTTCTCAGTTCTACAGATATGCTTTCACAGTTGGAGGCTGATTCTGTTTTTCAGAGGCTCATTTGGTCCAGCTTTACAAGTAGAATAGCAAAAACAAACAAAAAGCTAATGGAACTTTACAGCATAAGCTACAAAAACAAAAACATATACTGTATATATAATACATGGTGGGATCAGTATAAGCTTGAGACTAATACGGAAAATGTTTCATATTCCATATTTTACATACAAAGTGTAAAGTGTATGTGTATGTTATTGAGCATGATTCAATGGACGATATATATATATATATATATATATATATATATATATATATATATATATATATATATATATATATATATATATATATATATATATATATATATATATATATATATATATATATATATATATATATATATATATATATATATATATATATATATACAGTATAACATTACATTTATGTTCAAGTCTTTAATTCAGATCTTTTTATCGTGGCTTTAGGCCATATTCTACAATTTGACATTTAGCCAAAATATGTATTTTATATTATATTATATTATTCAAGTCTTTTTTATAGGTCATATTCTTTTATATGATATTAATTTGTACATATGTTTTTATTCAAATCTTTTTTTTTTCATGATGACTTTAGGTTATATTCTACAATTTGACACTTAGCCAAAACACTGCATATCAGTAACATTTTAAGGATGGCCATTGTATGAACTTTAAACCCTGAACCATTAAATGTTTATGTAAATATATTTGTCAATGATATTGGAGCTCATTTTTTAGTAAGGAATTTCCAGCCCATTGGTATTGCCCACAAACCTACTCACGTCCCCATGTTCCTTTGGTTTGGGTTTCCTCCATCCTCTGCACACCAGCTATTTGGTCCAGTCGCCAGGAAACAGGAAAGGTTCAGACCAATGAGAGGCTTTTCTCTTTAAGGGAGTGTCTGTGCAAAAAAACTATCTGAACGTTTAATGACTGGTGCTTTTTCCGCTCTGTCATGGTTAGAGAGAGCGCCTGGGTGGCCAGACTGGCTTTCATCACGGGAAGGGTGCAGCGTGTAAGGGGGCAACTGTTCCTCACACCTGATTGTTAGTGATACTGGATGGACTCCAGAACTTGGGTGGCATGTTACTATGCGAGATGAAGTTTCCAGTTATATCTCCTGGGAAATGATGCCCTGAGAGCGATGAAATGGGATCATTCAGAGCATCTATGAGTGTTTAGGTTTGAGGGTCACAGATTGAGGTGCATTAAGCCGGTGTTGAAAATCACGCATGGTGCTGCCCAGTTATCACTGTGTGAAAATATGCCTCATGAAGAGAGAAAGAAAGAAAGAAAGAAAGAAAGACACTGGCACACAGCATTTCTTGTTAAGTAGAGTGGAGTGACAGGTCTATATTCTTAGCTTATTGGAAAGCTGGAGAAACAGGCAGTGTTTTTATTCTGCGGCGAGCTGAGAAGTAATATAAACACGTAATGCTCCTTCACGTAAACCCTCCTTAGTGTGCAAAACCAAGTGATGCTGGACAACGAGCTGGTGGATTAAGTCAAAATCTATGTAACAAAAGTAGGATTTACTTTTTGCCATGCAGGGAAAGTTTCATTTTGGCTTTAAAGCTGTGTATTAACTGTTACATTGAAGATTATGCATGATTAATCCCTGACTGAGTTTTACTCTCGGGACTCTTTGAAATGCTACAGTGTGATGTATAAATGCCTGAATATAGCGAAACAAAAAAAAAAAGTCAAAGCCATCTATGTGACACTTGTCAAAAAAGGAGCTTAAACCTAATCGATACAGAGCGGAACTTCAGTATCTTCATTCCTTTGTGAGGCCAAGTTGTTCTTTTCATGCCAATAGACTTTAGGCAGCAGACAGAGCAGAGAATGTTTTTACATGTGATCATCCATCCAGCATGTGTTTCAGGCGCCACACAGATTAAATGAAAGAATCTGAAAATGAAGGTCTTTAACTTTTAATCCTTTTACAAAGACCCTTCAGACTGTCTGAGGACGGAATGGCGTCTCGGAGGGAAAAAAACAAAGTAACTGATCCACTCCCTCCGAGGAATACGAATCACCAATTGTCCATTACGATCCAGACTTGACTTCATAAGTCAAATTAAAATAATATCACCTCAATTAGCGTCACATCAGCATGGAGGGCTTTATAAACGGCAGCTGGTGGGTTTTACTGCATGCAGTGCATGTTAAGCAGATTGCGTATGTACAGCAAGTGAAATAAGCAAAAAACAGTTCATGCCATTTTTAGTGGTTTTATTTTAAATGCATTTCGACTACATGGACATGAAGAATAAATAGTTTCTTTTAATTTACATGAGCAGTTATTTTCCATTCCCCTTATATTTACAGCACACCAAGACTGTAATCTATAATCTCCCGTCTGAGGTGTATAAAGATAAAGTTTTTTTTTTCCGAATAATGGAAAAAGCTTGGAATTCCTTCAATAAACGCACTTTGAATGCGAAATGTTCTTTGACATAAATATGTATAAAGTTACATTACAACCAAAGTTACAGTAGACACTGGATATTATAGGCAAATACTGACCTTTTTTCTTTTCTTTTTCTTTTATATAAATGAATCAGGCACCACTTTACATTACAGTGTCCATGTTAGACATATTACTATAATTATTTACTATAATGACTATAATACCAAGCAGCTCCACAAAAGAATCACATGTTAAGTACACAAAGTTTCGTCAGCATCACTTGTCAGTACTTCTGTATGAAATTACACAGTAACATGAACACCAATGTAAAGTGTAACCTAGAATGGCACCACATATACATCAAATATACATTCCTACACTGGACAGTGCATGTGAGAATGAGCACGGAGCGGAGCTTATTTCAGTTCGGGCAGGAGCATTTGCACTCTGATATAATGGGGTACTGAACTGGTATCCAGGCACATTTGAGCCCACCCTTTCTCTGCAGGCACCTCCATCGCAAAACCGTAAAATGGCTGGATTTGGCAGGTTTGCAAACCATCCCTTCTGGAACCGAACAAGACCTTTTATTGTAGCAGTTGCCCACCTTCACATAGCGGGGCCAGAATCGGTTCCCCAGGTCCTGCCATGTGTGCACCACCGGGCAGAAGGCATAGGACCACAGCCACAGCTGAAGCCTTCTTCTGAGTTTCTTACTGGGCTTGTGTTTTTTCCCATGCTGGATCTCAAACTCCATGGCTTTGATTTCTTTGGGCATGGTGCCGGTGGGACGCTTGAAGAGTTCGGACTCGTTCAGGTCGTCCTGTCCTGCGTATTTGTCCTCCGGTGGACTGATGGACATGAAGTTCTGGTCGAAGTGACTGCCTAGCATGGCTCTGAGTTCGGTCTCGTTCAGATCCCGCTCCTTAGGGTCCAGTATGGGATCCGGTTCCTCCCTGATTTCCACTATAGGCAGAGTGTCACTGGGAATGGGACGGAGGAGGTAGTAATGTTGGCACATCCCTTCTTCTATCCTGAATCCGAGGGAGAAAATGAGCACGTATGTAGCCAGAAAATACGGCACGTTATCCATCTTTTTGGCTGATTAATCCTCGCGCTTGAGTGTTCGCTTGAGTTTTTGGCGAGCCGTGAGAGCGCAGTCTCCAGCGCGCGCGGTGTCTACCCACGAGCGTTCTCCTTAGAAAGTGTTCGTTCAATTCAAACAGCACTATCCTCGGTGTCACTTCGCGCTTAAATGTGATCGGAGATCTAAGAACGCTGTGTCAGTGTCTACTTTGTGGTCATTCCGCGCGTCTCGTTTCGCTTTTACGCACAGGTTCCCATCAGCAGAAGGGCTCATGACAGTATTAGGCGTTTTCAGTCGGATCCGGTCTCCTTTTTGAGCTCGCGGGCTCCTCGCGTCTGAATCCGGAGTCCTGGTGTCTGAGGATCCGCATGCTTTCTGGTGACGGGCGCCGAACTGAGAATCACCTGGCTCGTCTGATTTATCCTCGCGGGTCGCGATAGAACCCAAAGACCCATTCTCAATTGTGGGTCTGTTGCCAGAGCTCCACGACACCTCCTTCTATTTAGGGAGGGGAGGGGGGTGGGATGGACCGGAGTGGGCTATGGGGGTGGGTGGGGTACAAGGGGGTCCGGAGGGATGACTATCGTTGGTCGCCCTCTGCCGGTGCGCCCGCACATGTCAAAAGAAAACGAGTCTTTGGGATCTGTGTGAACTGGACTGAAACTTCAGTTGGACAAATACACTCATTTATTCATTTTAAAGCAACATTTTAATATTTGTTCTTATATAAAACGTATAAGAACAAGTATTTAGTACTCGTAAAAAACTATATCTTGTATAAAACCTTTTAAAGTGTCAATGACAAATTAAGTAAAAAGGAGAGAGAGAGAGAAAGAGAGAGAGAGAGAGAGCGTGTGTGTGTGTGTGTGTGTGTGTGTGTGTGTGATTTCAAGTAACCATGCTGTCCGAATGTACACAACTTAATTAAAAAAAAGTTTAAAAAGTTAAAGTTTACAAACATATTTTTAAAGTTAATCTTTTAAACCAGTATACAATTATATATATATATTATTTATTGAGTTGCAAATATTGACAAGGTTATTGCACCAGACCTGAATCAAATATGCCTTTTCATAAAGTTTTATGCTCATGTCACATACCAACAAATATTATTAAAATATTAGTAATATTTTAAAACAAACTGCTTCACTCCTTCATTTTCTAAATAAATACTATTAAAAGATTGAAAGGATATCAGCACTTCCCAGAATTTCATCCGTTTATTATCAGATTCTGCCCAGTTACACCGCCTTCACATTTAAGGCTCACCAAAATAAAACAAAAAAACTCTTAATTCAAAAACCTTTCTTTATCGATGATGTGCATTCAAGTGATTTTTGAAACTTATGCAGACAAAAACGTTTATTAAAAGATTTATTAAATTGTTCATTACATGTAGGCCTGATGTTACAGAAGTGATGTGAAAGATATGTCATGTATGCTGCAGTTTATATCATTCTCAACTGATATCAGCTTACTCTGAAACGCGTTCTGAAATCAAATCAATGGGTGCCACTGTTCACATAAAATTGTTTTTTTTTGGCTTCTCTTCCAATGACAAAGTTGCATTCAGACATCCCATGATATTCCTCTGCTCCTCTTTAACGTTTAAAATGACCTTAGAGCAATTTTCTGGATTGCTCCTGTGTCAGCGAGTGTCCGGCGCCAGTAGAATGCAAGTTCTTATTTAAAAGAAAGGAAGTGGGCTGAAATTATGTTTTTGAGATAAGCTTGCCAACCGACTGTAGTGATGAAGGAATCTGTGGCCCTTGAAAATGGCCTATCCTCCGGCTAGAATTACAGAACGCAGGACCGGCACAGTCTTCCGGTGAACAAAGACATTTCTGAGAGCCAAATAAAGAGCTACGCTGTTTTCCAGAGCCCTCCATACGAACATCAAACTGATTAATGCATTTGTGATGAACAGACGCCATACTGTCTTAGTATTAAATGTCACTCATAATAAGTGTCTTAACCTGTGAACCGCGGCTCAGTTGATGTATGCTGTTGTACTCTCGTGGATTCCTTCGTTCTGTCTTGTAATTTGTACGAATGACTGTTTAACTGTGTTACAGTGGTTTCCATGGAAGTGTGTGTTTGGACACATAGCAAAGTGGATAAGAGGCCATATTTAAACAGGCCCCTGTCAATTTTAGCTGCAAATTGAGAACATTGCGTCATTCCGGACCTAATCATCAGATCATCTTCTCGATAGCAATATTCGCCACGGTTTGAGTTCGTTTCCAACATACACATACATTCTCATTTCTTCCCCTGAACTGATGGCCAGATCCACGTGTTTCAAATCATCTGGAGGTATATTTGTCCTTTGATTTCCGTGGAATATCTGGGCAAAGGCCAGTCACGCCTCCATGACCATCAATGTCTGATCTGACTCTGAAGTTCACTTAATCTTAATGATGGATCAGAAGGCCTCCCAGCTCGAGGTCAAAATATTCCAGATTCTTTCATGACCCAGCTAGATAAAAATGTCATTTGTTTTTGTTTAGTTCCCTGTGAAGACCTTTGATGATCTAACAAGAGAGCAATTTGAACGCTCGATTTGAAAGTTACGGTTTCTAACATGCGGTCAGTTCAGTTTTAAATACAAACATACACACAAACACAGTCTCTATACGGCCTGTTTGTTTAAATTTTTAACATTTTAAACCAAGCTTCTCATCAATGTCTTTAAAATATTAAACCCATATAACAAACACTAATAAAATATTAATATATTATAAAACAATTAAACTTTTTTTAAATATTGACATAATATAATTTTGCTATATTATACAGTATATTGTCAATTGGCCTGTTTAAATTGTTTACATTGTACACCAAGCTCCATATCAATTAATAAAAATATTAAACTAAAATAATACAAATATAAGTATATTATAAAATAAATATTTATAAAATATAATTTTCTGTATTCTGTTTTACTGCAATTTTCTATATTTTTAAATCTGTAGTCAACCTCTGAAGAATTAAGATTTCATAATCATACATTTTGTTTGGCCTGTTTGTTTAAACTGTTAACATTGCAAACTACGTTTAATTTCAATTTATAAACAATTTATAAACATTTTGAGATATTGGATTTTTGACTTTCATCAGACAGACGCTCTAATCATCTAAATTAAAACAAAAAAACGTTTGAAATGTTTTGCTTTACATGTAAGGAATCTAGAATATATGAAAGTTTCACTTTTTGAAATAAGTTACAGAATTGTTTTTGTTTTTTTCACGATATTCACATTTTTTGAGATGCACCTGTATTTAAAATTACAGTTACTTGAATAGGTCTGAAATTAAAGAAACACAAATAACATATCATAAAATATTTACACTGGAATGTTTATTTTTTATGACTTCAATACATCTGTCACAACGTCATATTCAAGATGCATCACAAAAAGCAAACAAGTTACATCAGAAACCTCTACGACAAGGGACCAACCATCAAAAATGCAATACTGAAATATATTATTTAGATCAATAAATGCATAATGCAAAAATATACAGATATTATGCTTTTTAATTGTTTTGGCTTGCATTGTGCACAGTATAAAGGTATCAAGACAAATATACCATATAATTTAACAATAACACCCTAACTGGAATGCCAGTTGCAAAGAGTTCAATGATTTAACTGGAATATAGGTAAAGTTGAATATGATAAATAATGCCTCATGTCTGTGGGCTTGTGTTGAATGCACACCGGTGTGTCAGAACAGTGCATTTACCCACAGGATCTGGAGCACCAGCTGACATCACTGTACATTAACCGGAAGATGGAATCTTTTTTTACAATCCTTCACAGGAGAAACTCCAGTCACGACATATATATTTTTTGGAAATCAAACATTTTGTGCAAATACCATTTTTCTTTCTTTTTTTCATAAAAAACACTACAAACATTCATAAATTGTTGAAACATTGCAACAGACACATTCACAATGTTGCTTGCGAAAGCTGCCCTTTTCATTCGGGAAAAAATATTTCACTTAATTACAGGGCGTACATATGGATTATGTGAATAAATATATACTATATTCACAATAAATCTGTTAGGTAATAATCATTGCAACATGAATGTGGTATAGCTTTACAGAATTAATGATGCATTACTAAACAAAGTACCTTTTTGGTTATGTCCTTAGACCATAACTTGCATTTCAAATATCTATGGCTTTATTGACAAAATGAGTGCTGTGATATTAGTAATTATGCAAGAAAACGAATTCACTTCCAAATCATTTAAATGTATGTTTATATAAGTGGCACAAATTTGCGGTACAAGCAAATAAGGTTCCTTCCTCTGCAAAAGGTCAAAAGTGGTCCGATTCAAAAGAATCCAGCTGTCAAACTCTTATTACAGTAAAAGTTGTGGGAGGCAAATATACTGTATATATTAAAAGTGCAGTTTTTTATCATTCCTTCAACCTGTAAAACATAAGTGGTTTTCATTTCCTTTCATAACAGTGGGTTACCCAGCATAAATAGGAACAGAAACAAATTACAACGAATCTTCAAATGTGAACAATCACACGCCACAAACCACCATCATATGGTAAACATCGCACAACTCAAGGTATTTTTCAATGAAACACATTCTGTGGAACAAATGTCACACTCTCTTCCCTTAGAACTACTTACCAGCTTTTTAATTTAAGAAGGGCTCATGTTTGGTAACAGAGTCTGTAGTGATGGGATCATTTTTTAAATTTAATCCAGTGTTTCTGAACACTGAAATGCAATCTATTAGAAACAGATGTAGTGTAAAGTGGATGATGCCACTTCATACATCAATTGTAAGAGCAAACAATACTAAATGGGCAGTGAAATGAGCAGATACATCAATCTGTCATAGCAAGTAAACACATAAACTGAACCGACTCTCAAATCACCTAAATCCACTCTTCACCTAAAAACACCACAACAGAGCCCAACAGCATGTTTCCGGATGTAAAAATCCCATTCATTTTCTCCACAGAGAACTTCAAAACAGACTAACCAAAGGTTATATCAATTAATTTAGATATGGTCATATACAGTATATTTTTTAAAAAGCAACGAGACAGACAGACAGACAGACAGACAGACAGACAGATAGATAGATAGATATTTACTTATAGATATAGACTTGTAACATTGTTTTTAAAATTTACATAAATATTTTTTATATATTGTATTTTGTATAAATGTTTATATATATATATATATATATATATATATATATTAGTGCTGTCAACGATTAATCGCGATTAATCGCATCCAAAATAAAAGTTTTTGTTAATACACATATATGCATGTATATATTTAAGAAAATATGTTATTAAATATATTTCTATATAATATAAATTATATGAATATGACTATATACATGTAAATATTTTCTAAATATATACTGCATGTGTGTGTATTTATATATAGATAATATATATACAGAGTGCACACACATATTATGTGAACAAAAACTTTTTTTGGATGCGATTAATCGCGATTAATCGTTTGACAGCACTAATATCTATCTATCTATCTATCTATCTATCTATCTATCTATCTATCTATATATATATATATATGTATATATATATGTATA
>NW_015505205.1:2294136-2314497 GCF_001515645.1 Sinocyclocheilus grahami | reverse complement strand
GATAGATAGATAGATAGATAGATAGATAGATAGATAGATAGATAGATAGAGTTTAAATACGCTTGTAGCTTCTAATCCAAAATATAATATAGAGCTGGTTTGGGTTTTGTTCATGACTTCAAAGTCTTTTAGCCTGAAGACGTTTTTGAAACCCCTATGGTGAAAATAAATGGGAAAAATACATTCAGAACAAAGGCAGCTGAAAAAGTGGGCACTCACTGTTGGGCTCTATTGGCTGAGGCAATTTCATGTTCTGAGGAAAAGCAGTGCTTTGTTTCATGTTGCATTGATATTTAACATTGTAACAGTCAGAGCCATGATTTATGAGTCCCGCAGAGTTGACCAGCAACTTCATCCTCTGCAGTGAGGATGCAAGAATTGATTAGGCTAAGTGTTGCGGTTGGAGAGGAAAGAGGATTTCTGGAGCTTAGAGGCAATTTAAGTGGTGATAAAACCAAACGTCTACATGATGGAACGATTATTTCATCCTAAAGAGTGCTGCTGAGGATCTCTGACACTTGTTCATTTGTTTGCTCGTCCGAATCCACGTCCTGAGCTTCTGCTGTAGTGCCATATCCCGATCCAGCATCTCTGGCTGTAGCTCCTCTCGATCCCGTGTCCTCCTCCTCCCAATGCGGGGCATCTCTGCAGGGTGACGTCTTGCTGCACGACTCCACAAAGATCCTGCGAACGTTGGGCTTAGACTCCCTGTAGGGCGGTCTGTACTCATCCAAACTGTAGGAGGTAGTGGGCGAGTGCGGTAGGGAGAGTGGCGTCTCCAGCGGCAGGTCGATATCGCTCTGTCTGGTGTAGATGCCTTCAGATAGCGAGGGAGTGTGACTCTCGCTCTGTACACGCAGCCAGCGGTGCGGCCCGCCAAAATAACTCCTCTGGGGATGGCTTTTGGACAGCAGCTTACGTTTCGTTGGTGGATCGGCCAGGAACTTGCAGCGGGATGGCTTGTCTGTGGTCTTCACAGAGTATGTAGACAGCGATAGGTCCTCCATGTCCTTAGTGCACGATTCGGTTTCCAGGATGGACTTGGAGCAAGCGCTGTATTTGAGATCATGCATCTGAAGAACATCAGGAGCGCTACCGCTGAGGACGTGCACGGCCTGATGGGAGAGATCCTGGGCTGAGGAGTAAACTAAGTCCAGGTCACGAGGGCTCAGAGCGTCACTGGAGTCGTAGTCACTGTCTGTGGGGAGAAAGACCTCCGAACAGCCCTCTTCATCTGAACCTGGTTGGGACTCTGCAAGAGATGGGGATGGAAATAATAGGTCCATTGGAATTAATAAGCATAATATTGCTTATCCATTTTAATAATAAAATAAACATTTTAAAAGGACAGTTCTGCCTCTAAAATCTGATTGGACGAACAATGTGCAAAATTACGTGTGGAAAAGCCGATGTACAGCACTGTTCAAAAGTTTGGGGTCGGTTAGAAAGTCTCGTGCTCCTCAATACTGCATTTATTTGATTAAAAATACAGTCAAAATAGTAATATTGTGAAATATTATTTCCATTTAAAATAACTGTTTTCTATTTCAATATATTTAAAAACGTAATTTATTCCTCTGAAGGCAAAGCTACATTTTCAGTGTCACAAACATTTCTTATTATTATCAGTGATGAAAATAGTTTAGCTAACTATTATTTAATATTTAATAGCTAATATGTTTTGTAGAAACAGTGATAAATTTTTCCCAAAAGTGCAGAACTTATTTGAAATAGCTTTGCTGCCACTTCACATCAGTTTAATGCATCCTTGTTAAATAAAAGTATTAATTTCTTAAAAAAATAAAATCAAATAAATAAATTGAAACTTAATGACCCAATCTTTTGAATGGTAGTGTATATTTATAATATAGATAAATGTACTGTGACATTGCACATACTAAGCATTATATAATGTAATAATATTTGTTAAATTTATTAAAAAGTTAATATAAAGTTATATCTATGTTTTATAGTGTGAAGGATTCACAAAAACAGTTTTCATTTATTCAGTATTTTAATGTGGCAGGTCGTTGAATACACATCCTCACACATAATGGAATAATTATAAATCTTGAGAAATGTGGAATATAAAAGAGAGAAAATAAAAGTAAAAACACCCAGCAGACAGGCAATATGCAATTTATTGCACACACTGAACCACATAAGTAATAATATTTAAGTGGGCTTAATAACATCTGTTTTTAATTCATGTTTTTAATTTACTTAATACTAGGGCTGTCAGTCGATTAAAATTTACAATCTAATTAATTACATGATGTTAAGATTTATTAATCTAATTAATCGCAAAATAAATTTGACTGTGAAAATATCCACAAAAGATTAATTAAAGCTAGTTTTGTGTAAAATGAGAAAGTATCAATTAGACATTACAAATTGTAGAGTTTTTTCAACATAAAATGTATTACACAAACATTTAGGCTACAACGGCCTAACATAAACTATTGAACATAAAAGAAGATCATTTGAGAAACATCTCAGTATTTATGTTCATACAACGAAAGTCATTGGTAACCAAAACAGCTTTGTTACCAACAGTCTTGAAAATACCTTCTTTTATGTTCCACAAAAGAAAGAATGTCATTCAGGTTTGAGTAAATGATGACAGAATTAAAAATATTTTTTGTGAACTATCCCTTTAATGTTATTATTATTTTAAATTAAATAATACTCTAAATAAGAAAATAAATCTGCCAGCAGGTGGCGGTAATTGTCTTCATTCGATTCGTTCAAACAGCTGATTCCTTCAGGAATTCAGTAAACGACTCTCTTTATGAATGGGTCTTTGAATCATTGATTCACATGATGCATTCAAAACGTGGATTCATTCAGCAACTAAACACCGCTGTGTTACTCGGAGATGCAACAGTTCTGCTGTGGCTTTAAAGGTAATATATTCTCTGCAAAATTGAACAAAAACATAATATTCTGTTTAAAATATAACACAATATCAACTTCTTATTTACTGAACTGTTGTATAAAATCACATTTAAACTTGTGATATTCAGGACAAAATCACTCATGTGATATTGCTCTCGCCGATATAAATATGAGACAAAAACTCATACAGGGCCATTTTTTGCCCCAATATCTTTAATTTTAGAGCATAACTGCATTTATGGAGTTGTTTTCCTGCATCATGTTTGTCAACAGTCAACTGTATGAAATGTAAGATGACGTACAAGTCTGGGGGCGGGGGCCAGTGCGTTAACAGCATTAAAATATTTTAATCGCGTTATTTTTTCATAGCTAATTAATTAAGTTAACGCGTTAAACTGACAGCCCTACTTAATACATTCAAAACAAATGTAAAGGCGTATTTGATCAGAACTGCATGGTTTTTATTTTTTAAGAATGCATTGAGACACTGGCCAGTCTGGGTATTATTAAATCATTAATATTTCATAACAATAAGTGTGCTGAATTATAATTAAGTCGATACACTGATTTATTTCCTGCAGAAACTTTCTTTTGTGCCGTCAACAAATCCCACATTCTCACTACTGCAAATATAATACATATTTGAATGTAACACAGACACGCAGCCAAGCACGACACATATTTTTATGCCTGGATGAAAGGCAGCTATTGAAAAACAGCATTTACCGATTGTGGGCTTTCGTCTCCTCATTTCTGGAGAGGGCGAGGGAGTGGGCACGTCGTCTGTGTTAGAGGACATGGAGTCATTCTTCTGGACAGGAGGCTCCACGCTGACATCTACTAGCCAGGTGATAGGCACCCAACCGAGAGGCTGTTTATAGCGGGCGTGCTGCAGGGCATTGGTGATCCAGCGGACGTCTCGCCACATCTCATCCAATTGCTTCAAACACACAAAGGAAAAAAACAAAGCGAGGTTGAGTGCGCTGTTATTTCATTGGAAATGCTGAAAATAAGGTTAGCTTGAAAACTAAAGGGTGCTATTTAAATGTTGATTCGATATAAATGCAAATCACAGCTTTCAGTGTGAGAAATGTGGTATTTCCCCCACACAAACCTCGCAAGCGTTTTCCCCACAAACATCACAAAGCTTTTCAAACCATTAAAGCGCATCACACAAAAGCTTCAAAAGGAGGCCACAGCAAACTTGCTGTGAAGTCTGAAGGGGCATGACCGTGACTAATATCATAATTTATTTTGTGTCATCATCCTCTGTTCACCAATCACAGCACGTCAGAGCTGAATTGTACATATTGCTCCTGTTTAGTGTGCAGAAGCGAAATGAGAGGTAAAATGTGTTTTCAATCAGAGCTGTTAACCTGCAGTGAATCTTCACAACTACCACTTTCATATTTTCCATCCTTGGGACGTACTATAGCAATTGTATTTACAAGGAGCTTATTTCAAATTGGAAGGAAAAAGGCTGTACAAAAATGAAGCAGGGTAGACGAAAAAAAAAAACTGCAATCTGAGCTCTTTCTAGCAAATGCCATGTGAGATCCAGCTTATGGGAATGAGCCTTGACACCACAGGATGACTCCTTTAGGACGTACTATAGCAATTGTATTTACAAGGAGCTTATTTCAAATTGGAAGGAAAAAGGCTGTACAAAAATGAAGCAGGGTAGACGAAAAAAAAAAAACTGCAATCTGAGCTCTTTCTAGCAAATGCCATGTGAGATCCAGCTTATGGGAATGAGCTTTGACACCACAGGATGACTCCTTTGGAAAATATGCTGGGCTTCTAATGACAAAGAGGGGACTCCAGTATGACAAGGGCAATAATATGAGTTTCTTTAAGTTGCGAAATAGACTACTTCAACTAATAAATGTTTGGCTGATGCTGCTGGCTGGGAAATATTACAACAAATTAGGGGAAAATAAGAATAAATAGTCAGGGTGGCTTATATCATACCCAGTGCTCCAATATAGCAGCTCTAAACCCAAAAATGAATCACAGGTCTGTTCTGATAGGGCCATGGACAGCAGGGAAAAATCATGTTAAATGGAAATAATAAAAATTTAACTGACCATATAATTGAGCATTTTTAGGATAGCAAAATGAATATGCCTGACCATTATTAAAGGGATGAGAAAATGTTTTCCCTTTCATGTGCGTCAAAGGCTGTGCAGTCAAACTCAACAGTATTTTGACGCAAAATATTTGGCGAAAAAATTTTTTTTTTTTAAATACTAGAGAGATCCAACATGGACAGGCTGCTTGTCAGCCATTCCAATAGGGCCGTGGACTGCATGGATGGGGATAATAAAATGCAACTGACCATATAATCATGCATATTTAGGAGAGCAAAATGAATAGGCCTGACCGTTAACAGAGATGAGAAAAGGCTTCTCGTTTTTATATGCATCAAAGGCAGTGAAATCAAACTTAACAGTATTTTGATGCATAATAAAAAAAATAATTTAATATTAGACCAATGCAACACAGAGAGAGACAGGCTGCTTTATCCTGAAGCTATTAAAAACAACAACAAAGTAGAAGAATACATGACTCGTATTACAATAAATAAAGGTTCAGTTCCAAGGAGAATAATAATTGGTTTGCGTCAAGTATAATTTGTTTTGTGTAGTGAGTTATCGGCTGTCAACGAAAACATTAAAATTCAAGAGATATTTCGAAACTAACAGTGAATGTTCCTTCTCAGCCTGTCATGTTAACAATTTTAGTGTTAGATTTAAGGACATTTTTGTTCATGTTTGTATCATACACAACTTTGGTATCCTCTTGGTTCACCACTTTATGCCCATAGTAAAATCTGGGCCCTGAACTAACTCTATAGCAGTTGAGTAATATCAGATTAACTAGTAGTTTATTTCACTCACATTATATAGCAGCAAACTTGTAAATCTGCCAACTTAAAGCCAAAAAGTTGCATTTGAGTGTCATGGAATCTCCGTCTCAATGACACATCTCGCCACATGCATCTAAAACACGCATATTTTGCAGTCTGCCGTTAGCTCTTTGAGAGGACCTCACAGCGATATAAACCTGCCCACTCGCACGAGAGCAGAGCGCAAAGCACTTTCCACCACCATGCCACTCTGACAGACGTGGCTCTTTCTGGTTCGCCACCTCCTGGAACATTAAGGTTTTCACGCTAATTGATGCCACATTGCTCAGCCCCACACACACATTCATGCAGTCACACTCATTGATCGGTATTATTTTTTCCCCTCGTCGCTCTTAGGCGCTGTGTAATCTGTGGTCAGTGTGCTGCTTTTTTCCAGTGCCTCTTGGACCTGACATCACACAAACACTCTTGTGGTTTTGTGGTCAATCTCAATTAATCGTCCAGACCGGGGTGGCGGAGAGGGATTATTTCAGACTGGCACACTTAACACACGCCTGTCTTTCAAGTCGAATTGTGAGAGAGTCTGCTGAGCTGTTATTGAAATTTCGACACAAGAAAAACAACTTGTTTTACAGTTTATAAGTCTAGTAGTTATGCTTTATGACATCAATAAACTATCCTAATTGGATTATTAGTTTAAATTGTTTTTGTAGTTTGATGTTTCCAACACTCCCAAGCGGCTGGGAATAAACATGTGATCCTCAGGATTGAAACATGAATGACGTATTGCTAAAAGTTGTAATTGAAACAACACGAATGTGGCTAATAAAAGGGAATGAAGCAGTAAAGCATAATTTCAGATAGTGTATAAAATACAAAATAGCAATAAAACACCACCATTGCATTATCCTAAACACCTGTTTGTTGCGCATACTATTACACATACTGCATGTTTTGACCTATGAAGTCATTGCATTGACATTGCATTAACAAGACTGAAATGACCACATGCAATACCAATCAAAAGTTGGGGATCAGTCAATTCCTGAAAAATTATTTATCAGTTTCCACAAAAAAAATATTAAGCAGCACAATTATTTTCAAATTTGATAATAATAAGAAATTTTATTTGAGCACCAAATCAGTATATTAGAATCATTTCTGAATAATTTCTAATCATGTGACACTTAAGACTGTATTAATGGCTGCTGAAAATTTTGCTTTGCCATCACAGGAATAAATTAAATTTTAAAACATATTCAAATGGAAACTAGATATTTTAAATTGTAAAAATATTATTGTTTTTATTGCATTTTTTTGACCAAATAAATGCTGCCTTAGTGAACATAAGAGACTTATTTCAAAAACATTAATAACAGTAGTTTACTTCTCCTTTTTTCAAGGTTATTAGTCAATAGTTTTTCAGTGACTGCTGAAAATGCGAAAGCTTATTATTTAGTGTAAATTCCCTGTTGTAGATCAAAAACACCACCGAAAACACTGTTAAGCTTGGCTAAGGACGAAGATGCAAAATGCCTGCAGTGCAACAAATTACTTAAATTGGGAGGAAATGGATTTGTTGTGATGGATGTGCAAAGTGGGCTCACACTGAGTGCACCAATCACAATGGAGATTCATTTGCAAATGATTCCTGAACTAACATAGTTCCAAGACGTACAACAAGTTGTGCTAAACACAAAATAACACAGATCTTATAAAACATCTATTTAAGAGTGAGATTTAAGTGAAGAAATTAGAAGAAAATGCTACATGTTCAAATCATGTATTTAGCTTGAACAATCACCCAAAAAGATATTGCTACAGAAAGAGTTTGCATATGGTGACAAATTATTTTTTTGTATTATATTTATGAGTCCAAGCCTTTATTAAGTACTTGGTATTTTTTGTAAAAAAGAAACCATAAAATAAGCTAAAAAATGGCATTGCTCCATCAATACATTCCATATAGAGCTGAAATAAATTATGTAAAAATATAATTTTTAAAGGGGTGGTTGATTGCGATTTCACTTTTTTAACATTAGTTAGTGTGTAATGTTGCTGTTTGAGCATAAACAATATCTGCAAAGTTACGAAGCTGAAAGTTCAATGCAAACGGAGATATCAGGCTTTTAAAATTCTGGCAGTTTAATGCCTACAAAAATGGCTGGTAGGGACTACAAGTTACTTCCCGGGTTTGTGACGTAACAATCCCAGATAAACCCCGCCCACGGGAAAAGGCAGCAAAGGGGGCGAGGCCATGCTGCGCTGCTTTAGAGAAGAGGAAGAGAAAACTAGAGGTGCACGTAAAAATCTATTCATATATGAATCACGATTCTGTCTTCTAACAATAACGGATTCACAAGTTTCAAAATCAATGTTTTAAAGAAGCAGTACTTAATACTGTTCCTCACATTCCCCTGCTCTGCATCTCTCTCTCTCTCTCTCTCTCTCGCTCTCTCTCATTCAGCTCAGCTCCAACAATGAACTGTTTCAATTATACACTTATTTTCACATAGCTATGAGAAGCGTTATACATGGACGCCAAGACGACAGATTCTGAGGGAGGGGCTTCATAAAAGCAGGAAATTATCAGCGCGTTTCTCAGAGAAGGGATAGAGCAGTGTGGAATAAAGGTAAATTATGTGAAAAAGAATGCGGGTTTTTTTAACTAAGCATTAACACATGTTAGACTGCACCCCATAAACACAATCAAACATAGAAAAAAAAACAGTAACCAGTGAGTCCAGGCCTTTATACAGTACTCAACAGTAAAAAAAAATTTGTGCACCATCAATATTCAATAAAATACTGTACTACATTATGTGAAATTACATTATGTGAAATTTAATTTATACAGAGAAATCTTTTTTGTTTATCGTATAATTTGGAGTAAGGGAGAGGAAAAAAATTACAAATCACATTACCCTTCACAGAACATACCTGAATGTAGTCCAATATGTGCTGGTGTCTCTGTTTGGCTGTGGACACCTCTGAGTCAGTAATGGCCTCTCTAAAAGCCTGCTGGGTAATTAGAGCGTCCAGGTCCAGCACTGAGGACAGCCGGCAGTAAAGACTGATAAATTTCTCCTTATATGAGCAGAAGTGAACTGCACATGGGAGACAAAAAATATATAATACCACACTTAGTAATGGACACTGTCATGTAAGGGCAACTCTAGACAGATATTATTGCATTTTTCAAATTGACTTCACTGGGTGGTGTGCGCGTGAAATTGAGACCCAAGGAAGGTTATCATTAATGTCCGAAAAAACACTGACGAATCTTTTTAAAAGATGTTTTTGTAATGGAAATCTGTGGGTGGTTTACAAGTGTATGGTGTTTGGGTTGAAACTACCTCACAGTATAACGTTTAAAAAGTTGTTTGAAACTCTCCCCACAACAGCAGCTGAATAAGCTACTAAGTGTTCTAACTGGCACCACTGCTAAGCATACAAGCACACTGAAAACAAACCCTGCTATTTGAAAGAAAATGATCTGCCGTTCTTTAAAACACATTTTATTGAATTATAATATTGATGACTTGTTTAACCTTTCCTTATTTTACACAGTCTGGGCTCAGCAAGGGGGGGTGGGTGGCTGTTTGGCTAGCCGTGGTGCGCACAGCCACCCCGCTGGTGTCTGCATGTGTGTGTGTCTGCTTGATTTACTAGAGGTCCTAAGGGAGTGTGACTGGGGGCAGAGGGGGGAGGAATCGGTGGATTTTTATAAGGCCAACTGAGCTAATATTGTAGGGGTTGAAACAGAAGCCAGTGTACCTAGCTCAAACATTTGAAGAGGGAGGTTGAGGAACCCCGAGTGTGGTGTGTAGGGGTTGGTCTGTCCCGGGGCAGAGCAAACGTCGTCTGAGGCGGGCAGCAGCAGAAGAAAGGACACATTGTGACCCAGCTCCAACACCTCGTGTGTGTAGAGACGGAAGTGCTTGGCCTGTGCACGACACACAGAGACACACACACACTTTAACCCACAGGGGTCAAAGGGTAACAATGTTATGCCGTAACTAAGTAGCGAGCAAAAATTCCTAAAACTCAGTAGTACAGACAAAAAGTTACTCTTACAAAACTATGGTAACCACAATTTATCTGTATTATCTATAGTATAGTATAGCACAATCTATTCATAGTATGTCTATCTATCTATCTATCCATCTGTCCTTCCATCCATCCGTTTATCTATCATCCATTCATTTGTCCCCTCCATCTAACCATTCATTCATTCATCCCCTCTATCTATCCATCTGTCTTTGTCTAACATCTGCTTATCCATCTATTCTTCATCCGTTTATTCATCTATCCATCCATTTATCCATCCATACTTCCATTTATCAATCCATCCATCCATCCTCTCTATCCATACATCTTTGCCTATCCATCTGCCTATCCATCCATCCATCCATTCGTTTATCTATCCATCCATTAATCTGTCCCCTCTATCTAACCATCCATTCATCCATCCATCCATCCATCCCCTCTAACAATCTAAAAGTGTTTGCCTATCATCTGCCTATCCATCTATCCATTCATCCATCCATCCGTCCGTCCGCCCATCCCCTCTATCCATATTTCTTTGTCTATCCATCTGCCTATCCATCCATCCATCCATTCGTTTATCTATCCATCCATTAATCTGTCCCCTCTATCTAACCATCCATTCATCCATCCATCCATCCATCCCCTCTAACAAAAAACGAGATCATCCATAACGTCTGCCTATCCATCTATCCATTCATCCATCCATCCGTCCGTCCGCCCATCCCCTCTATCCATATTTCTTTGTCTATCCATCTGCCTACCCATCCATCCATCCATCCATCCGTTTATCTATCCATCCATTAATCTGTCCCCTCTGTCTAACCATCCATTCATCCATCCATCCCCTCTAACAATCTAAAAGTGTTTGCCTATCCATCCATCCATCCATCCGTCCGTCCATCCATCCCCTCTATCCATATTTCTTTGTCAATCCATTTGCCTATCCATCCATCCGTCCGTCCATCCATCTCAAAGTATTCCCACTTTTAACACTACTAGTTTTATATAAGCTTTAAACTTAAATCGCTCTTTTCAAACAACTTAAGTACGCAAACTGAGTAACACCTAAATAACTTGAGCTATTTTAACCATTTTAAAAATAACAAATATTGATAAACTTTAATTTCTGATGATTGTGGTGCTTTTCACCAAGTTACCACAGACTTGTCCTGTAGACTACAGTACCTGGTGGAGAGGTAGATTGATCTGGTGCAGCAGACCCTTAATGGCCGTCTGGAGCTCAGAGAAGAGGAGGCAGTCTGTAGCCTGATCTGCTGTTTCCACCTCCACAGGGCCAGACAGTGACTGCAGCCATTCCCACTCATCCCTGGGTGGGAAGAGACAGCGTTTAGTCAACATACACACAGCTCTATATTACTCTTTCCAGAAGAGCCCTCGACAGAGTGGTTTCAAAAGGCTAGTGGGATGGCATGTCAGGTCTGATTTTGAGAGTAAGGTTTGGTGTGATGCTTGTGACCGACCACTCAACAACTTTTCTTTTAATATGAACATGCTACACTAAGAAAAGTACTAGTTTAATGTCCAAAAATGCTAAAACGGACACCTAGGAAAATGACAACCCTTGGGCATTTGCAAATTATTGCAGAGAGAGTTTAAAAATAACTGAATTAGGTTTTACATTATTATCTGCGTGAAAATATCCATAAATCATGTTAGCAAATTATAGAGAAAACCAGATTTTTACAGTGAGGTAAAATTATTTAAAATTAATTTAACTTTATATAGATTTCATAAAAACTGAGAGGATGAAAAGCATCAGCTCACGGTACGCGGTTAAGATGACGGAGCAAAATATAAAGTATTTTTGTCTTAGTCTCAAGGACACCCTCAATGCTAGCGTCTAGGGGGCAAATTATAGAGAAAATGCTCCAGAGGTTTTCCTCGAGCCGTGAGTGGGCATCATCCTGTGTGAACCTCCCACAGTCCGGCCCCGTAGTAAATTTAGTTTTACTACCACACAGAGCTGCAGGATAATACTCTCCCTGTCTCTTCTTTTAATATGAACATGCTTCACTAAGAAAAGTACTAGTTTAATGTCCAAAAATGCTAAAACGGACACCTAGGAAAATGACAACCCTTGGGCATTTGTAAATTATTGCAGAGAGAGTTTAAAAATAACTGAATTAGGTTTTACATTATTATCTGCGTGAAAATATCCATAAATCATGTTAGCAAATTATAGAGAAAACCAGATTTTTACAGTGAGGTAAAATTATTTAAAATTAATTTAACTTTCTATAGATTTCATAAAAACTGAGAGGATGAAAAGCATCAGCTCACGGTACGCGGTTAAGATGACGGAGCAAAATATAAAGTATTTTTGTCTTAGTCTCAAGGACACCCTCAATGCTAGCGTCTAGGGGGCAAATTATAGAGAAAAAGGAGAATTTCTTTGCTCCAGAGGTTTTCCTCGAGCCGTGAGTGGGCATCATCCTGTGTGAACCTCCCACAGTCCGGCCCCGTAGTAAATTTAGAGCTGCAGGATAATACTCTCCCTGTCTCTAGCTACCTACCAAGGGGCCAGGCTCTGTCTCAGCCACCGGACGTCTTCCCACATACAGGACAGCTGCAAAATAAACACACACTCACACTTGTGAAGTTGGAGGAAGCTATTTACCTAATTCCTCAACATCATTCAAAGTCTGTGCATGAATGCCAGAGTGCTTTATCTTCAGTGAGGCGACATCCCTGCTATAAGGTGCTTTAGATGGAAAAGTGCATCCTTCTTTGAGACGAAACCATCTGGGCCTGACTGTTTAACCTTCAAACTATTTTAAACTTGGAGACAAGGTTTATCAAGCCAACATTAAAATTTGCCTTGACGAACTTTCATTTTTTAGTTGCATATTAGGAGACAAGTTGTAAAATAAACATTTGGATTCGGACATGAGCGCTTAAAATGCTGCAAGGCTCGTTCTGTGAGTATAACTTTACCTCCAATCTCACCATAAAATCTAGAAGTATTTGGCCATCAAACAAAGAGCTATATTCTGCTAAGACTCTCTCTGCTTCTTGCATCACACCACTCTAGCCTTGTAATGATGGGCTAATTACAAACGAGCGGCCTAACGTCAAAAGTGTGGTGACTGTTCACTTTGACAGAATATATTTAGGACGCTATGCTGACCGCAGGCTGCATTTTGAAGAAACCAACAAAAATATTGACACTTGTCAAAGAGATGTGTAACGAAAACATAGAAAATGTATGTTTCAGTTCAGCGTTAACAAAACACGTTACTTTAGTGCAGTATCTCCGTGCTGACCTCTCCGCTGCTTAATGTCGCGGTTGACTGTATGTTTTTGCATACCTTGGTGAACCACAGAAAGTCCTGCATGAGGGAGCTGCTGTATGAGTCGTCCACCTCCACTATGGGGATCTGATCCTCATTAGTCACTAGCAGACTGTCCTTATGGTAAAATACTGATGCTATATAAACTCCCCTGAAGAAAAAAAAACAGCCAAGAGAACCTATTCAGAACCAGGTGAATTCAGCTATAATGTCAATTCTATAATGCTAGGCACTTTCCAAGAATAGAGTACAAAATAGGCTCTGAGATTCCTAAAAAGGGCTCTTTGTTTCTATTTCAGCAAATATTTAGTGATATGTGTTTCTTAAAGTTTAGATAAAAAAGAAAATATTACATTTATATTTTACATACCGTATATTCATTAGCAGAGATACCAAAGCAACTTAAAAATGAGCAGTACAACAAAGCAGTATTATAGTACATTGTAATAATTATACCAGTTTTATTTTCTAATCATTAGAAAAGTTTATAAAAACGTTTACCGTTTTTGCAACTCTTGCCATTAAATGTTGTTTAAAACCATAGACAATTTTTTTACTGATAATTTAGTATCACAATTAATTATAAATAAATGATAATTATAAAAAAAGGCATTATAAAGGCAAAATATACTGTTATTTATGGCCAGATTTACTAAACAGGGCAAATTAGCATTACAGCGTAACTCCATAAAAGCACAGATGGGAGTGGAAAATTCTGCGAGTGATTTACTGACAAGGCGCACATTAAAGAACACAGAAGCAACATCTTATTTCCATAATGACCAGCGCAATCTACCAAGAGCAGCACAAATTACCGCCTGCTTTAGGACATGCTTTTTTTGGCGTTAAATAATGGCGCAAATACCAATAATTTCATGAACGCAAACATTAGTAAATCACGTTGCGCGATTAATTTTAATACTCTCCTCCCGTAAATTTTGCGTCTGAAAGGGAAACTCCTACAAATGCATATTCAATAAGGTCAGGCCCAAAAATAACTGTGAGCACTAATTCATCACTGCGCGTCTTTAGTAAATCCTGACAGTACTATTTTAACGCCAAAAGATGGTTTGCGATGGCCCAAGCTGTTAGTAAATCTGGCCCTTAATCATTAATTCAAAACATTCTTTATTTATCAGACATTGTTGTTTGATTTTGATTGCTGTATTCAGTTGAAAAGGTCAAAAAGACCTGAGGTGGAAAAGGCCAAATTACCATTTTAAGGCTGAGGATAGAAACATTTCATGTGGTCAAAACTACTTTCATGCACATGTCTAAAAGTGTAACAATACAATAATAACCATTTATGCTTCTAATGCTGTAATAAAACTAATGTGACACCAATATGTAATCTATCTGTCGGAAGTGCCACCTATTTTTTGTAATATGCTCATACCACCTTTTGAGACTCTTGACAAATTTAGTAGAGGAATGAAAAAGGTGTTTCAGGCTCCGGGACATTGACTGTTTACGACTTGGATTCTGCAACTTTGATGTGTCTGGAAAAAAAAGAGGCAAGAAATGGAGTCAAGATGAACAAAGAGGTGAAAACAATAAAATATATAAACTAGTGTGGGAGACTGAAGATAGTGTGAGAGACCTACAATGGAAAAACAGTGTGAAAAATCTAGTCAGTTCTTGGATTCATTCTGGCTTCCTTAAGACTGACTAGTTGTTTAGAAAACCCAATCATTAACTTGAGTATGAACTATGTAGTTTTAATCATCCTCTGGAGATTAACGTTTCAGGATTACTTGAAACACTCTTGTCATCAAAACACAAAAATGTCATTGTAAAGAGCAAAACAGAACAAACAACATGCTGAATGAAGGAATAAACATAGGGGAACTTTGAAGACAGACAGGGTGAAAGAGCCTCAGGGGTGTAAGAGAGGGTTCGGGGGAGTCAGGCCACCGACAAACCGGTTATCTGGAACATTTCAGCTGCGTATCTCCCACTTCAAGCGCAGCCATATCAGTCCACATTTCAGCGATGCCAATCTTCAGACGTCCCAGTTTTCATGAAATTAAGCATCACGTAATTGCCCCCCATGTAAACAGCAGGGCAGACGAAACAATCCATTTGGCTGAGAAGCTGTTTACAATGTGAAAGTGGCCGTCAGAGTGAGCGAGTCACCGTGAGAGCAATCACGCTAACCCTAGTCTCCGTGTCTCCACCGGAGGGACTTGAAAGGGAGGTTTTCCGTTTGAAAATCACTATCAAACCCCTCAAGGAATAATGTGTCTTAAAAGTCCCTTAAGAAGATTAACCCTTGGCCCCTTTGACCCTACAGTGACGACTGTTAACAGTACGTGATTAAATGCGCACACTGATTGTTTCCTGCTTGGTTAGATATCGACATAACGTAACCTCAAAACCACAACACAGAATCTTACTGGAATCTCAAGACAATTAGGTCCCTACTGAAAAAAAGTCAAGTTTGATTACATACACTGGAATATCACAACCAGAGTTTAAGGTTAGGATGTCAACCGCAATTTTTGTATCCCAACAAGTAGGAGTGAGAACATAATTATCCACTTTGGAAACATATTAAATCCGTTTTAACATTTTTTATGTGAAGTTCAGCGGTAGTTCCCAGTCTGCACAAATAGAGCCATTGCACGTGTTGATAAGCTGAGTGCAGATTTTGTATTTATTTCTCCCTCAGAAGGTTAACTGGCTTTGACAAGCAGATTATAAGACATGAGTGCATTGGCCTCCTGTGCCGCCAAACTGTCACACTAAATAAATAAAGAAATGCCTTTTCATTTGTGAAAGCAAAAGGAAAAAACGGATCGCCTTTGATTAATGACTTGGCAATCCATCTGTCTACCGCATAGTGAGTGCAACCATGAAATGAGGTGAGTGAGTGAGCACTGGTAGCATTCTTTATTATCTAACTAATTTAGCGGGGGTCAACGGACCTTTTTCAACATACGAGAGCGAGCGAGATCATCCATAACGATCGTGGCCAGATTTTCCAGGCCTTCGCTGACAGAAAGCGCTTACACAGCCACGGCGGAGAGCACGGAGGTGTGCGTGTGAGCGATCGCGTTGTGTGTGTGGGTGTTGCTGTGTCTCCTCCTGGAACACTGGGAGCTGTGTGCGCAACGCACACACACACTCCTCTGCTTGAGAGCAACCTCTCAGCTCCACATATACACATCATAAATTAAGATAACCTCTGCTTAAACGAGCTGCATTTTTTTCAGAGCGGTTTTTATAGTGGTGTCATTGTACCGATGCTGATTAATTTAGCAGATTTATTTTCGAACACCGTCACTCCAAAAATAACTTGGGTAAATACTTTGCCTCTGCCAACATGTGTGCTTATGGGGACATATAATGCACACATATTGCTAAGTATTTTTTTTATCTTGTTTTCCAGTAAAAATCTCTAGTTGTCCTTAAAACTAGATTAATTTCTTAAGAAATGTATTCTTGTTTGCTCATTCTCTTATTTTTTGCATTTAATTTTGCACTCATACCCCAGAATTCTAACTTGCATTTAAAACTTGACATTGTACACCGCGAATATAATTGACCAAATAATTGTTGTTGTTCCTACTTCCTACTAATAAGATGCTTTGGATAAAAGTGTCTGTCAAATAAACAATGAATAAATTTAAATGTAGAAGCAAAATTTAATAAGACATAAAACTTGTTTTCAGAGATGATATATACCGTGTGTGTGTGTGTGTGTGTGTGTACTTGTTTATGCTACATTGTGGGGACCAAATGTCCCCATAAGGATAGTAAAACCTGAAATTTTGAAACCTGAAACCTGGCCTGCGGTCCCCACAAGGGAAAAAAATATAAAAAATAGTAAATGATGTTTATCTGAAAGTGTAACAATGCAAACAGGTTTTCTGTAAGGAGTAGGTTTAGGGGTAGGGGATAGAAAATATTGTTTGGTCAGTATAAAATAAACAGAAGTCTATGAAAAGTCCCCACAATTCACAGAAACAAACGTGTGTGTGTGTGTGTACTTGTTTATGCTACATTGTGGGGACCAAATGGCCCCATAAGGATAGTAAAACCTGAAATTTTGAAACCTGAAACCTGGCCTGCGGTCCCCACAAGGGAAAAAAATATAAAAAATAGTAAATGATGTTTATCTGAAAGTGTAACAATGCAAACAGGTTTTCTGTAAGTAGTAGGGTTAGGGTTAGGGTTGGGGTAGGGGATAGAAAATATTGTTTGGTCAGTATAAAATAAACAGAAGTCTATGAAAAGTCCCCACAATTCACAGAAACAAACGTGTGTGTGTGTGTGTGTGTGTGTGTGTGTGTGTGTGCGTGTGTGTATGTGTGTGTATATTAATTATTGCAAAGATATTATTTAAACTGAGCTGGATGTTGACATCACTGAATTCAATGATGAACGGTCTTTAACTTAAAAATGAGTGTTTACTATTGTCATTTTGCATTATTGACACTATTTTCCTAAATTAATGCTGTTCAGTTGCTTTGTCACAATCTGTATTGTTAAAAGCGCTATATAAATAAAGGTGACTTGACTTGACTTATATATATATATATCAGATTTGTCGTTAAAATAAGAAATAAAATTAAAAATACATAAAATACAAACATTTGACAGTATGTATGGTAAGAAAAAACGTCTCGGGTTACTTATGTAACCATGGTTCCCTGAGGGGAACGAGACACTGCGTCCTCTAGGGGTCGCTATGGGGAACGCCTCGTCGTGACTATTTAAATGTTTTGTTAATAAATTTATGTGGTAAGATGTTTTACTGAAAAGCAAAACAAAAATGAAGAAAATGTTTTTTTGCAATGCACATACCCACATTCTCTCTAAATGAAAACAGACAAAGACAGATGTGTTATTTTTGCATAGTTTCTACTGTTTTTCGGCTTTCCACATCAATAAAAACTCTCATACAGTGTTTTTCTCGTAGAATCAATTCAATAAATGCATTTGTGACACTGGCAGCCATTGTTCTGACATCATTAGTGTTGACTTCTAAACAGATGAGTGATACCGTTTTTTTGCTCACCTCCCTCCTGCGTGTGGCTGGCTGCATAGCTGGCTAATGAAGTTGCTGTTTGTGAGCAGCGCAGTACTGTCAGCACCAGGAACAGCGTTCTTCTATACCTCGGCAGCCAGCCTCTGGGTTAGAGAGTGGGCTTGAGGCCAAAGCAGACTGTCTACGCTTCACGCTACGTCCAGCCTGCCTCGTTTTAAAGGTGTCTGTGCTCGAGCCCTGTGATTTACAGTGCTCCACTATACGGACGACATGTTTGACACATAGATGTTAAAATTTAAAATGGATAAATGTATTAAAACTTTATTTATTTACATGTCCTCCTCCCCTTACTCGCATGAAGAGCGTAGGAGGGCAGGCAGCAGGAATGCTGAGAGAGTGTATTCATACTGCTCTGGATGGCCATACTTGAGTCAAAACACTTTGCCCATGCTTCATTTCGTCACTTTAATACAAAATTAATCTACTGGAAGAAGTGCAGACTTAGAAGATGAGAGGATTACAGGAGGGAGGGATTTCTTGTGAGTGGGCAGATGGGTGGAAGTGAGAGAGAAATGGGCAGGGAGAAAGAGATGATGAGAGTGAGAGCATTATGAGAGACAGACGAGGGAAAGACCAAACACAATAAAGAAAGCAAATAAAAGAGCACCAGCTGAGCAAAAAAATTAGATGATGAGGATGAAGTCATCTGGTGAATTTCACAACAGAACTTCCTGCTCTGATTCAGCTCTGATCTACCTACTTTTAGATAGATATATGCATATTTTAAAAATCAAGCAATCAGTGCAAACTCTGTCTAACTCTCTTTCTCTCTCTCTCTCTCTCTCTCTATATATATATATAATCACACAGTGCATTCAGAAAGTATTCAGACCCCCTTCACTTTGATCAATTTTGTTATGTTGCAGCCTGGTACTACAATTGTTTAAATTAATATTTTTCTCATTAATCTACACTCCGTACCTCATAATGACAAAGCGAAAACCAAGCGAAAACCAGAACCATGAGGTCAAAGGAACTGCCTGCAGAGCTCAGAGACAGGATTGTATCGAGGCACAGATCTGGGGAAGGCTACAAAAAAATTGCTGCACTGAAGGTTCCAAAGAGCACAGTGGCTTCCATAATTCTCAAATGGAAGAAGTTTGGCACAACCAGGACTCTTCCAAGAGCTGGTCGCTGAGCCAAACTGAGCAAATGATGGAGAAGGGACTTTTCTAGGCTGGTGACCAAGAACCTGATGGTCACTCTAGTTGAGCTCCATGATCATATATGCAGATGGGAGAAACCTACAAAAGGACAAACATCACTGTAACACCGATCTGGGCTTTATGGTGGTATATAACTCAATCCTCTTCTCAGTGAAGACACATGAAAACACACTTGGAATTTGCAAAACAGCACCTAAAGGACCCCCAGACTCTGAGAAATAAGATTATCTGGTCTGATGAACCTCAATTCTAAGCATCATGTTTGAAGGAAACCAGCTCTGTTCATCACCTGCAGAGTACCATCCCAAAAGTAAAGTGTGCTGGTAGCAGCCTCATGCTGTGGGGGAGTTTTTCAGCAGCAGGGACTGGGAGACTGGTCAGGGTTGAGGGAAAGATTAATGGAGCAAAGTACATAGATATTCTCAATGAAAACCTGTTCCACAGCGCTCAGGACCTCAGACTGAGCCGAAGGTTCACCTTCCAACATGACAATGACCCTAAGCACACAGCCAAGGCAACACAGGAGTGTCCTCTGTGAATGTCCTAGAGTGGCCCAGCCAGAGCCCTGACTTGAACCCTATCGAACATCTCTGGAGAGACCTGAAAATGGCTGTCCACCGACAGTCCCCATCCAACCTGACCGAGCTTGAGAGGATTTGCAAAGAAGAATGGCAGAAAATACCCCAATCCAGGTGTGCAAAGCTTGTTGCGTCATACCCAAAAAGACTTGAGGCTGTAATTGCTGCCAAAGGTGCTTCAACTAAGTACTGAGTAAAGGGTCTGAATGCTTATGTAAATGTGATATTTCAGTTTTTTTCTTTTTAATAAATTTACAGACATTTATAAAATTCTGTTTTCATTTTGTCATTATGAGATACGGAGTGTAGATTAATGAGAAAAAAATGAATTTAAACAATTGTAGTATCAGGCTGCAACATAACACAATTGAAAAAAGTGAAGGGGGTCTGAATACTTTCTGAATGCACTGTATGTATGTATGTATGTGTGTGTATA
>NW_015505205.1:2269439-2291714 GCF_001515645.1 Sinocyclocheilus grahami | reverse complement strand
TATATATATATATATATATATATATATATATATATATATATATATATATATATACACACAAAAATATATATAAATGAATTAGGCAATCAAGCATCACACAAATCTGTATTAATTATTCATATTAAAATATATCAGCTGAATATCACATATTTCTGTAAAAAATGTGTGGGTTGTCTACAAGGACTTATAAGCCATGCAAGAATGATGCCAATTTATGAAAAGTTTGGTTCGTGACTGGACTGTGTAGAATCACTTAATCCCTTAGAATTAATCTGGTCTAAAATTTGTCCCCACACCACTGATCACAATGCAGCGGGGATGAGATTCCCAATGTTTTGAACCATTTATAGTGAAATAGTTTTTCAGGCTCACATGGGAGAGCAGAGATATTACAGAAACTTTCAAATATGATTAAATACACCTACGCAACTGTGACAATTTATTATGTTCTGAAGGTAGGTAGGAGGACCGGTTTGGTATTGGAATAATAAACATGTTGCTTTAAGACAAATGGGGATGTTGACCATTCTGAGTATAATTGTTTAATCAATCCAAGCTCATAAAACTGAAATATGTTTGAAATACACTAATGCACTAGTTTTTTTTATGTTTTTGAAATCTCTAATGCTTACCAAAAAAAAATAGTAATTTTGTGAAATATGATTACAATTTAAATAACTGTTTTCTATTTTAATATATTTTAGAATTATAATTCATTCCTGTGATGGAAAAGCTGAATTTTCAGTAGCCATTACTTATTTTTATCAATGCTGGAAAAAATGGTTTTGTGGAAACCATGATATTTTCTAATTCAGATTATTTGATGAATAGAAAGTATGAACAGCATTTCTTTGAAATAAACATTTTATTAAATTAAATGTCTATTTAATGCACATTATCGGAATAAAATGATTCAACATTCTGAACAATAAATTTAGATATTTTACATGTGTGATCTTACACTGACATCACATAAGATATGTAAATCCACTAAAGTATCTCACAGGAGACATCACATGTGCTCCAGTGTCTTGCTACATCACATAATTTCTCGATCCCAATCTCATTTTTGTGTACAATTATTTAAATAAAAGATAGTGTGATAGTGTGCTTACATTTAGATATGTTAGTGATCTCTGTCTGTGTGTGTGTGTGTGTGTGTACCTCTACAGCAGAAGTGCTGGTGTGTGGCTCGAACCTGCTGTAAAAGCCTCTCCATAGCCTCAATGTGACCTCTCCTGCTCTCTCTCCCATCGCAGTCCTTCCAGTCTAATAAAGAGAAATATTACACAAAACTCAGTTTTGTGACATGTTCTAGATGTCACAAGACATTTAATTTGATTCCGTCAGACTTGCACAAAAAAGAGCCAATCTTAATCCTAAAGTACCCCAAAATAATCCAAAAATAAGGCGAGACATTGTTGGGGCACTTACTGAATAGTGACTCATTATCAAGAGAGGGTCATTTGAACACAATGTATTATAAAGATTTTCTTTTTAAAAACTAGAAGGAAGGACAGCCGTAAATTCTCTTTTAAATCTATTTAATAAAATCTTAATTTCACCCAAACAATTGTCTGTGTCTGCATTGCGTACATGCGGTTTTATAATGCTGGATTGGTTACTGACACAAAACTTGTCTCCCTGTGACACAGTTCGTTTTTCTTTGCAGCGTTTATTTGAAAGCTGAAACTCAAGGCCAGATCCAGAGAGTATGAAAGGCAGCAGGGTGAGTAGAAGTCGTGATGGTTAAATAATAGCGCAGTCCTACATCCAAGGATGTTGGCTACAATCAATACAATTTTCTCTCCTTATAACAGACATGATATTTGAATTAGAAGCACAAAACTATGCCGACACAATGCTCAAAGGTTCAAAAACTTCCAGACAATGATGTTTGGAGCTGTAGTATGCTTTTTATAAATTATCCTTGAATGTGGTACTTGGGAACTGTGGCTGCTTTGCTGAACTTACTGGAGGGAACTGCAGAGGGAGGTTGAGAGAGTTGTGCCGGACCCCAGCCTTTCATATTGTAGGCGGAGACTTGAACGTTGTATTGTCTACCCTGTAACAAACAGAAAAATATCTCAGAAATTATTTACTACACAACAACCAGCTGTAATTACAGTGGAGCTATAATTGTATCTTACCGTGGTAAGACCTGATATTGTGCATTTCAGGGACTGCAGATTCTCGAGGATCATCTCTCCGACTAATAAAGAGAAGTCCTTCAAACAGCTCCATTCCACTGCAATAGACGTCATCACACATTAAACAGAGTTAAAAGCTGAAACATCAATAAATGAGTGGAGTCTAAAGAAACTAAATATGACAGAATGAAACTGGATCATTATAACGTCATCTACAGGAATTACAGCTACAACAACATTATAGCTTGAATAACTAGATACCTATATTAGAAAACGTGAGTGGTTTTGTCCATGCAAAACTCTGCACCACATTGCTAGGCTGTTGAGCGTGGTTGCTAGGAGGGTTTAGGATGGCTGCTCACTAATACATATCTCTATGGATAAAAGGTCCCATCTCCAAATCTCATAATCTATAATATTCAGATGCCTAGATATGGCTTGGCCCCAATTTAAGTCAATGGGTTTGTTCACCTGTTTATCATCTGTTAAAAACAGGTGTAGCTGCAAGTAAAAGTAATAAACACTTCTTCTCCACCCCTTTCAAACAATTTAAAATAATAGTAAAACAAAAAGTAATCTGGAATGTTAAATGATGAACAATATGAACAAATCTCTTATCGGTTTAAAAAATTGATTTAATTAATTTACTTAATTGTTAATTAAATGATATTACTTAAATTTAATGAAATAATTAAATTAAATATTAAATTAAATTAATATGTTGGGGTGGGAAAGTTGTAATTTTTCTATATTTTGCATAATAAAAAAAACTATAAAAAAAAAAAACTCTTTCTCAAGGCAATCTGGTATATGCGTGTGTAATACAGACAAATACACATTAAGGCTGCACTGACCTTTGTATTTGGTCACTACGGCCGAATTCATGCTGGCAGGTTCCTGAAAGCTAACAGTGAGAGATGTGCTGCCGGTCACACTAAGACGCACCATCAACGGAGCCTCTGGTGGTCCTGAAAGAGCCAATTCATAGGTCACATAGCATAACTTGCACATAGCTTGCTTGCATTGTGCTTTTACTGTAGGGAGTGGAGAGCAATTGCTGTTGATAATTAAATAACCATAAATACAAGTAATGTGTAATTTTTGATGATAATATATTCCCATAAAAGACTTAATATGCAAAGACAACTAATAAGTGATCCATTTGCAGGTTGACTCCCCGTAAGTTTGAACATTGTACCAACATCAAAACATTCTGCTCTGTCTGAGCATCTCAACCAGCCCGACTCAGCAGCATTAGCTATGTATTTGGGGCAATATCTGTTAGGCAGACTAATGGAAGATGGGGAGTAGCGTTTGAATGTCTGCACACAAAAGTGGCTCGACTGACCATATATTTTTACAATTAATGAAAATAAAGTCTGAAATTGCTTACACCTTTAAATAGACATCCTATTGTCCTTCACAGGTGGAACGTAATATCTGTTTATTGCTTTTCTGTTGACCTGCTGTCAGTTTAAATGGACTGTCTGCCCAAAGGAAATCCAAAAGCAGTGGAAAACACTGCAAAAATTTATTTTCTGAAGGTGCGGTCACATTGACCAGCGCTTAGCAAACATTTTGAGGGTGAAATCCACTCATTTCAATAGAATTCATTTTGCGTGAGAGCATTTTTCAATGCAGATTTCATGTTGGAATCAAGTTGGCCATGCGAATTCACTGTGTTCAACAACACAAAAACGATTGGTTTGGAAGTGACTGTGTGAGCTGTGCATTATATATTGCTACATTGACAACAGTGTAATTGTGCAATACACAATAAAAAAAAAATCATCTGTATGTGACCACACATTTGTTCTATTTTTGTTTAATATTTACATGAAAGCATCTACTAGTATTTTTGTCTGGTTTTCCAGTACTGGTATCTAAATATTCTTAAATCAAGATACACTTGCTTGAAATAAAATTGAAACAAAATCTGTTTTGTAAAATGTATCAAAATTGTGAGTTTATGATTTTTTTCTAACCCCATTTGCAGATATTTTTTCTAGTTTTAAGAATAAACACATTTTGATAAATGTTTCAGAAAGCAAGACTTGATATCTTACGTCATTTTGTTTCTTAAGTAAATGTATCTCTATTTAAGAACGCGAACTGTGAATCTAGCTGTAGTTTGTTTGGCTGAACGCTGTCCTTTTTATGTCCATTGATATGTACATGCACGGTTTATGCAGTTCCATCGCCTTGTTAGCACCTTCATTTTGTACTTGTAACCCAAAGCACACAGCCCAGCTAATGGTGCCCTTGTGTTTCCTGAAATACTTTTCATAGATACCTCTGAGTATTTCTCGGCAATCTTATTTTTGAGAGTGTCTGCGGCAAAGCTTTGCTGATTTATCACGGCTGCCTTCACTTGAGGTTGTTTACAAAGAGAAGCCAACTAAACTCGCCAGATATAACGAGTAATCAATATGACAGGAGGGTGCGAGGGACACTATTGTGTGTGTTCACAGCTCAAGAGTCATTTCAGGCCAATCAACCTGATATTAATATCTGTGGGCCAAATGATCATAGTGGCTTGTTTGCAGAGTCTTCCCACTCCAATAAAGTGAACAGGTGGGGCCGATATAGGAACAGATGACCTTTCCGCAGAGATGCTGATAGATTAGACAGGACTGATAGTAAATAAGGCCAGTTCAATGTGTATTGTATTGTAGCATAGCATATGAATGACCTTTTTATCCTGAGAGGTTAGGCATCAGAAGCAGACTAGGGTTTGACTTACGTGCATGCTCGAATCCCGTGCGCATTCGCTTGTAGAGTTTGCATCTCCACTCCCAAGCTTTGAGCTGTTTTTCCTTGTCAGATGTTTCCAGGCTGAGACTCTCTCTCATCACCTGGGTGGACAGCTCGCTGGCTCTCCTTTGAGCTTCCTGCACCAGCATTGAGAGATGGGCATCTCTGCTCTCTAAACTGACAACTGAAACACAACACAGAGGTCTGGTAATGAGACTTTTCATTTATTCCAATGAGTATGTTTTTTGTAGCTTCTGGATATTTGCATTTCAGTCTAAAGGTGAGGTGTAAAGTCACAATGTCTTACTTCAGACCTGTATAGTGTAGAAAATACAGGTTCTCTGCTATGAAATAAAAATTAATTATACATTTGTGCTTTTGTACAATAGACCACAACACTGGTCATCCATTTGTTTCAACAACAAAAAAAAACATTTTTGAATATTTTTTTATAATCATTTTCTCTGTGGGCAGTACAATATTTTTCAATGAAGTGTTTTATTGGCCTTGAACCAAACCAACCAGCTCTGAGATGAATACAACATTATAAACTTTGTTTGGAAGCAAAAATATTTGAAAACAGATGGCAGATTACATATTTTAAAATTAATTTATAAGGAAATTAAGTCTTCATTCCATGAAGCTTTGAGATTGACTAAATGAAATACAAAAACTACAGTACAATATGTAATGAATGACTTTGTTATATTAACAATATATTTTTACTTTATTGCAAAATATATATGTATTTTGAGAGTGTAGGGAGCATCAATTTGTATTTACATAGTAACAGCAGTTTTTGATTGGTTTATCTTTTTTGAGTAATATGGTTAGTGTAACAAAGAGGCTTTCAAGCTAAAAAAATTTTTTAAACCCATTTAAAAAAAATTAAAAGCAACAAAAATCAAACAAAGCAAAACCAAATAAACAGAAGATGGTTTACACAGAACATGAACTCATCAAAACTCGGCAAGAAGGCCAACATGAACCTAGAAAACACACAATAACATAAACCAGTCACCAAAACAACACGACCAATCAACCAATAGAAAAACAACCAGAATTTGAAAGAAAGGGAAAGCGAACACAGAAAAGATACAAAGAAAAGCTAGATAAACTAGCTTTGTGGTTCTAGTTCTAGTATAGCTATTTTTGTGAAATAAAGTTAAATTCACACTTGTGGCTTCTACAGAATCATATATCATAATTTAACAGCCTCTGCGCTCATGGTAGCTCTGTCCTAAAGGGTTTATGTGTTACTGCTGAAAATCAATTTCTCTATGGAGATAATGACCAGGATTTTTACTTCCAGAAACTTCCTGCAGTTAAAAAAACATGCACATATTGACTACATGAATTAATATGAAAAAAATATCTTTTACACATACACTGTGAAAAATTATTTCAAGAAAATACTATTTTAGTCTTCCTACTTCAAAATTGCAATGTGCTATTTGCCATTTTTGTAATAGTGTAAGTAAAATTGTTTCTTCACCATTTTTTTTCAGTGTAGGCAGGGCATAATAGTTTTTGCTTTGCTTTTGCAAATTCATCAACTTGTTTATAATCAAAACTGTAGTGCGAAAAAGACATGCAATATCAGACTTATCAAATCCATCTTAAACTTACATAAACCAAAAATAAAAGTCCTGATTGAAACAACAGGAAGCCCATTACACTACCATTAATTCTCCAAGCTCACACTACTTGTGTCAGCACAGTCGTGTGGGTGAAGGGGAGAGGTGTGGATGAATGTAGTCGACGGTCGTCTGGAACACACAGGACTGTGTTTGGCCATATAGATTTGTCATGGTAAAATGAATACTGCCTGACCAGTCCTCCTCATAGGCCGTGAATACTACTGCATTTTCTTTCAGAGCCTTAGTCATAGACCATGACAGCAAAATAAACAAATAAATACATGGCTGAAGAAACCTTCTTTCACTGGCCTAGCCCGAACCCCCGGAGACGAGAGCTCTCCGGGGGAGATGATAAAGTGCGTGTTGTCAACTCGAAAAAAAGAGGGTCTAACCTAGCCTAGGTCTTACATGGGGTCCACGGCGCAATGGAAAAGGCAGCCATATTAGCAGTCCTGAGGTGCAATTTCCTGCGCTCTGAAGACTGACATCTGGCTACTACGTGCGGTTAATTGAACAAACTATAAATTAATGGGCGAGCCGGCCGATATTGCGCTGTCACACACAGTTGGCATTGTCGGGACTTTGGGACGGCCCTAAATATAGGCATTATGGGCCCCAGTCCTGCCCATAAACATGCTTTAACTTCAGCCTTCGGTCGGACCTACAAACTGTCAGGCGTCTGGCTGATTGATTTACTTGGCACTTCTGGCCTGACATAAATATAATGCTGAAAGCCCAGGAGGGGAAAATACGGCAATGTTTATTTTCTGTTTGTTTACAAGGATTGGATTGTGCCACGATGAAATGTTTTGAAATTTAACTGCAGCCTGGGTACAATAAATCACTTAGTATAATTGCCCCCCGTTACATGCATCATTGGAAAAGTGAAACCATTAAACGACAAACCTTGTTAAGATTTTTCTGAGGGATGCCGTGTGCTGTCTACCCCACCCCGGCCCCGCTCCGGCTGCAGTACAGTGCTCCCTGTTTGGTCTCAGACAACATTCGGCTATTTCATGATTGCACAGAGTGCTCGGGACTGGAGGACTTTTTTTCCCACATTTTTCAAGGTAAGAAACACCTGTTCTACTGTTGCCAAAGACTCAGGGACTGAATATGCTATTGATTAATCCAAGGGCAATGGGTGCAGATATTTTTAACAGATCTGTTCTTGATGCTTTAAAACCTGATAACCACACTAAGGTGGTCACAAAAATAGTTTGGTAAAATGCAAAATGCCTGAATGTCAGTAATGATTGTTTTATTCTGTGACACTGTACAATGTTATTTCCAAAATATTACATAATGAACGTAATTCATTAACTCATTAGTGGTCACGACAGATGTCATTCGATGTTTAAAGTAGAATTATGAGTGCTTATGGCAGCTGTCATGGAAAAGTTTATTCTAGTATTCCTACTTGGAGGCGATTATTACACGAGCCCCTAAAGCAAAGTGCCAAACACTCACTTCGACTCCGTCTGTTTATCGTCAGCTTCATTCTAAACAGCTTGTCCAATTACAGAGCATCTGCTTTTGGTCGCCAAAGCTAAACAGGAGCGTGTGACGCAAGAAAAACCTTTTGATGGTGAAACCACATAGAATGCACTTCTATTCCTTGGGGAAGATGTGATGATAAACAAAGCATACAAAAGTAACCTAAGATAATAAAAGTAATAAAAACCTAAGTAACACAAGCACATTTCTAAATTGTAACCTTTCAGCCAGAAACACAGAATTATAGCTACTGTAAAATAGATTTTAGTTATTGTATTACTGTGAGAGAGGAACTGTAAAACTGAAACATTTTATCACACGTGATAAGTGTTAATAAACTGAACTGTAAATGTATTTTATATATATATATATATATATAAAATGTATGTTTTTGTATATGTATTAGAACTACAATTTATTATTTTAAAATGTATACATTTAGATATTTTATTGCTAAAGTGATTTTTTTAAATCCTTTTATTTTGTACAATTTAAATATGCACAATTTCATCACATAATGTGTTTAGGTGCTAATAAATCGAATTGTACATATACAGACACACGTGTGTGTCTACGTGTATATACGGTATATGAGTGTGTGTGTGTGCATATATGTATGTATACACATACACACACACACATATATATATATATATATATATATGCACATATACGTGTGTGTGTGTGTGTGTGTGTGTGTATGTGTGTGTGCCTATATATGTATATAGTACTAGTATTCTAGTATAGTACTAGTATACAGTACATTTGTAATATTTTATATAGCAATATGCAACAGCTGACATTTAATGAGGGGACAAAAGACATGTTACATTAAAGCAAATAAAATCTATAAAAAAGCTTTTTACTAAGAAAATACTAGCATTTTAAAATGTTATGTTTTCATATAAAAATGGGGCAATACCTATAATATGGCATTTTGGTGAAAACTCCCATGCCAAATGTTCATAAAGAACTAGATTAATTAATTGATTCACTCCAGTCAAATTACATTGTAAATTTCAAGGATGGTTTAGTGGCTCTTTAATAAGGAAACACTTTAGACACGTGAAGCCCTTTAGACACACTGAGGGATTGACTGTTTAAAGCTCATGTCTGTTAAATATGCATACTCACAGTGAGGGCTCTCCTTCCCTCCTGCTTTGAGCAGCAGTTTGGCTATGGGGACGTTGTTGGTCATGATGGAGATGTCCAGAGGTGTCAGGCCTTCACTGTTGGGAGTGTTGAGGTCCAGTTCTTCAGCTGTGTACTGGAACAGCAGGATCTGCACGGCATCCAGGTCCTGCTGTTCAACAGCCTCAAACAGAGCCTCACTGCTCTGAATGTTCTGTGAGGAGAAGAAACGATTGAAGGTAAGCAGTGGCACTCATGATACTCTAAGTAGTCATTTAGCACACACTTTTATACACACAGTAACTTGCAGAACACTTATTACAGGAACAGTCCCCCTAGTGCACCCTTTTGGTTAAAATCTCTACTCAACTGTACAACAGCACTGAAAGCTAGAACAGAATTTGTGACTCAAAAGCTCAATTGATTTCCTTAGTAATCTGAATGCCCAAAATTAAAAAACTCTAGCAAAAATTCTCAACCGGTTGCCTATTCACTTTTTATATATATTTTTATGGTATATGTGACCCTGGACCACAAAACCAGTCTTAAGTAGCACGGGTATATTTGTAGCAATAGCCAACAATACATTGTATGGGTCAAAATGATTGATTTTTCTTTTATGCCAAAAATCATTAGGATGTTAAGTAAAGATCACGTTCCATGAAGATATTTTGTAAATTTCCTACCGTAAATATTTCAAAACTTAATTTTTGATTAGTAATATGCACTGCTAAGGACTTCATCTGGACAAATTTAAAGGTGATTTTCTTGATATTTAGATTTTTTTTTTGCACTCAGAGATACGATTTTCCAGATTTTCAAATAGTTGTATCTCGGCCAAATATTGTCCTATCCTAACAAACCATACATCAATGGAAAGCTTATTTATTCAGTGATGACTTGTTTTGTGGTCCAGGGTCAGATATTTATGCAACCTGATTTGGGATTTTGATCAGTAATATTTTATTTTGAAATAAATTAATACTTTTATTCACCAAGGACACGTTAAATTGATCAGAAATGACAGTTAAGACCTTTACATTGTTACAAAAATACTATTTAAAAAAAAGCTGTTCTTTTGAACATTCTATTTATCAAAGAATTCCAAAAGAAAAATATCACAGTTTCCACAAAAATATTAAGCTGCAGTCTTCAACCTTGATAATAATAAGATAATAATAATTTTTTAAGCACCAAGTCAACATATTGCCGGTGATCATATGACAGTGAAATCTGGAATTAATTATATTTTAAAATATATTAAATATATATAAATTAAATTACATTTAATTTAATTTAATAAATTATTTTTAACTGTAGCAATATTTAACAGTATTTTCTTTATTTTTGATTTTAAAAATGCAGCCTTGGTTAGCATAAATTCTTACCAACAACAGGCATTTCAAAAGTAGTGTATATATTTATTTTTGTAATCATTATAATCATATTTTGAACAAAAAAAAATTGAATTCTACTCTATATTGGATTTCGAATTCTCCCCTGTCTATCATTAGCTAAGTAAACAGACTTATGCAATCTGTTTATCCAGTGTTGTTGTATTGAACTGGTTATTATGCTTGAACAAATACTTTTTTTGCAATGCACTACACAGACATGTTTATGGTCCTCAGAAACGTCAAGCTATTAATAGCTTACTTATAGATGTTAATGCATACATTCACTGTGATCACAGAAAATACTCTCAATTACTTAAAAAATAATTCACAGATTTTCACCAACAATCAGCACGGACAACGTGAGCACAGATTGCCCATGGATGATTACTCATGGGTTTGACCTATAAAACCTTTCAATTACCAGCACAGATGCATGGTAATCAGGCATGCACCAGAAGGTAGGCACAGAAATTACTAGTACTCCAATCAACGAATGCAATAATTATTCATAATTAAAATGCGAATTCATACATCGAATCTAACAGCCACAGCAGCTCTTCTTCAATTGTGAGTTAAATCCATAAATGAAAATATTTGGAGGCAGCATTTTTTTGCTGCATCCCAAAAATTTATATATTTGTAAAAGAATATTTTGAAGACTATTCTGATCGCCTAGCAAGTTGTCTGCAGTTTATGTAACCACAGACGAGTAACACCTCTATATCAACCATCAATCTCTCCATGACGTGTAAAAACAATTAATATAAATGCCTAAAAAAAGATAAGATCTGCTCCATTTGCCAAAACATCTGGCATGAGTACACGCTGTCTGAACGTTGCAAAAAAATGCTGATGCAAAAATAAATATGAGAACTAAAAGCCCTCATCTGCACTTCCAACACCTATGCCCAGAGCACGCTGTGCAAGAGATAGGGAGGAGGGGAGGAGGAGGACCTGTTGTTCTTTTCTCATAATCACTCCAGTTGTCTCATTCTCTGTCTTATCTGCAGAAACAGGCATCTAATCCCCAACACAACAACAATCTGGCATCCTGACTGTCATGAGTGGACCTGAGCTGGATCCACAGGTGATTCGCCTACCATGTGCACACGTTTGCTGCTTCAAACCCTAGTGAGCTGTCTAGCTACACAGTATTTTAAGACATCACAGGAGGGCTGTTCCGAAAGGTAGGCAGTGTAATTATTAAGATTATGTTTCCCCCCTCTGGGTGCATTTTATACTAAGGAGCTCAACCAACCACCACTGAGTTTTTATCAGATTCTTGGAAAACAGAGGAATCCACAGGTCATTATTTAAAGAAAATTATAGAAATAATACAAAATATAAATTCATTTTATTTTTAATTATTTTTTATATATAACTATATTAATAATTATATAATTATATTAATAGTTTCTATTAAATCAATTTTAAATATTATAGTAAATATTTTATTATTTTATAAATTATAAAAATAATACTTTGATACTTTGCATAAATTATAAATATGCTAATTATATATATATATATATATATATATATATATGTGTGTATATATATATATATAATATATATATATATATATATATATATATACACACACACAATTAAAAGAAATACTTCTGCTCTTATTTCTGAAAAGTATAGTAAATATTTTATAAATTATAAAAATAATACTTTGTATAAATTATATAATTATATTTGTTACATTTTATATATATATATATATGTGTGTGTGTGTGTGTATGTGTGTTTATATATATATATATATATATATATACATTATACCGTTTCAATTAAATGTATTTTATTTTATAAATACAAATATACATACATGTATATAGTATATACATTTGCATGTGTATACATAATGTACATACATATACATTTTATCTCAAAAGTATATCTATAATATACAATATACTTAAAAATACACTCTTAAAAATACTTTTTAATTTGAACTTTCTAACTATTTTACCCAAATCAGTATTCCAAATCAGTTACTTTTGAGACTGAGTGTTCTTAGAAGCAGCTGCCTATGTAGGCATTATGCAGTAAGGCAGTTCACTAGGATTTGGAAAAGAGCCAGTAAACATGAATCACAAAAGCAATCTGTTGAAAACTCAATTGTGGCTAGTTGAACTCTTCAATATAAAATGTGGCCAGAGGGCAAAATGCATAATGCTCCAACTTAATTGAGGCATATTCAAACTAGAACATGGCTAATTTCCCCTCGTTGTTGATGTTGTTATAATAATGATCAGAACATTATGGAAAAAAGGTTGTTTGTGTCTTTGTATTTGTGAAGACCCTTAGGTTTTAAAGCAATATTGAGAATGAGTGCTCAATCACAGCATGTGATGCTTTTAATCCATTAATACTGACTTAATAGCTGGAATGCTTGACTGTGTGTTTAGTGCCCTAGTGCACAAAAGCATGCCCTGATTTTTATTGTCTCCAACGGGCCAATGGAAAATTACAGTTCCATTAACTAGCAGAGGAGATTTCGAAGACTTTTTAGAAGTAATACTAGCTTTTAAAGATGAAATCTGAATTGGACTATTAAAAAAAACACACCAAACAAAAAACATGTTGCACTGTGGGAGGATGTGCTCAGATTCATTGTAATTCTACTCTGTCTATAGTCATGACGTGGTGTGAAATGGGTCCCCAGGGAAAAAAGGAATATTATACTAATATGGCTTATTATCTCTCCACCTACTTGCATATTAGCGAATGCTTTATTTTCTCAGAGAATAGCTCAAGCCATTTGTTTCTCATGCAAAATGGTCTCTGAACACAGAAGTGCTAATGGCAGTCCTTCACCGTTGTAGATACGCTGATGACGAATCCCCTCTGTGCAGCCGGGGTGAAGTTACCCAACCATTCCAGCTGGAGATAAAGACAAGTTTGAGGAAAGAAAAGGGGATGATTCACACGACCACATGGACTGACAGCTAAGTGACAGACAAGACACATTTTCCTACTACACTCTCACCCACCTCTCCAGTGCAACCACATAAATGCCATCCTGTGTTAATTCAACCGAAAACTTCTAAGAAGAGAGCGACACCTCAAAGAAGAAATGAGGAGATATAGAGAAGAAAACAATAAGGTGATGCAAAAAGGTGAATGGAAATGGCTGCAATTTGACAACAGCATTCAGCTAAAAGATTTAGGGATGTGTTCTTTATTAAAGCCAATGAATATATGCCAACATGAAAGACAGCTTCAATTGTTCCTTATCTAACATAAAACTTGTGACGTGCAGCCACAGACGCTGCAATTTACTGGGCTCCTCAACAACTGTTTTTTTTTAGGTTATGCTATTGACAAACAAAAACAATGATCAAGTGCCTAATAAACAATGTTAATATTTTATACTCACTTTTAGATAAGTATTCATTTTAAATATTAATGAAATGTTGTGTCCAAAATTGCTCACTCATTCACTATTCTCTATGTCACGAATCCGGTCCGTGGTCTTCAGGCCGATTGCCACTAGAGGTTATTCTCCCATTACATTGACTCTCACACCACACAGACTGTTACACATCACCCTGGACTGCATTTCCCATCAACCATTGCACTGATTACACGCACACAGCTGAATGCACTGATCACACACACACACACACACACACAACTGAATCCAATCAGACATGCTACTTAAGCCATGGACTTCCTCTCTCTCACTGCCAAGTATTGTTCTGAATTTTTCACTTCCCAAGTGTTAGCTGCCTTACTGAGCCATTCCGTGTTTTCTGTTTTCGTCTTGTGTATTGTTTTGCGTGTATCCCTGGTTAGCGGATAGCTACCTTACCGAGCCTGTTTAAGTTTTCAAAGTTTTCTTAGTTTAGTCTTGCCTTGTCTGTTTTCCTGGTCTCTGATTCACGCAATATCTCTTGGATTAACCCTTTGCTTGCTGTTTCTGACTCTGTTTGCCCCTGCTTGGACTTTTGCCTTCTACCTGGATTTATCTCTTGTCTTGCCTTCGATATACCCGTTTGCCATTGTCTGACCCATGCCTGTTAAAACCACGTCTCTTAAAAGTTTGCACATGGATCCTCACGCCTCACGTCTCGTCAGTCCTGTTACACTCTATACATCAAATAGCACATGTTCTATATGAAAGAACAAATGAATAATCAAATTTAATAATCAAATTTACTGATGTAAATATATGTACATTATTTTACGTGAAACGTTCTTAAAGCTATAAATGTTCTTGTTTGCTTTGTTGTTTTGCGAACTGTACGATTATATAATAAATTAGTAAACAGTATTATGCACTGTAAAATGATTGATAAAAATAAAACACAGTATATTTCAGCCTTTTTTACTAATCTCAAAAATATTGATTTAATGTGTAATGTAATTTGTAACTTGTAAAATGTAACTTTTAATTCAATGTGTTACTTGCCATTTCTTAAGAATTATTTGTGAAATTTACTAACAATTAGTAAAAGAGAGTGAAATTGTAAATCCTACAATTTTTTTCAGTGTATATGTTTTCAAATATAGTATGATATAATATATTATACAATAATCTGTTTTATATACACACAGCACATACTATATTGTATCTGTCTACTGTAGAAAACAGCAATTTAAGACAGCTAAACTTGAATTAAAAAAATCTATTCATATACAAATGCTTTAAAACTACTTCTCAACACATGCTTTCAGGACTAAAACTGTCTCACATGCAATACTCAAAGTATATATGCTGAAATGACACCATAAGGGGTCGGCCTCTTTAAGACGGAACTGTGTCGAAACAAATATAATGGCAAAAATACAGAAGAACCTTTTACATGATGGCAGAACAAAGCTGTTTCCATAGCTGCAGCTTAAAAGCAAAGCTCTCATCGTCTTGCATGCGAGCATTCAGGGAACACAAGCTTAATGAAAACTGACACTAATGGTACAGCGAGATACCCATGTCATCAGTTCCTATCAGTAGAAATCCTTGAAAGGGTATTACAAAAAAATATCTAAATAAAATACAGCATCACTGTGCAGCACTCAGCCCAAAGCAATCTCTGATAAGAAGTAAATTAATTAATTAATTAGGATTTCGTGAATGTTTACTGCTACTTTTGCACAGTGCTATTCCAGCCCGTGGCCTACAAGAATACCTCTGTGCAACATTACGCTTTATAAACTCAGTATCTCATGTTTGGCAGCATTGGGACAAAAAACTAATTTACAAAAGCAAGACAAATAACTCTGTCAACATGTAGTGGCTCCGTTAAGAAGGGCTTAGTTTCTTTCTAACGTCAAGAGAAAGTTAAAAGTGATACTAGAAGGAAACAATAAGGAAACCAGGCCAGCAAGTAACAGTACATAAGCGCAGGTGTAGGATGACTAAAAGTACAAAAGGAAAGGTGTGAAAACAGGTAGAACCAGTGATGCAAATGGAAGGAGATAAAAAAGACACCCTTTCTTCTTCGTTCCTATTGCTTGAAGCATGAAACGGCTTTATGAGTACTCATGGAACTTCATGTGAAGTTGTAGCTATCACAAAACCACTTCTAAACTAATGTCATCTCCAACTTGATCCAGTCGTCTCGCATTGCAGCTGCTTCCAGATATTTCTTGACTCATGGAAAGACAAGAAACCAGCAGAAGGGGGGCTATGAGAGGAGCGAGCGCACAGCCAATCAGAAGGCAGTATACCAAGTCACGACGGCGTGAAAGAGCAAGTGCTCTCTTCTCAGCAGGCTTTTGTGCGCGGCTCCTCTCCGCAGCTCAAGGCTAAGTGTTCCATTTGCATGGCAGGCAAAACAGAGGCCACAACAACAACTCTGAGATACACATCTCATCAGGGGTATGGGATTGGAGGCTTGGTTTCTATTAGCATTTTGTTCAAAAACTAAAAATACTGTTTACTGGCAGTCAAATCCACGATTTCTCAGGCTAAGAGCAAACCATATGTAGGATGGCGATTAGTCTTGAAACAGCTACTGCAGTGAACAGAAAAAGTGGGAAGTGGATACTAGAGCCAAAATCATGTTCCAAGAACTTGGAGAGTGAATTTTCAACTGTATGCAAGATTTTATAAATGAAAATGCTGATGTTTGTGTAACTTAATGGGTAGAGTACCACACTAGAAACACTAAGGTCATGAATGCAATGCTAATCAAATGTATAGCTTGATCAAAAATGAACAACAAAAACAAACTCCACTCACTCTCATGTCGTTCCAAACCTGTATGCATTGAAGTAAGATGAACATTGGGTGACCCAAACAACAAATTGGAGCCCACAGACTTCCATTGTATGGATATCTTCTTTTATATTCCCCAGAAGAATATAAATTTTTGGGTGAACTAACTTCACTTTGAAGGCACCCACTGCAGGCAACAAAATTTAATAATACTTTAGTTTAGTAAACTGTGACTGTGTTTTAATGGCTAAATCTGTTCAGCTAAACTATTGGCACACGATTAAGGACTCTGTGATTCAATCCTTCAGCGTATAAAAGTCAAGTGTCGTATAAAGCTTATATAAACATTAAAGAGATCTTTATGTAACCCTCCTTAACAAACTCGAGTGTTACCTCTATGTGTGGGCAACATGGATTTCTGTGTCCCAGGCTAGTGTGAGTCAGCCTCAATTTGGCTATATACCGAAACTATAATTCAGAACAATTTGTGTCAGTGAAAGTACAACTCATCTTGAAAACAACCTGGACTCTTCTTTTTTTGGCACAAAATTCAGACATCAAAAGCAATGTTTCGACTGGTAGCATCACTTTAAAGTCTCCCGTGTCACGAGCGGGGTACATCTATCGGTGAAAAGTGAGCCAGAGACTGTCTCGACTGACCGAGCATAAATCAAGCAGCTGCCAACTGGTCCTGATGTTATCATTGCTCATAGGAAGCGAATAGAAGATTGTGACGTTCAAACTTTTATTTTTGTCTGTGAAGCCACCTGCTGTTTTAAAGATAAAGTCTTAATTTGTCATTTGTACAATGCTCTACTATTAGTATTAAATCATGTCAGTATTTACTCGCTTTCATGTCTTTCAAAACCGGTATGACTTTCTTTTCTCTGTGGAACACAAAAGGAGTTCAAGCTGTTCTTCTCTATACAATGAAAGTGAATGGTGACCACGCTGTCAGACAAGATTTTTAGTGAATAACTTAAAGGAATAGTTCAACTAAAACTGATAATTTGCAGAAAATGTAGCCTACCCACTTTCAGGCCATTCAAAATGTAGATGACTTTGATTCTTCATCAGAACAGATTTGGAGAAATTTAACATTACATAATTTGCTCTGCAGTGAATGGGTGCCATCAGATTGAGAGTCCAAACAGCTGATAAAAACATCAGAGTGATCTGCAAGTAATCCACACGACTCCAGTCCATCCATTTAGATCTTGTGAAATGAAAAACTGCTTGTTTGTAAAAAACAAATGTATCATTAAGACATTTATAAATTTAAACCATTGTTTCTGGCTTAATAAGAGTCCTCTAATCATAATATTGCTTTCTCCAGTGAGAAAGTCATCTCATCTGAATCAGGAGAGAAATTAACAGATCAAGCAAAAACAGTTCAAAAAGTTGATGTGAGAGGACAAAAAGGGGATGGACTTTTCTACTGGAGGGTTTTTATAAGTTATTATGCATTATAGCAGCGGTGGCGAACTCCGGTCCTGGAGAGCCGCAGCCCTGCAGAGTTCAGCTCTAACCCTAATTAAAACTCAGCTGCCTGTAGCTTCCTAATAACGTTCAGACCTTGATTAGCTTGTTCAGGTGTGTTTGATTAGGGTTGAAGCAAAACTCTGCAGGGCTGCGGTTCGCCAGGACCGACGTTCGCCACCCCTGCATTATAGTCTTATATTTGACAGCCTTTATTTTTTTATTTTTTTTACAAACACATAGCTTTATACTTTAAAAGACGTTAATTGATGACTGGAGTTGTGTGGATTACTTTTAGATTATTGTGATTATTAGATCATTTTTTATTAGCTGCTTGAACTTATTCTGACGGCACCCATTCACTGCAGATGATCGATTGGTGAGCTCATCAAATTTTCATTTTTGGCTGACCTATTCCTTTAAATTTCAATCTGTGGCTTCAGATGTCAAGAAATATATTGCACAGGTAGTGTGGACTTCTTTATTAGGATTTTATGGTGCTTTTTGCCATTTTTGGAGCTTGGCAGGTCGTAGTTCCCATCTACTTGCATTGTATGGAAAAGAGCAACCAAACTATTCTTCTAAACCAGGGGTGCCCAATCCTGCTCCTGGCGATCGACTGTCCTGCAAAGTTCAGCTCCAACCCTAATCAAACACACCTGAAGCAACTAATTAAGGTCTTCAGGATCACTTGAAAATTAAAGGCAGGTGTGTTTGATTAGAGTTGGAGATTAACTTTGCAGGACAGTCGATCACCAGGAGCAGGATTGGGCACCCCTGTTCTAAACTATTACTTTTGTGATCCAAAGAAGAAAAAAAGTCAAATGGGTTTGGAAAGACACGAAAATGAGTACATGATGACAGATTTTTCATTTAGGGTCAACTATCACTTTAATAACAAAACTTCACATAATTGCACTGCTACAAAAGCTGATACATGCATGATGGAATACAGCAGTATCAGACAACAAACTAAAATTATCTTGGTCACACTTTATCTTAATGTCCAATTCTCGCTATTAACAAACCATTAACTATGACTTGTGTCTCAATAAACCCCTAATTTGCTGCTTATTAATAGTTAGTATATAAGGATTAGGGATGTAGAATATGGTCATGCAGAATATGTGCTTTATAAGTACTAATAAACAGCCAATATGCTATTAATGGGCATGCTAATAAGCAACTAGTTAAAAGTGAGAATTGGTCCCTATACCAAAGTGTTGCCATTATTTAATAAAGTTGAAATAATCTGAATCATTAAATTGCAAAACAACACAGTGTATCACCACCACACTGTTGCAGCGCGTATCTCTGGAACTAAAGCCAAAGGACTTGATTATGTCTTTCTGAGGCTTAAACGTGGTTTCCATTGAGTTGATCTCCATAGCAACACTACTAGTGCCGTATTTCTTAATGGATACCATGGGCTCCACTGATTCAGACTGCAGGCAGCACGGTTTCTCACCAAGCATTCAAAACAGTTTCCCTCTGCAGCTATTAGACGTGTGCATGCAAACACACTATTACCCAAACAAACTGACAGGTTAGGGGTTTAAAAACCTCATAAGAGGCTTTTCTGGTTGTAGAAAATGTATTATTGTGTTGAGCTGAATACAATACTTGACTGTAAAAATAAAACTGCATCAAAAGGAATGACAAACACCTGCAGACCTGTTACAGACTGGCAATTGCCACAGAACTCAGCACAATTTCTAGGTGCTATATTTAGAATAATTCCCTTTCACTTCAACAAAATGGATTAAAGGCTGAGAATATGGTGTCAGAAAGTGGTACCTTCCATTTTGTTGACCTATAATGTCAATGTATTCATCAGCAAATGCATTGTTTTTGCTCATGAATAATTTGCCATGTATAAAATGAATGAATAAATACATTAGCAAACAGAAAATGATGCAGATAGTTCAGTCAGGTTGAGATGTCACAAAGCAAACCTTGATAAAGCTCAATCTGAACAGGTGACCAGAACAACCAATTATGCTCTAAAAATAGCTTATATAACACTCTTGGATATTGGCTGCTACTGAGTAATGGTGCCTATGCGTTAATAAACCCCCCATGGATTCATATTGATAAAATCAATAGCTTGCTTCTCTGTGCATTTTAATTAGATGAAAAATTGCAGTGTGAAACACAGTGGATAACAATGATAAGAAGCAGCACAAAATAAACAGGTATAAACTTCTTCTGGGATAACAAGACCATCTGATATCTTGTTTTTGAAGTCAGAACATGTTTAAACCGGAAATAGAGTATTGAATTTGAATTAATGCCTTGAATTAATTAATAAATAAATAAAGCATTCATACCAAACTCATTAGGCAACTGTAGTTACACTTACATCATATTGCTGAGTTTCCTCAAGTGTGTCAGGTTTGTGAACAATATGACATTTGATAGTGCCATCATTAGTCTTCATCTGTCACCCTTTTCATTTCTGGCAATTGCATTTGCAGTTTTAGAAGGTAATGTATGTAAAATAAACCACTTACTTTTTATGGGTTTCGTATCTGCCGGTGGCTCCAAGACTCTGCAAATATAAATATATAAAAAAGTAGGATTTTAAATATTATTAATTATAAGTTAACCTTGATTATAAGATTAATTCTTAAAATCATAAAACTTGCTCAAAGGTTCAAAACTTTTGCTTAGAAAGTAAATTACATGTTACATAATTATGAACTTTTCCAAACTAATACTAGATTGTATAAGTATTGCATTACCCATAAGTCAAATAAAGGCAACATGACAAAAATGCATGAAACTAAAGTGGCTGAATTACTATTCTAGAATTCCACAACAGACACGCCGATGCGTAAAGCAGATGTGTAAATGTGGCCCCTCGTTGCTTACGTAAGGTGAGTTAATGATATTAACACTATCTACTACCGCAATGCCAAATGGAAATATTCCATTTTCTAATTACACCATAATCAATGCAGACACCAAAGCACTTCTGGTACCAGAAACTGTGTCCTCACGCTTGGGAATGGCAGTCTCACTGTTGTCATAGCAACTTTCGTGAATATGTTTTAAAAATTACCTTTCCTGTAGATGTGCATATCCTTTCATCTGACACCTAACTCCATGTACAAGTGCTATAAAACTGTCCACATCGATCAGCTATCAATGCATGAAACTCACCCGAAGTAAAATGTATCATAAGTATTATTATGGGTGAAGCATACAAAAATAGATTTATACAATGCTTGACCTGTTACAGCGTACAGTACAGTACTTTATGTTCTTAAACATATATGGGTCAAACTAATATAAATTAATGGACTATTTATAAAGCAAACAAATTACCACACCATTTGGTCACGACTGAATCTTAAAACAGGGGAAACATGAAATGATCTTTGAGTGAGCCATTTTTAGACATGTTTTTTTCATGTCTGCAACCATCATGACACCTGTGGATTTTAATGACTAAATTGTGGTTCAGTGATGTCATAGAAGAACCATTTTTGGTTCCCCAAAGAACCTTTCAGTGTTCATTTCTTAAAATAACCATTTTTTCCCTTAATGTACACCCTAAAGAACATTTAAAAAAATATAAAGAACCAATAAAGAACCTGTTGTGTAATGGAAAGGTTCCATGAATTTTAAAGGGGTCATATGATGCAATTTCAAGTTTTCCTTTCTCTTTGGAGTGTTAAAAGCTGTTCGTGAATAGATAAGATCCCTAAAGTTGCAAAGACTAAAGTCTCAAACCCAAAGAGATATTCTTTATAAAAGTTAAGACTCGTCCACGCCCTCCTAAAATGCCTCATTTAAGCACGCCCCCACATGTCTACATCACAATGTGGGAAGATATGCATAACGCCGCCCAAATGTTCACGCAAAGGAAGAAAGGCGTAATTTATTGTTGCTGCCACCGCCATGTTGTGAAGACGCTGTGTGTTTCGTTGCGAAAGCGAAAATATTTTGTTTGGCCTTCCAAAAGAGGACACGACTAGAAATCAGTGGTTAAGTTGTATTTACAACACTGTTCCAGAACAGTACAACCCAAATATTCAGATGTGTGCAGC
>NW_015505205.1:2226796-2265499 GCF_001515645.1 Sinocyclocheilus grahami | reverse complement strand
TTTAAATAACCAAACAAAAGAAATGAGAAATTAAGAAATAATTATCTGTAGACCTGTAAAGGCTTTGCAAAGCAATATCTCATGTGCTTGTGCCACTGGATGTTGAAAATACTCCTTAAATCAATATCTGCACAAAAATAACATCACTATATATCATACTGATATAAAACAAAAAGAAAATACTACACTGTCCACTCCAGACAGTTCTTCTGGTTGAAATTGACAAAAGGCTCAATAGACATGAACCTCTTTCTCCTGAACAAAGTAAAGAAAACCATATTGTCAAACACTGAAAGAACACATTTTACAGTATGTGATGTGACTCACGTAACCGAGATGTTCAAAACAAGCTGAATCAATTTCCATTGAGGATGATACATTTGCCACAGTGTGTGGTACATGATGTTCTATTCCAAACCCAGCAGCGTCTGTGACTGAAGCCATGCTTCCTAACAAAGCTCATAGCGTGAAGAGTCGTGAATATATCGAAGAGGGACTGAGTCCTCCATGAACATTGCTTATCTGCTCGCATAGCGTCTTGATGAGATCAGCTGGAGATGAATGACACTGATCATTAAGAGTGTAATTGGGTAAAACAAACTGACATCCAATTCCCCAACATTTCCATAAACTGCTCTTTCTGGCAGGTTAGATGTTTCACACATACTGTAAATGCTGAATATCTGATACAAGGTGTATACACAAAATCATACAAACCTTGGCTAATGTATTCATGCTAGAGAGAATGAACCATTTGTTGAAATGGGAGAAACTTTCAATATGGCAGCTGTAAGTCCCACCTTTTTGGGTCAGAATTAACCTATTCTTAAACATCACATTCAGTATATCACAACATGGTCACATTAAAAATAGATGTCCTCATTAAAGTTTGGGTTCAAATGAAAATCCTAATGTTTAAATGAAACCTACGCTATGCTGCATGCACATTAGCTGACTGATCCTGGAAAAGAAATTGCATTTTTGTGTAATGCACTGAAAAAAAGATAAAAAAAAATTTTTAAGGTAAGTGGTTGCAAACAGTTTAATTTAGCTACATTTATTAATAAAAAACATGTTGAAAGTTAGTCAACTAAATTTGTTTATTTAAATGTAGCTAAAATAAATTGATTGCAATCACTTACCTTAAAAATTTTCAATGAATTCAGTGAATCATTTTTTCAGTGTATGAGCTAAAAGGAAAAAAAGGAAAATTTACAATATCACTGTTGTTGTATTTTATTGCAAAGTTGATGTTATTAAAATAAAATATTTACAAATGTAAGTTTTTATCCATTCAATAAAAGCTGGTATCCAGCCCATATTTAAAGTGAAGTCATATTGTGAAACAATATAGTTATCTAAAACAAAAGCAACAAAAACATTTTCCTACTTGCAATAGAATAAATTTTAGCTGAAATGAAATTAAAAAAACGTTCTTATTTTCATTTGATGTAGTAAAATAGCTAAATAAAAAATAAAACTTAAAATATAAATAATATAAAATAATATAAATTATATAGACATATTTAAAAAAAAATACAAAAACTAATTTAAATGACAAAAAACACCCAAAGTCACCAAAATAAACACAAAACCAAATCCAAAATATTAATAAAAACTATTAATAATTAATAAAAAATAATATGTTATATATAAAATATTAATTAAAAAAAAACCTATGAATATTAACAAAAACCTATAACTAGCATCTCCCTAATATATTACAATAACACTGACAAAAGTCAAATTGTGAAATATAAAGTCGCAAATACAAGAGCTACAATAAATAACCTTACAATTTCAAATGTGAAATGTAAAATTGCAAATGTGAAATCTAAAGTCAAAATTATGACAAATAAAATGCAAGACACACATTTTGAAACAAATCTGCAATTACAAGAAATGAAGTCTGAGACTTCAGTCATACTCAGCGAGGCCATGTTTTTGACTTGAACAACCAGATCAAACAAAATCCAACAAATGAGTGAGCAATCTTGAACCGTGTGAAAATGTGAACACAACAAAATGTCTGAGAACAGTAAATGCCAGGCGACCAGCACTTTGAGCTTAGCGGCTTTGAGATTTCTAATCGAGAGAATTGCTATCGACAGCTTGTTGATTTTGGTGAAATGTCACACTCAGGAAGCTCTATTGGGAACACGACACAGGGCTGCTCTTGTCTGTGCCTGTTTTTTAATGTCAATGGACCTTCTGGGCTATTACAACAGTTCAGGGGCGACAGCTGTCAATCTGTGGGAGTAAAAGGAGCCTGGAAGGATTGTAATTGCTTTAAAACACGAACTGATATGGTCTTTCTGTCTGTGATGCAGAGCAGACACCGAATGAACACTGCTCTTCTAAACGTTTGTTCATCATATGACTCTGACAGGTCTGAAGATGGAACATAACCTTAAAGCAAACAGCACAAACAGAGTTCATTCATTCATTCATATAATGTGTTAAAGTGAGGCATCAAGCTATAAAGCAGGTGTCTGAAAGCTCATACTAAAACTGACACCTCCACACAGCAGAAAAACGGGTCGCAGCTGTGCATACGGTGGACAGATAAATGCTGGGAGCAAACACTCTCACATCAGAACTTAACACACTGGCAGACAGGAAACGGAAGCATTCACCATCCCAAAATATCTGCTTGGATGGACAGACATCTGGTCTTCTGAGCTTACAAGTGAAGACTTACAGATAGATGGCTTTTACTATTTCCCTTCATAAACATGTCAAATAAAAACCACAGCAATTCTCCTTTTCACAATACCGAATCCTGCTTCTGCCATGGCAGCATGCACTAAATCTCTCTTCGCTGCTGCATCACCGTTGATTTTCACATGAACATCAAGAATGTGTTAACCAGTGATGGGGCAGCTAATCTGAAACTCCGCTTCACGTCAGGTGGTTCTTGGCCTCCACATTGTGCATTAAAATCATTTAATGCACAGCCAGCCGTGCATTATCCCGCTTATACCATGGTCATTTGCAAACACTAACAACTTAAAGCTGTTAATGATCTTTGTAGCGCAATATTTGACCGGAAGGGTAACAAATGGTGGTTATTTTCGTCAGTTACAGCTCATTAGCTCTAGCATTCTGCCCGCTTCAAATCAGACACAGAGAAGAAATAGTGCAGTAAGATCACATTTATTTGAATGAATTATACAACATTTATTTGAATTAATTATCGATCAATAGAGAGAGAGAGAGAGAGATGTGTTTATGTGTGTGAGTTACCTCCATATTGAAGCAGATATTTTAAATTTTAAATTGTTATAATATTATTGTTTTATTGTATTTTTGGTCAAATAAATACAAATCTTTGTTAAGCATAAAAAATACTTATTTTAAAGAAAATACTTGCTTTTACTAAATATTTTTAACCACTCACTTATAATTATCAGTCCAATTAAATATGATAAATGCATAAATGTACATGAACAATCCTAAAGGACTGACCAGTACATGTTTAAGTACTACCTTCGTTCACATTAAAAAAAAATCACAATTTGTATGAAAAAGTAACTTGTTACCAGAAAGCTACACTGTTTTGGGTTTGCTATGTAAGCAAACTTTAAAGGGAACGAGTAAGCCACTTTAAAGGGATAGTTCACCCAAAAATGAAAATTCTGTCATTAATTACTCACCTTCATGGCGTTCCAAACCTGTAAGACATTCATTCATCTTCGGAACACATATTAAGATATTTTTGATCAATTCTGAGAGCTCTCTGACCCTCCCATAGAAAGCAAGGATCCTAACACGATCAATGTCCAGAAATGTAGTAAGGACATCGTTAAATAATCCATGTGATATCAGTGGTTCAACCGTAATTTTACGAAGCTACGAGAATACTTTTTGTGCGCAAAGAAAACAAAAATAATGACTTTAGTCAACAATTCGTCTCCTGTGCGTCACCCTGGTGCCATTTTGGATACATATGCAATGAATGTACGCGGATACATTGTTTAAGCTTTGATCTGAACGTAAACAACGTATCCACATACATGCGTTGCATACGTTGTTTACGTATGTGATACTCTCCAAAATGGCACCAGGTTGACGCAGAGGAGACGAATGAGGGTGAGTAATTAATGAAAAAATTTTCATTTTTGGGTGAACTATCCCTTTAAGCCAATTACTCCCCTTTGAGCCAGTCAAAGCTATTTGTCCCCAAACAAATCATAAATCAGCCAAGAGGAAATGCAATGCTGTAAGGCAGAATCTTTTGTGTTCTAGCATTCCTCATTTGCAAGTCTATTTGTATAAAAACATCGGCTACTTGAATAAATGTAAATGTAAAAGAAGCGCGCTAATTGGACAAATTAGTTAGCGTGAGCGCAGCTATAATTGCAGCCCCTGAGGAAGCCGGAGGTGTATGACCTCAAATTACTGTAATCAATAATTCACTTTGACTATATACGGCTCAGTCAAGATGCATAGCGGACGGCAGGGCATTTAAATGCTAATTGCTTAGCAGCCAGAGGATCATTACGGATGCCTGGTTTATCTAATTTGCCCTCTGAACTCCGCAAAGAGTCTTCTGCTTCTTGACCCTGCTCATGCCAGCTTAAACGATCGTACTCAGCTAAAACCGAAGTCTGTTTTCAGCTCTGGATGTAATGAATGAAGCGAACAGCTTGAACTGAACTCAAATAACCTCTTTCTGTAGATTAGGCTAGGCAAGCTCGGAGCTGACAGCCAAGACAGTCAAGGGCTTCTAGAACTTCTCACTTCACTGTGCTAATTTGAACAAGGCCTTTATTTTTCTATTTGTCAGTAGAGTAAACTGTAGCATGGTTGTTAAACCTCTCCCAGGCCCAATTAGGGGAGCAATGCTAGCATTCATAGCCCAGATCTCGCTTCTGGTCTGGGAGGAAGAGGGGGCTGTGGTGATGCCCCTGGCAGCCCCCAGCCCTTGTGGCAGCAATATTAAGTGACTGCTGAAATTCATGGCCTGCGCAACCATTTTATATGTCTAGGTGACAACCGGCTTTCATATGGCACAGGCGTTCAGTAACACATTAGCAAATTGTGCCGTTTCATTATTCATTAGAGTGCTGTCGGGAGGGAACGCACCGGCCTGGTGTGAAAAATATTAGTGTTCCCTTTACGACGATCACTGGCAGTTTTTGGTTTATCAGATTGAAGCTTCAATAATTGAAGCATATTTTGCAACAAGCTGTTAAGCAAGTGTGAAATCGCTTTTAAAGTGATGATATAATGGAGGAAAATGATCTTAATCGTTAACATATTAATTAACTTAATTTACTTTATGTTCTATATGCAAATGGTTGACACGTCCTGCAGTGTTACATTCTAAATTCAATCTAAAACTATCCGACACAGCATTATTTTATAATTATCATACTTGCAGCTTTTGGAGCTTATATTAACTGAGAGACTACAGGGAATGTTTGTACTTTTAATTCATAACAAAGCACAATAGTGATGAATGCAAAAAAGTGAATGATGAAAATTAATGCATTAACATATGTGACCCTGGACCACAAAACCAGTCATAAGTAGCACGGGTATATTTGTAGCAATAGCCAACAATGCATTGTATGTATCAGAATTATCGATTTTTCTTTTATGCCAAAAATCATTAGGATATTAAGTCAAGATCATGTTCCATGAAGATATTTTGTCAATTTCGTACCATAAATATATCAAAACGTAATTTTTGATTAGTAATATGCATTGCTAAGGACTTCATTTGGACAACTTTAAAGGTGATTTTCTCAATATTTAGATTTTTTTTGTACCCTCAGATTCCAGATTTTCAAATAGTTTTATCTTGGCCAAATACAGTCCAATTCTAACAAACCATACATCAATGGAACACTTATTTATCCAGCTTTCAGATTATGTATAAATCTCAATTTCAAAAAATTGAACCTTATGACTGGTTTTGTGGTCCAAGGTCACATATATTTTACCATATTAAAAAGGTTCACTGACACATTATGTATCAAGCACCCAAACGCAAGCATGAAATGTGCAAATATTTTGTATTATTTTACATCAACTTCCCTTTAATGTACCTCAAATATTCTAAAAATAAAAGTATTTTTACTGTGGTATGTAGGGTCTAATACTCAGTGTGAAAAATATCACACTGTAAATCAGTGATTTTTGTCATGTAAATCTACAAATAACAGTTTTATTTTTACTTAAAGTAAATATTTAAGATTCTACACTATTTCTCAAAAGACTAATCATGGGACCAGTTGTTCTTGCTTCCATTGAAGCTTTGGATGATTCTCAAATCATGGTGTATTACATTATCATCAGATTTTTCACAAACTTGTGGCTTTCTGTCAGCTTGAATGCAATTCTGAATGCATAAATGTATGCTGATAATATAAATTGTATTAATTACGTTAAGTAATAAACTAGAAAAGGATGCATAACAGAAGCATTTTCACTGGCAATTTTGAACCCTACTGTACCTTTGATCTATCATTTATGGTAACTGATGGATTACATTAATAATTCATGGGAAACATTGAAATTTTGTGCATCAAATTCACAGCTTCTTATTCTCTACTCATAACTTAGTAAGATGCCCTGGCATTTTCTTTTCCCTCTTAATGTGCTGTTAAATTGATTCCACCCACACAAACAATTCATAAACATCTGAAATCAGAGATTCAAACTAGGCTGCTGCACATTGTTATGCAAACTATTATGAAATTGTTCTGAAATTGTCCCACGCTCATCACCTTGGGCTAGACAGTGGCTCTGGCATGGCAGAGAGAGGGCAAGCTTGCCCCCTTATGGTCTCTTAATGAAGTAAACTTTTATATAAGGCCACACTTAAACCTGTAGAAAGCAAGTCTGTCAAACTAGACCACCGCACCGCATCCAAATGAAAAGAAAATAGCCCTCCCCTGTTAGACAGCAGGCAAGTTCTCTTTTTGGCGGCACTTGACTAAGTGGACTCTGTAATGAGTCTGGCCGCCTGATTAGAGTGATAGACACGTAGGAATCCAGCAGGCACTGCCAGAGACCGCCACAACGAGGAGGAGGGGAGGGGAGACAGGACAGAACGTCTGAGAGAAGTCTGGAGGTAAACATCCCAGAAAAGTCCTAGCAGGAATGCAGACCTTATGCTGGATTGGAGCGCTGGAACTAGGGGCACTAGAAGGAGGGGTTGGAAAGTGAGTTGGCGTACAATACATTAACCTTGAAGATGATGAAATTGTAAAGAAAAAACTCTGCAGGAGAGTCTCCATACAATCCATAAATGATAGCTGTTGGATGTTTCTTAGAACAGGCTTTGCTATTATCAATCATCACTGATTGGAATCCATCATGTAACCATGTGTAGATGGTTGTGGAGATACTATTCTAGCATGAATAAAGGCTCACGTGGTTGTTCTGTAACAATTATAGATGGTCCATTTTTTCAAATACGTTCTTTTGTCTAAAAAGTTTGAGTAAAATACCCAGTGATGCCCAAAGCAGTAATACATGAGATGAAAAATTTATTGGGAGCCAGCTTTTGGAAAGATTGGTTTTAAAGCTTCTGGATCTTCAATCACATCACATTGTACACTTTGAACACCTTGAGCTAAAAGACTCGACCCTCCGACCAGCACTAACCAAGCACTATGGTAACACGTTTAACCAAGGGCAATAAATTGCTGTATCGGTCTGTAGCATCCAACATATATTTTGTCGGATTTTTCTCTGCAATATGCATGAGGTTCAAAGTCTGAGAGCACACTGGAAATCTGGGAGTCAAAATATTATTTTAACCATTTTTTTAGGATTTTGAAGAATTTAAACCAATGAAAGGCTGATGGCAAAATTAATTAGAAATATTTAATATTATAAATTATTACTAGGTCAATTATGAAATAAGCAAATTGGTGACACTGACATTGAGTTTTAAAGAGCTTTATAAATAATTACAAAAATCTAATCTTGTGGAGTTCGTGCAGTTCGACTGCATGGAATTTTAGACTGAAACATACAAAATTATATGAGTACTGTGGCAAGAGGTTATATGAATTGGTTTCATTCTGCTGGATATCTAATATTCTCATTAAGTGTATAGTTGTTTTTCTTACGGTTTTGATACAGATCACCACTTATGCGTCAATTCAGACTTTCCTACGTCAGAATATCAAGCCTTGCACAATAACACAGGCATCAGAACAAAGCTTCTAGCCTTCTGAATTTCATGGCCATTGGTGCTAGAGACTGACTGACACAACCTGGCAACATAATTACATGAAGAGTGCTGCAGACAGCCTTCCAGACTCCGCTTTCAGGTGCATTTCGATTTTAAAGGCTTTACTATTCACCATAACAAAGGAGCTCTCCACTGACATTTTCCATGCAGTCATGCCTGAGCTGGATGCAGGGAAAAATTCTGGAATATCTGTGTAACTGTGTTTTCTCCTGCCATGGGGCTATAAAGTTTGACAACTCATCCAGAAGCATTCTGGGAATGAAAAAAACGGAACTTGGGTTGTTTTTTATGTCCACATCACTTCTCAGAAATCCTTCTCTTTGGAAATGGCCCAAGGATTCAAACACACCGCTTTATCATGCCTCATTTTCATTCGACAATGTGTTAAAAAACACCTGGGTGACATGAAATTCTGCCTGTGGTATAAAAACAGAACAAGCCCAAAATCTAGTCTCTCATATTTTTGGTCACAGAACAATTTCAGTGGAACAATTGTTAGGAAATTATAGGAGAGTTAGGAATGTATGAATAATAAATAATAAATGAATAAATAATCTTTATTACACATGCAGATTATCAATGGGCCTTATTATATTGTTAGCCTGTCTGGAGGGAATGAAACAAAAAAGTAAGTGCTGTTATTATTTACTCACCCTCATGTCGTTCCAAACCCACAAAGACAAAAGAAGATTTTTTGTTATATCTTTACACAAATCTTGCCATACAGTTTCTATGTCTTTTAAAATCAGAAAAGGACCATTAAAGTATCATAAATGTAGGTTTGAAAGCATATGATCGATGGGTGAAATATTTATTTAACACTGTCATGAGACGTGTATGTTCAAGCAAACCTCTGTGCATGTTTTACATTCAGCTCTGAAGGATTTGCATGCATCAATAAAGTTTTTATGTGACTCTCTAACTGACAGGAAAAAATCAGGGATAAGCATTTTGATTCAAAGTAATTAGTATCATAAACTGTCTCATATGGGCGATGTTTGTCACCGCATTAATGAGTAATTTTGGAATCATCTCAAAACAGATTTGCTTCTATAAATATGCAAAAAAAAGATCTGGTGCTGGAATTTGACATTTTGAATGTTTTTCTGAGACCTCGCTGCAGCTGTCATGAGTGACGAAATGCGACAGTGGCAATGTTCTCTCCCGCACACAGCTCTCAGACACGCACTCTATCAATCCCAGTTAAAAAAAAATTATCCAAATCCACTGACATGATTCACTCTTGGTTTATTGAAACAAAAACATATGTTTTAAATCAGTTATTTCTATCTTTTGCAGTAATGTGTCAGTAGGAAATATCAGTTTACATTTACAAACATTAATTTTGCCATTTATTGTAATAATTCTAATATGTTCTAATAATTTTGGCCACCACTGTATTTGCTTTTTCCATTTTTTAGATGAGTATGTTATGAGCAAATTACTTCAACTTGTGTTGGCGCGTGTGCTGTATCCTCCACACCATATCTACAAAACATTAATGAATTTTAAACAAGGTAAAGTTTGATGCAATCCACCCATATTCCATAACCATCCATTCTGAGCAGCTAGCAATGCACATATCTCATTGTTATTCATGGCCATGATCATTTGAGTCTGGCACATAAAAGCCTACATCACGAATACTTCTTAATCTATCTGCTCTTAGCATAAACATTTATATACATAACAGCATTCTCAGAACTGCACAGAAGCTGCTTCTTTACTATAGTAAATATATGCAGATGGAATTCATGTTCTGCAAAAGTCCCTAATGTAAGGTTACAAGGCAGTGCGTCCTCAAAGCACTGACTCACTGGTGTAGGATGACAGATGAGTGTTCGCTGAATAGAAAGCCATAATCAAACTCCAGGATGAATTCTGGGCAAGCGTACCTCTTTTTTGAACAGTTACACAACTGAACGTCTATGAAGAACCTCACGGCAAAAGCGCAGCAGCTGTGAAACTGTCAAAACACTGTATGCGCTACATCAATATCCGCCTACAAAGGTGGATGTGCTAAGAGATGTCCTTAAACACAAGAATATGTGCAAGTAAATAAACAAGACATTGCAAGAAACAAGCAACGAAGGGCACATTTATAACTAGGACCAGTATGGAATTTCCTATAGTGTCTATAGCTGAGCTCTATTTGACACCGATATGAAGCATCTCTACCACTCACATTAATGTTCCTGAGTTTCTTCTTGCCCCTCTCTATTCGGCTGAGGAGTCTGTGATGTTCTCTAGGCATTTGCTGGAGAAGGCGGTCATCGACGGATATGGTCTTCCTAAGAGGCACTCTTTCCCTCCAAGGCTCTGGGACACAACTCTCCGAATCCACACTCCGAGGGAAGCGCTTCACTTCCGACAGTGACGACGTCTCCCCTTGGTCATGGTCACGCAGCACTGACCCTGAAAGAGAGAAACAGACACTTCAGGTGATAACTGACACCCGGAGAGAAAGAAAACACCGGAGAATGAGGATAGGACCAAAACCTTGCCTCACAAGGAAACACATTTTGAAGTGTTTCTTGTTTTAAAATAAAGGATTCATACACTTACAAAAATATATTTAGGCCTAAATTTAGGATGTATGTATTTGAATTGCATATAAACTTCCCATCTATTTGGTTTTAACACAAATAAACTACTAAGTTCAATGTGAAATACATACATATAGAAGTCTGTTTCCACCATGTGATTAAAAAAAAGAAATGGTGACTTTTTATCTCACAATTCAGACATTTTTCTTGCAATTCTGTTTTTTTCTTTTGTGATTCTAAGATATAAACTCAGAATTGTGAGATGTAAACTCTGAAATGTGAGATAAAAAGTTGCAATTTCTTTTTTTATGTTTTTATTACTTCCTGTACTTCCTTGCATACATAAATGGATCAGGTAACACAAAGTTTAAATGTATGTACTAACCAACTGAATGTCTTTTGAACACAACATAATGAGGTTTATATGTTTATCATCAAATCCCATTTTTTTCAATCTCATACATTTTAACTATTTTAATATCACTTATTCAACCATGCAAAATAAATTTTACCTGTTTCATTTATGCATAACTGGCAAATATGCATGACATTAAGTTTAGTTTATGTTAAAACTGTGTAATCCAAATGGATGTAAATTTAATATGCCATTCAAATACATAAATCAAAATTTTTTGAGTATAGAAAGCAGCAGGACTGAGGAAGAATTTTGTATAAATGAGAAATCACTTAAAGGAACACTCCACTATTTTTGAAAATAGGCTCATTTTCCAACTCCCCTAAAGTTAAACAGTTGAGTTTTACAATTTTCGAATCCATTCAGCTGATCTCCGGGTCTGGCGGTAGCACTTTTAGCTGTAACATAGCATAGATCATTGAATCTGATTAGACCGTTAGCATCTCGCTCATCTTTATGGTGATATACAGTAAGTGCCTCAGAAATTACACACTGCAGCTTTAACATCTGTGGTCTAAGATACATGAAACATGTTTAATGTATTTTCAATTAGCAAATGTAACCACACATCATGAGCAAAAAATGGCGATATTCATCATTGGCACCTGTGCAAATCATATGACATTTAACACAAAGTGGCTGTAATTCAATTTAATGCTGAAACACGGCTGTGTGGTTAATCAACAGCTACAGTTTGAATGGCAACTGACATTTTAATGGGAAAAGAACAAAGGATCGGGAACAAAATGGCCGAGCTTCTACTGCCCTACATTATGTCCTGTTCAGAAATCACGGAATTTACATTTAATAGAGCTGTGGGTTGAAAACCACAAATAACTCGATTCTTTGCTACTCTCAGTCATCCCTTCAAGAGAACCAACAGGGGTTCTGTTCATTTCTGTGCCCAAGCTCAAATGCAATAGTGACCTCTACTGGATGACTGGGGCAGCAGATGAATTGAAAAGTCACCAAGGCTATACAGTATTTATTTAATCAAAAATACAGTAAAAACAGCAATATTATGAAATATTATTATAATTTAAAGTAACAAAATTTCTATTTTAATATATTTTAAAATGCAATTTATTCCTTTGATGGCAAAGTTGAACATTCAGCAGCCATTACTCCAGTCTTCACATGATCCTTCAAAAATTATTTTAATATTATTCTATTTGGTGCTCAAGAACGAAACATTTCTTAATAATTATCAATGTTGAAAACGGTTGTGCTGCTTAATATTTTTGTGGATACTGTGACAGTAGTTTTTACAGGATACTTCGAGGAATAGAAACTTCAAAAAACATTTATAAAAAGTTAAAATAAAAGTATTAGTTTCTTTAATAAAAAAAATAATTAAATGAGTTTTCTATTAATTAAAAAATCTTGTCCCACTTTATATTAAGTGTCCCTAATACCTGTGTACTTACATAGTAACTAGATGTGTACGTAGTATGTAACCACAGTGTAAGTACACATTGGTACATAGTATCTACAGCTGTAATGTTTGTGTAACTAACCACACATATGTAACAACCCACTGAATGGTATGTGTAAATACAAATGTGTAACAGGACATTGGTAACAACACTTTTTGGTAATGAAAGTACAAATGTGTAACAGGACTAACAGCACTTTTTGGTAAAGAAAGTGTTACACTTTATATTAAATAAACAATTCCTATGGATTTATCATTTAATTACTCTGATTTTACACAGCAGCGGCCAGTAAGTTAGGCTTTACACATAAATTGTGGTTGGTGTCCAGAATGTTACACTTTATATTAAGTGGACAATTCCTGAGGAGTTACCATGTAAGTGCACTGGTATTACAGTGGTGCACCAACTCCACCAACTTGAGATCCAACTCCTCCTACTTTACATATCCCTAAACCTACCCATTTCCACCCCCTGGATCCCATTTCCACCCCTAAGCCTACCCTTTTCCACCCCCTGGATCAAATTGTTCCAATTATTCTTATACATATTGTTGTTACAAAATGTAGTTATATATGTCCTGTTACACATTTGTACTTGCACAAACCATTCGGAGGGTTGTTACATGTGTGTAGTTACAGAAATATTACAGCTCTAGATACTATGTACCAATGTGTACTTACACTGTGGTTACATACTACGTACAAATCTAGTTACTATGTAAGTACACAGGTACTAGGGCCACTTAATATAAAGTGGGACCAAAAATCTTACTGATCCGCAAACTTTTGAACAGTAGTTGACATGAACTTACAGTAGGCCTGTCTCAATAATCAATATATCGACTTGTCGCGCAATATATGTACATGACCTCAATCATTTTTGGTGACGCAATATATCGCCCATTATGTTTACATAAAAAATTAATGTCACCATGTTTTTTTACAATCCACTTGCACCTGTGTCTTTTGCAGCTTCTCGTACATAACGTGGTGTAGTCATGAGGTGCTAGTTAAAATTTTAAAAATGCTTCTACAAACAAAATTGAATCTGCAGATATGGTCTTGTTTAGGGATCTGTGCCTTTGCGCATATGGATATCTGACTGCTAAGTAGTGATTGTTGATTTGATTTTTCAGCAATAGTGTGCACCCTTAATTTACAGAGAAAAGAAGGTCCGGGAAAAATCTGTAGATGGAAAAATCTCCATACAAGTTCTTTGTGCATTTTTCTTTTTTTCTACTTGTTACTTTGCACTTTTTGTTAGAAAATGTTTATTTACTATTTTTTCAAGTTTTTTAAGGTATCTAATATTTTGATATTTAATTTCCATGATCTAAATATTCTTAAAAACTAAAGGGGTCATATGATGCGATTTCAATTTTTCCTTTCTCTTTTAAGTGTTACAAGCTCTTGGTGCATAAAGAAGATCAGTAAAGTTGCAAAGACTAAAGTCTCAAATCCAAAGAGATATACTTTATAAAAGTTAAGAGTCAACCACGCCCTCCTAAAACGGCTCATTCTAGCACACCCCCACATGTCTACGTCACGATGTGGGAAGATTTGCATAACGCCGCCCAAACGTTCACGCAAAGAAAGAAGGCGTAACTTTTATTCTCGCTGTAGTATTGTTGTTGCTGCCGCTGCCATGTTGTGGAGACGCTGTGTTTCGCTGTGAAAGCGAAACTATTTTGTTTGGCCTTCCAAAAGAGGACGATATCCGCTTCGTCATGCCTGGAGCTGATCCGTGCTGGTCACTGAGAACTTCGCGCTGTGAATCGCTGGATCGGCTTTCACCATGGACAAAGCAGAGTCCAGCCCGGTGTCGTCACATGTGGTTGCCACAAGCCCACCGACCGCTCCTTCGTCGAATTCGCCGGCTGCGCCGTTCTCAAGACCGCCAGCTGCCGCTCACTCAGCCCGCCGGCCGTTCCTCACTCCGCCATGTGTGACGCTGTGTGTTTCGTTGTGAAAGCGAAACTACTTTGTTTGGCCTTCCAAAATAGGACACAACTAGAAATCAGTGGTTAAGTTGTATTTACAACACTGTTCCAGAACAGTACAACCCAAATATTCAGATGTGTGCAGCGCATTTTGCGGAGGATGAGGACTGTTTCCTGTGAGAGTAGCCTACAATGCCGGTGTCTGTTTCTATAAAGTGGGGCAGTTCCAACTTTGTAAGGACAGTCTGGTGCTTCTGACTCACAGCCTGTAAGTACGTTTTTTATATTTAAAAAATTTGCCACTGACGATTCAAACGTGAGTTTTGAGCAGTGTAGAGTAGCACTTGTTGTTTGTCGTTTCTCCAGACATGGTTTTATGTTTACGCAGTGCGATACGCAACGCAACTCATAAAAAAACAGTACAAGTCATTATAATCAGTAATTATGTTCCCACTGGATGCAACAAATGCCTCGTTTATAATGGGTTTTATTGTTTTTGTCTTGTTGCGCCGGGACACAGGGCATCACAGTATGGTAAGGGTCGTAACATTTCCGTCACACGCTTGAGGTATTCGGCCAATTACAACGCACTGGATAGCTGGCCAATCAGCGTACACCTCGCTTTTCAGAACGATAAGCTTTGTAAAAATCGTTTCAGAAAGGCAGGGCATAGAGGAACAACAATAATGTACATTATGTGGAAAATAATGTTTTTTTTTAACCTTAAACCGCATAAACACATTGCATTACACCAAATACACAACATAATGTTCTTTTTAGCATCATCATATGACCCCATTAAAAGATTGTTGCCATTTGGAAGTGTGTAGGCCTTCTTGCATTATTATGCTGTTACATTATGATTATATATTCAGTAGCATAAAATGGTCTTTAAAATTACAATAATATCGCTTATCGCAATTATTTCTGGGGCAATATATTGCACAACAAAAAGTTGTTATCGTGACAGGCCTAACTTACAGAAACAGCGTTTTTATGTAATTTAGTTTACACCAATGGAAATTTTATATGTAATCGAATAAAAAACTAAATATCCTAAATGACATACATGAAACATACAAGAAATGTACATTCTTATAACATAAAAAGAGATTTTTCATACTGAAACCGTAATAACAACAAAAAATTTACAAAAAAAGAACTTTATGAATGAATAAATGAGTGAATGACTTAACTGCTTTCACCCAGACAACCCTTTCAGCTATAATTTCCGGCTTGTGCCATTTAGCAATTCCCTGTACACAGGGGTTATCTAACACTGATTGTATCATTTAGTACATTAAGGCTGAATCTCACGTCCCCAGGTAAAAACAGAGAACCCAGTAGCTGAAAACAATCCTCCCGCAGCACTCATTCTATTACACACGATGGTGTCATTAAAGGTAGATAACACCCAGCACCCATTGGAGCTCTTTGGATAAAATATTGATTCTGATGCCACTGCTGACATCAATATGTGTACTAAACACTTCTGTGGAAACAATCCCAGAATCCCTAGAGGGGCATCGCATCAACACCACTTTCCTTTTCATGTCTTTCACTTTTAGCCCAAAGGTGAATTTAGGCATGGAAAACAGTCACTAGAACAAAGCAGAGAAAGGTGTGGAAAACACTATAGTTATTTACCATCATGCTCACAATGGCATGGCTAGGCTGATGTTTTGCAAATCTTTGAATCTGATAAAGCTTGTGCTAAAAAAAAATTAATTAAATGATGTTTTCTGTGCTAAGTACACTGCATCAAACTGAGATTTGATCAGATGCATGTCCAGAATTGAGTACTAGTGTACTGTCAACTTCATTTTATGCAGTATATTCTCTTAATGTATTTTTAAAAATAGTATGTGAAAGAGCACACTTACCATTCAAAAGTTTGTGAAAGAAGTCTCTTATGCTCACCCAGGCTGCATTTATTTGATCAAAAATACAGCAAAAACAGTAATATTGTGAAATGTTATTACAATTTAAAATAACTGTTTTCTATTTTAATATATTTTAAAATGTAATGTATTCCTGTGATGGCAAAGCTCAATTTCTAAATTTCAGCCATTCCCCCAGTTTTCAGTGTCACATGATACTTCAGAAATCACTCTAATGTGCTAATTGGTGCTCAAGAATTATTTCTTATTATTATTATCAATGTTGAAAACATGTTCAATTTGTGCTGATTAAGATTTTTGTGGAATCCATGATACTTTTTTGTTATTTTCATTTTGTGGGGGAAAAAAACAGCATTGATTTAAAATATAAATATTTTGGAACTTTATAAATGTTTTTACTGTCACTTTCGATCAATTTATGGCATCCTTGTTGAATAAAAGTATTAATTTCTTAAAAGTGTAAAAAAAACTTTTGAATTGTAGTGTATTCAGTATGCAATGATAAATATATTAAAATGTCACACATTATATTATTAATTGTTTTCATAGTACTATGTTGTTTAGTTTAGTGAATCCGCTTACCACCTCTACATTAAAAACACTAATTAAAAAAAAAGAGATACAATATCTTAAGTCCATCATGGATATACGATAATTTATTTTGCATTTTAATAAATTTACTGTAAAATATATTTTACATTTTGTTACACTCTGAACCTAAAAAAATCCTTGAAAAATGAAATTAAAAAAACTCTGACATTATTTACTCACCCTCATGTCATTCCAAACCAGAAGACTGTATTCTTTCTAAGGAGAAAAGTGTGAACATTCTGCCTAAAATCTCCTTTTATGTTCCGTGGAAGAAATAAAATGGAGTTTGGAATGACATGAGGGTGAGTAACTGATGACAGAATTTACATTTTACGACGAACAAACTCTTTAACAATCTTCCAAGTGCCCAGTAACACCATCCACTGTTTACATACCAGTCATACGCTCTTCCAGAGATAGCCAGAGCTGTTTATGGCATTAACAAAAGTCGTTTCCTGCCATTCCGTACCACCCCTAAACATAGTGATAATGCTCTTTTGAAGGGTAGGCGGAGTTGGAGGGTGACTAAATAAATATCACTGCCTCTTCTTCATCTCTCGGTACCAGAAAATGTTGTTTTCCTTGACGAGTCAGCGTAAAATGAATTGCTCATTATGCCATCCAAAGGTTCACCACTACTATTGCGATAGCGCTAATGAACATCGCCTGCAGGGCAGTGCCACAAATAAACCTGCAATTAGGAGTCATTTTCACATACAGCAAGAGCACTAATGACAGTGCCACCTCTGACGGTTGACAGCACAGCATGAAGTCCAGCACTGGATGAAGTTTGTTTAAACACTAAAATGCATCACATGATATGTTTTTTAAGATATTCTTGTTATTTTTAAATTTGCTTTAACCCTCATGTTATGCTCCATTTTGTTCCCAAAAGGATCTTATTTTTCCTGGAAATGCTAGTTTATGTTATCACATTGCTGAATTTACTAAGGGGGTTTCAACTTTCCAAATCATTTTTGTGCCTTTGGGGGACTTTTTAACCCCCTTGTTACACTTGTGGTGTTCCCAGTCAAAAATGACAGACAGAATTTGTTATACGTTTCTATATAATTGCCAAATATTGGATTCAATCTTTTTATCAACTTCTTTTGTTTTAATTAGCACAGGTTTTGTATTTTTTTTGTGACTCATAGACCTCATTGATCTTACGCTTATGCACCTCAGTTTTTTGAGTGAACATTGCTGCCACAAATATTTAAAAAGTATTCGCAAAAACTCACTGAGTGCTAAAAAGAAATATGAAACCTGTGCTAATTGAAAGAAAAGTTGACAAAAAAGATTGAATCTAAGATTTGTTAATATTATAGCACAGTGAGAGATTTACAAGCTATTTTTATTTTCAAGGCCATTTTTGACCAGGAACACCAAATTAGGCAAAGCATTTTCAGCACAACATTGAAGTGTTGTACAATTCATTGTAGTGAATATTGTAACATTTATGCTAATTATTTAAAATAACATGATATGTCTAATATAATATGCGATAATAAATTACCATTTCATATACCTACAGTATTTCACAGCATCAGCCATTTACTTTTGGTAATTGCAACAAACACAGTGAGAGTATCATTCCCGGCAGAAGCAATTAACCAGATTACTCGAGTCATTAATTTTGCAGAGAACCTTCACCCTCGAATTTCACAAATATGTATGTCAAACTGTGCAAATTGCTTGATGAAATTGGATGTAACAGGCAATCAAGCAAATTAAAACAAACAGCAATGCTTGGTAAAACATAGCGAGACAAGAAATCAATCCATTCAAGAACCACAAGACCTCCCAATGTGGTTCCTCAAACTCAAATACAGTAGTTCAGACATTGAAATACTACACATACGTATTTGCTTGAAAAAAATTGTTTCAAACCACAGCACTGGCACAATCATGCATATTGAGAGCCAAACGAGTTTTGGAGAGGAGTTGGTATCGGAGACTATGATGAATGGATGCAGTTTGTGATTGGCATACCTGAAACGTCCCAGTGCAGTCCTCCGGGGCTGGCTGCCAGGCGCCGGCGTTTCCTCACACTCACGCCACCTTGACAGGAGTCTCTGGTGGGCTTGGGCAGAGGAGTTGAGGTGGTCTGCACGGGCGATGAGGACTGAGGGGAGGCTGAAACTGGCAGGAGCGGGGAGGGTGGCAATAGATGGGTTTTCCTCTCCTGGCACTGGCTCAGATGGATAGACTTGTTCTCCAGGGGCCTGTGGAACAAAAGATATTTAATTTCTGCTGTCACTCCACTATAATTAGCTGTCATAGCGTGATGTTTTCATGATCACAATTGTGCTCCCCCGTACCGCACAGCATGTCATACCAGCAGTGATAAACGCTTTTCCATACCAATCAACGTTAAGAAAATGACAGCTTTCAGCTGTATGTCAAAAAAAGAAGGGAATTAAATGTGTGGAAAAAGTGTGAGAACAAAATGTGAGAATATCTTAAATCATTATATTATAGATGTCAAGCTGTATAGACAATATTATGTGTGAATGTTTTCCTGAATAAAAAAAAATATTAAAAAAAATCCTCAATAAATTGGCAGTTGTGGTTGCCAGAATAATTCTGTTAAAATAGCGTAAAAATACGTACAGAACAACATGTAAATATTGCAGTTATAAAAACATATTGTACCATTAATATATACCGACAACCACTATAATAACACATATAATAACATATTTTTTTATAGTTTTTACCCTGTAAATTATAAGATGACTTGTTCTTTTTTACCTCCAAAAATTTAACATTTAATAGCATTTTACTGTCAAATCTATTTCAGTTTCCCCTGTACATAATAAGGGAACTTACAATAACCAATTAGCCTATTTTTACCATAGCATTTTTTCAATATTTTACACTTTACAATTAGTCATTTTTTACAGTGTATACTTCAAGATGGCTTTTAAAAAATAGAACTAAATTTGAAAGATTAAATATTTTTCAGTGCAGTAATACAATTAGTAGAAGCCTTAACAAAATACTAAATAGATATATAAATAAACAAACACCAATTTAACTAAAAACATCCCTTTTTACAGTACCTGGATTCAGGAAGGGTATAGCTTTGGCTTTTCCATGATCCTCTCTTGCAGGATCCTGATTTTTTCCTTCTAAACAAAAATCCAACAATCCGTTCCATTGCAAACATGATGCCCTCGTAGACTTCTTCTCTTCATGTATAACAACTTATTAAAGATTTTCCATGTGATTCCGTATGAGCAATGAGCAGCATATTAAACTTGAACGCACCTGCAAGATCTAACGCCACCGTTTTTGCCTAGGACTTCCTGTAGCTTAAGCGGGGAGGGTGGCAATAGATGGGTTTTCCTCTCCTGGCACTGGCTCAGATGGATAGACTTGTTCTCCAGGGGCCTGTGGAACAAAAGATATTTAATTTCTGCTGTCACTCCACTATAATTAGCTGTCATAGCGTGATGTTTTCATGATCACAATTGTGCTCCCCCGTACCGCACAGCATGTCATACCAGCAGTGATAAACGCTTTTCCATACCAATCAACGTTAAGAAAATGACAGCTTTCAGCTGTATGTCAAAAAAAGAAGGGAATTAAATGTGTGGAAAAAGTGTGAGAACAAAATGTGAGAATATCTTAAATCATTATATTATAGATGTCAAGCTGTATAGACAATATTATGTGTGAATGTAATGCTTAGTTTGAGGGCATTGTGTCCTACACAGCAAAAAAAAATCCTGAATAAATTGGCAGTTGTGGTTGCCAGAATAATTCTGTTAAATAGCGTAAAAATACGTACAGAACAACATGTAAATATTGCAGTTATAAAAACATATTGTACCATTAATATATACCGACAACCACTATAATAACACATATATTAACATATTTTTTTATAGTTTTTACCCTGTAAATTATAAGATGACTTGTTCTTTTTTACCTCCAAAAATTTAACATTTAATAGCATTTTACTGTCAAATCTATTTCAGTTTCCCCTGTACATAATAAGGGAACTTACAATAACCAATTAGCCTATTTTTACCATAGCATTTTTTCAATATTTTACACTTTACAATTAGTCATTTTTTACAGTGTATACTTCAAGATGGCTTTTAAAAAATAGAACTAAATTTGAAAGATTAAATATTTTTCAGTGCAGTAATACAATTAGTAGAAGCCTTAACAAAATACTAAATAGATATATAAATAAACAAACACCAATTTAACTAAAAACATCCCTTTTTACAGTACCTGGATTCAGGAAGGGTATAGCTTTGGCTTTTCCATGATCCTCTCTTGCAGGATCCTGATTTTTTCCTTCTAAACAAAAATCCAACAATCCGTTCCATTGCAAACATGATGCCCTCGTAGACTTCTTCTCTTCATGTATAACAACTTATTAAAGATTTTCCATGTGATTCCGTATGAGCAATGAGCAGCATATTAAACTTGAACGCACCTGCAAGATCTAACGCCACCGTTTTTGCCTAGGACTTCCTGTAGCTTAAGTCTTTTCATAGTCAAATCAACAATGTAATCGCTCTGGGATAAAAAGAAGGCCCTTAGTTTAAAAAAACAAAACAGCAGCCCCACTGAGCATTCAGCGCCCGGCATAAATATTAAATTGCACCTTCAGCTAAAGTGTGCCAGCCACACACACAAAAGCCATATCAGTCTGTCAAGAGTCAAGTGTAGCGTATATCTGATGGTAGAGTTGTTGCTTTTGTGAGGCTTGATTAACTGTAGAAAGTAAGGAGAGGTTTCCAGTGAATGCTTTGTTTCCACTGAGAGATGTAATAACACCATCACAGTATGAAACCCCGCTTTTTGTTTTTAAATGGCTCTGCTGCATCTTATGAATGTAGCCTGATTACATAAAGTTTGATGGCGGTGTGTTTCTTTTTCTACCTCAGGCAGGATTAAAACAGTATTAACTGGTCTTAGTCAATGTATGCAGTGCGTTTTTGTTCTTACATTGTAGCATATGGTTTTGGGTGTTTTGATGATTCAGTTTTTGTTGAGAAAACCACATAAAAGGTAGCTGAGAAGATGATTGGTTTTGATTGGTTATTGAAACCCCAAGAGCCACACTGATTCTACATGTAGGAGTTTGGCACTATCAGAGTAATTCTCTCTTCTCTACACTGCTCCTAATTTCAATATGTATTCAAAGGTGCTGATTAAAAAAATCAAGCATGTTTAATAGGATTCTCAAAAGTAATCAGAGGTTGTTAAATATGGAGAGAAATGTTTAGCGAGTAATTTGAATGTCCGTCACAATCTTTACTAAATGACTACATAATCACGTTTTTAAAGATTATTTTGAATATACTGTTGATTCAGAATGTTCAGGCAGGACACAAAACTGACTTTAATGTGTAACAGATTACATCACGTGGTCACTGCAAGAATTGCAGTCCAACAACTGCACTAAGCTAAACATTATTTTTGAATAACTGTACATTCTATTAGTATTACTGCATGTCTACTTAACAAGTAAATAAACAAAATGCAAATGTGAGCCAGGATTCTTTGAATATGTAAGAAAAAAGCTACCTTGGAACTTACAAAATGTCTAGTTAGCTGCTTGTCAATAGTCATATATACAGTTCAGTGGTCATTACACAAAAACTAAGTGTGGAGTAATCTAAAGCTGTGTAACAATTAAAAAGAAAACAGATTTTTGCATGTCTATAAGATAAAGCAAGACACCGCTTACCAAGTACACAAACGTGAGATTCCTGTTTAAATATGAAACTTGCCCTTAACTGAAACGCCTACTCCGAGAAAAGCTATCAAACTGGTCTGTAACAAAGAGACAGAAACTACCCAGACCCATCCTTAAAATTTTCTCACAAACATGTTACCTGGACTCTTTGCCTGTGTCTCCAGTGCCATTCTCATGGGACGGTGGCGGCAAGGAGCAAACTGAATCCCGGCTTCTGAGTAACATAGTAGAGGGCATACACAGCCACGTCTCCAGATCAGAGAATTTGGAGTAGCTCAGCATTTCTAAAACACTGCAATACAATACAATATGATATACTTCAGTTTTGCTGTATTAAATAGATTATCTATAGATTATTGTATAATTATTATTATACATATTGAGCTTACGGTACCTGTCCTCTCCCATTCCTGGGATTTCATATTTGTGGCAACCACATGGCGTTTGTGATTCCTGTGGAGCCAGCAGGCAAGTTTTTTCAGCCTCATAAGACATCTTGAGCCATCTCTGAGAAAAGCAGAACAACCTGTTAGTGTACTGCATGCTGATCACGTGAGGTTTTTTTTCCACAGCCACAAATTAAGCCAAATTACACAGCCAATTATCCACATGGCTAATGTTTTGGACCTGAGGTCACTTCACAGCACAGGTCCCTGCTGGTGGTGCCAAACAGAAGCTGGCAAATCAAGCCTGCACACATTATTAATGCTCACATAGTAAATATAACATCTGGCTAAGTAGCCTTTTAAGTTTTAATACAAACTCTGTGAATTCTGTCCCGTCCTAATATTAAATTAAGATGTGGCATTTAAGAAATCATAAATGTAGAAATATGAAAATATGAATGCAGTAAAATAATAATAATAACAAACTATGATAACAAACTAATTTTAGGCTGCTACTACTCTGAGGTTGCATTTCATTTACACAGAACCAAAGCTGCATCACAGGATATGATAGTAAGATTTCAATTTCTACTGGCCATAACAATGGATTGATATTTTAATATGTTACCTTTTACATTTTTTCTGTTTCATGAATTGTTTTACTGTTTACATTTTACTGAAAAGTCTAACCAGGCAGGTTCCGTTGTGACAACTTACCCCATATGGTGTGACAGCATTCCCTGCCATTGGGGCATGTTGTCATAGAAGGTAAATGTTTAAATTAACTGAATCTTTTTCCCCCCTTGGGCAGTAACAGTGGAAATATTCAACAGCTTTTTTGTAGCCTAGAACTTAAAGTATGTGACTACTTTCAAAAGTTGTGACTTTCAAAAATAAACTATCATGATAAACATTCACTCCCTTAATCACTACAGAAATGCCTTTGATCAAATGAGCTTTAGCAGAGGTGTGGTCCCGAAATGAGCTTTAAAATCTCCTCACACTTTTCCCATCACAACACTGTTCATATCCCACATGTATCCATCTTTAATTACTCCTCTTCCTTTCATATAACACCCCACCTACACTGCAAACACTCCAGTTGCGATGTACACTGTAAAGTTGACAGATTTTCACGCTACGTCCAGTGCACACAGCTTCACTGAATACGAACACGGACTCGTTTGGAAAAGGAGTACCTCTTTGTTCTCCGGTTCTGGACTCAAGGAACCGCTGCGGATCCTCAGAACATCTGCATCCTCTTCCCGTAAAACCCTGAAACTGGACTCAAAACTTCCCGTTACGTGTCTTCCACTCAGGCGTAGTGAGAACTCCAACTCCTGCGACTGCATTTAGGAACAAAAGCTAAAGATTTCTGCTAAACTCACCAAATGTGATCCCTGTTCGCCATCAGGAAGTGAAGGAACCCTGTCATCTGCTCCGGAGATATTCACTTTTCATCACTGTTCAATAACTATAAACTCCGCGGAGTAATGTTTTGATGGCTTATGTTTTGCTAACGAGTGTATGAACGTTAAAATGTCGAATTTCGTTGAAACCCGTCCTGTCAGGTTTTTTTGTGCATGACTGTGTAAGATAAGACAGGAAATATTTATGTAGTTTTCCAGGAAAATGAGGGACTGCAATTATCTCACATAAACAGTTCTTCATCTTCATGTTGATGTAACCAAAGAACATCTCAGCCATTTCCACCAGACGACACGATGACTAGTATAGCCTGTATACATATATGAGAAATATGTACTGTAACACTGTTAATTAAACTACACACTTAAAAAACGTTCTGCTAAACTAAGTGTGCTTCATGTGGTAACTGTGGTAATACACTTTTTTTTTAATTAAAGGAGCTATAATTTAGCCATAAAATATAATTGTATTATAAATTATATTAAATATTATGACTCACTGAATCAACCTGACTACATTAGCTGGTTACACAATGTAGTCTACAAGTTCAGTGAGTTTTAGAGACTTTTTGTTGTTGTTGCAGTTTTTATTCCATTTGCTCAGAAATGTGTATGTATTATTGAAACTCTGCCTATAAACAGTTTTGTAAATTAATCTAAAATGCACTTCAGTTGATCATTTCTAAATTAACTGATTTTAGCTACTCAAGTCCAATATTATTTACGCCTTCACATTGTGACCTTTAAGGGACATAAAATATTATAATTTCATATTTTCGTCAAGATGTTGTTTTATCTTCAATTTTACAGTTTGTAAGAAGTTTCTTAGCCTACATGACTAAATATGACATGCAAAAATTAGAAACATTAACCTTAAGGTCAGCAGACCTTTTGCTTTTAGATAACGATGGCGAGCTGCTTCCACAGTTTTATACCAAGTCATGTGAGTATGAAATCCCATTTTAATGTTTTCCCAGAAATTAGGCCCACTCGCTCCCTGCTGCTGATAAATCTTTTTCCCTGTTAGTCACTAAAAAGACCACATGAGGGAGCTTTGTCTTCAGAGACTGCACATATTTCCTGACTAACAGCTTCATGAATCCATCTGAAGTCTTTTCAGCAGACATGATCAATTATTTTCTGAGAAATGAGAGCTTCAGTGAATCTCTAACCTCCTTGATGCACTTCACAGATCACAATGCAGATGAGCAAGAGCCCAAGCACAGCATCCAGTTATGGGAGTGGGAATAAGATGAAAGAGGCAGAGAGCATTGCACATCTGTCTGTAATTGACGGCATGGCCAGGGAATCTAGGGGAGTGTGTGGCCTTGCAGCTGTGGAGCACAGATTTGTTTTCGTTCCTTGGATACTGTGGCACCCTGGTGGCCCAGAAACTGACCCACCACAGGAATGATTCCATACGGTTCCAATGGATACGTGCCGTCTGTATGTAGAGGGTTAAATATCAAGGTAGTCTTTAAAGCAAGAGAAACATATTGAAGAAATACTTCATTTCAGTCTGGTTACCACTCCAGGGCACATATGCTTCATCTCATGGTAAGTTTCTCCTTCAGCTTCTCATTTTGTGGAACTTTTTTCTTTATGCATTAAACTAGCTGCATGAATGTAGTGAACTAGAAACTAATTTTACTAAGATATTTTTGTAACTTTACCTTTTTTGTAAATCTGCTAATACTCAAAAGTGTGGGGTCGGTAAGATTATTTTAAGGCTACATTTATAGTCAAAATACATTAAAAACAGTCATATTGTTACATTTTATTATAATTTAAAATAAGTATTTTCTATTTTAATATATTTTAAAATAGAATTCATTTCAAGGAGCCATTACTCCAGTCTTCAGTGCCACAGTCTTCAGAAACCATTCTAATGTTGATTTGGTGCTGCAGTAATACATTTTTTTATTATTATCATACTATTATGTTGAAAACTGCTTAATATTTTTATGGAACCATGAAACATTTTTTTTTCAGGATTCACTGATGAATAGAAAGCTCAAATGAACAGCATTTACTTGAAATATAACTTTTTAATAGTAGTGTATTAAAATGTATTTTAACTGATAAGCAGTCTTAAAATGGCCAGATTCAAAAACAAAGTAACTATACAGTATACTATTATTTTTGTCATTCTTAACTGTCTGTATTTTTAGGATATGATAGTACTTCGTTAATCACGTGAGGGAAATTGAGGCATTGCAGCAATAAAAATAAATCATAGGATAACTAGCAATAGAATATAGCATCATACAATACATTAAAAAATAATAATAAAAATTGAGTAAAAATTAGAAATACATATACTCTGAAAAATGTATTAATTTACCACATACTTTTATTCATAGCTAATCCAAAATATTATTGAAAAAAATCATTTTTAGTTTGATACTTTATACTTTAGGTATATAGTTTAAAAATTAATACTTTGTGAATGTACATAGTGAATGACTGAGCAAATGAATAGATGGCAATAATAAATAATGAATGAATGGATGGATTAATCAATGAATACATGAGTAAATATAATCATTCACTTTTCATCTAAAGATTTAGAACAGGTTTACATTAAAAATGGGTTATTATTTTTGATCTTAGAAATGCTGCAACGAACTAAAACGGTCTCAGCATCATTGGTAAAGAGCAAGAGGAACCCGAAAGTAACCAAGCAAAAGTGAATTAAACATCCCAGCAGCTTTCACTGGACCATGAGCACTGATCATACTGCGCTGAAGGGTTCAGCCCTGGTTAATGGAGCAGAGCTGACGACGGCCACTGGAGGAGCAGAAGGGTCCTGCTCTCGCTGCACTCTTCCATTCGGTGTTGTTCTCCTGATCATTGGTGTTGCAGTCACAGCGGTAGCCTACAGCTTCAGCACCCACGGATCGACCATCTCCATTCTAGGACTTCTGCTCCTCACCAGTGCACTGTTGCTTCTGGGCTTCAGTGCAGTATGCAGAAGATGCGGAAAGAGAAGAAAAATGGACAAAGCGTGGGAGAGTCAAACTGACCTGGTAGAGAGTCTGAGAAATAGCTTTGACTGAAATATGTTTTGAATGTGCAATTACTGAAAATGCATTCATTTAAATTCATTTGTCATTATGATTCAATTTAGAAAAATAAAATATTTCCCAAAAGTGAAAAAAATAAAGAGATATTCAGCATGCACAATGCACGAGTTTGTTTTTTTCAAAGAACCAGAGTTTCTATAGAATCAGACTGACCCAGATCACAAAATACCCAGGTTTTGATTAAACTGTGCCGTTTGCATGACATACTTTGAGGTTAAAAAAATCTACTTTGAATGGAAATATTGGTGACTTCAAATCACATAAAAACCAGAGCAGCACATTCATTCAGATTCTGAACAGATTATGCTCCGTGTCATGTATGCTTTGCATGGCCTCCATCTGTGAGCCTCTTTTAAGACCTCAGTTATTCTTTTAGTCCATCTGGTACCTTTACACTATAATCCTTGTCAAACTATAAAACTTTAGGCAGGTGGTACATGCTAGTGTTCGCTGCACAGCTGTAATCTGTAATAGATGCTGATGGACAGATCAAGACATGAACAGACAGATGTTGCAAACCCAGATTAAATAAAGAACAGCACTCTACTTTGTCTTTCTCCTCCATTAACACAGATGTCAACATGAACAACAGTGTACCCTTGGTTTACCTCTGAGTTTTATTTTATTGTTGAGACGTGTTAAAATTACTTATTTTTAATATTTCTTAATATTTTTGGTCACTTTTGTAGTGTACTTTGGCCTAAAATTCATGATACTTATTAAATACACAACCATAAAATGTTATTAAATATGCTAAAAAAAAGCATAAATATAATTCTAAAAATATGTTTCCTCCACACATAACCTTATGTTTGTGTTTTGGCTTCTGTGTTATGCCACCATCCATTAAAAATGACAATATAACAACAAAACTCTACTTTTCATTATTTTATGACTATATTTATTGATCATATATAACTATTAATATTAAAATATTTATTATTTATGATTAAACACTTTTTTTATAAACCATAAAAACTTAAAATGAGTGCAAAATGCCACAACATTTAAAATACCTCCAAAAGCATCTTTAAATCTGCTTTGTGGCTTCTGTTTTACATCACAGTCCATTTATTATGACACAACAGCTTGTTCTTTCTATTTCTTTCACTTTCGGTTTACACTGAGTCTGAGAAACTCTAATAATGACAAACAGCATGTTTTTTATATATATAAAAAAAAATGTGTCCAGTATTTTATTGAAATGATGAATGCCAAATAATTTGCATAAGTTATGTTTTCCCAAATTACCTTAAAAAAACATTAAATGTGCTTTTTGTCTTACATGTTCTATCATAGTCAATTTATGAGATAACACAACATGCCAATTTTAATAGACTGTCTCAAAAACTCGTATTATGCTTTAAATACAATAAATCATTACTATGTAAAAATGTTATCCATAAAAATGAATTCAAAATAATGTGGAGGAAAAACATGTATATTACACGTTCCCAAAATACCATTAAATCTGCTTTTTTGCTTGAGTGTTATGTCACGGTCCATTAATAATGACATAACTAAAAGTCGTTCATTACACAATGCTTAGTGAAATCCCACATTGACGTGCTTCTGGCAAAAAGACACGAGGTGGGACATGCTAAAAATTCTACTCCACCCTTTCACCGCCTCTACATCATTTGGCCAAATCCATCGCGCAATGTGCAGTTGGCAAAATTAAAATGGCAGCTTAAGCTATTAAGTGAGCAGCTTTTAATCATTGGCTGCAGGAACTCAAGGTTGGTGGAATAGAAGGGGAGGGATTAAAGTCTTTGAACTGCAGAGCGAAATCTCCACTCTGATCTCAGCACAGGGCCCTGCTGCTGCTCGCCGGGATATCCCAACTACTGCACGCTTTGCCGAAGAGCCCGACGGGAGTCCATGGTGCCCACATTTCTTTCAGAGCGCGGAGTCAGGGATGCAGCGTCGCCATGGGTCTCATGGAGTTTTACCTGGAGATTGATCCAGTCACTCTAAACCTCATCATCCTCATCGCCAGCTACGTCATCCTGCTTCTGGTCTTTCTCATCTCTTGCATCCTGTACGACTGCCGTGGCAAAGACCCTTCCAAGGAGTACGTTTCTGAGCCCGCAGCCCCTCAGCAGCAGTCTCCCATCCGGCTCGTGGTGATGCAAAACTCCCCGGCCTCGTCGCGTTACAACGAGCAGAACAACACAGCTGCCTCCAACTTCGCACCTCTGACCCCTGACATGCGCGAGAAGAGGAGCACGCTGGTCTGACACATCCACAGTCTGCTGATAAGTGACTTTCTGTCGGTTTTCCCTTTTGGACACATATTCAATCTCATAGAAGTGAATAAATGCTCAAAATTGAACCTAATTTGAGCTGAAACAGGTAAGATACAATTGCTTCTAACTGACCAGAATATATGACCCATTTATGCAAATTTTTTTATTTGACATTTTTTATTTGTGCAATTTTGACACAAGATTTATAATATTTTCATTATTAATGATAGGAAAACCAAGACCTATTTTACACACTGACATTATTCAGTAGCCCCTTTATAGATCTCTTAATGACGGGATACAGGATAATGCTTTTTAAAAACCATAAAAAATGTATCAAGAATTTTATCGAAAGGATGAATAATTTGTTTAAATGCTAAACTTTTAATAAATTATTTATTAAAAATGTATTTAACATTACATATGTATTTAATATTATTTATATATGTATATATATTTTATATTTATAGTTTATTAAACTGAATTATTATTGCAATAGCATATATTATAGACATATTTAATATTGCAATAATGTTAGGTATATTAGTACTCTTGGGTAAATTACACTACATAAGTGACAAAAAAGATGAAATAATATTTAAAATGAGTAATTCTCCAACACCATTTTCACAGACATATTCTTTTTCCCGGTAGAGAAAGTGGACGACATGATGAATTCTTTCGAATATATGGCCATTAACAGGAAGAAGGCATTTGGTAGCACAGGGATTAACTGCAGCAACATCAAGTGTCTGTACTATTGCGTCATCATCCGAGTAAACATACAAACCAAAATGTGACCATAATGTTTTATGCACTATGGTCTTGACTTTATCCAGATAAGATGGTTATATAAATACAGTATTGTCAAATTTAATTCAAGTTACTTAAATTGTAAAATGCAAAAGAAGAGTAGTTTTTATGGTCATTTTGCATCTATTCATCTTTGGTGGGTCAAATGTTGCAACTATAGCTCATGACATGATTTTGATTTACTACACTTAAATAAGCACATTATTTGCTCTTTTGTGTGCAAATGAACCATTTTTGTTGCCTATATAAATGTGGCATAGCCATCCTTTTATGATGCATTTTATAAACCAGTTTGACAGACAGCAGGTGTATCATATCTGCAATATTTTGATTGCAATATATTTTGCTCTAAATGTAAACATGTCCAGATTTGATAAATAAATTAATAGCATCTTAAAAGCATTAAAAAGCAAGTATACACTCTAAAAAATGCTGGGTTGTTTCAACCCAATGTTGGGTCAAATATGGACTAACCCAACTGTTGGGTTAAATTTTGGTTACATTTTTAAATTAGCTTTTTAACCCAACAGTTGGGTTAGTCCATATTTGACCCAACATTGGGTTGAAACAACCCAGTATTTTGTATGTCAGTGTATGGTCTGGAAAATATTCATCTTAATGTACAAAAAGGTTGCCAGATTTAAGTAAAGACCAGTGCTATTTTTTTTACTTCAGATAATAGTTTTATGATCAAATATGTATTACCCCTTAAAGATAACCAAACAAACCATAGAAGTTATTTTTAAATTAAAATTACAGTCTACTGTTTGTTTGATTGTATGTTTATTTATTTTGTTAAATATACAGTTTTAGCATATCTGCCATTGTTGATATCAGTCTGGGCTGTTTATGTGCAATATTGCTGACATCACATTAGCATAGCATGAAATCTTGCTGATAACCTGTTGATTTCCATACTTGTTTCTGACTGGCATTAATAGGTTTATGCTACTATAGAATATCCTGTCAAAAACAAATATCAAATGAAACATTGCAGGTATTTATTATATGACATTTCTATAAACCTACATATTTTTTTGATCTCCATTTAGCACCTGTTTAAAGGGACAGTTTTCACCATTAGAATTACGTAACACGACCCTGTGACATTCAGCAGTACACTGATAATACAAATAGCATTTGCCACTGGAGGTGCAGTCAGTAAAACTTTAATGGTGGTCTGTTCTCTTCTCTATTTCAGAGCGTCCATCTGCATTCATTAGTTTATTGTGGACAATTTCATCATGGAAATGGAGTTATTTTATCCTCTGGACACTGGATAGAGGCCAGTAGAAGACACATGTGCATGCCTGAACAGTGCAAATGTCTGGACACGTGTACAGTCATAATGTTATCTGTTGAAGAAATGACATGTGATTTTGCAGGTTTGTCAAATGCATGATTGTTGCCCAAGTAGTGTACAACACTTCAGTATATAAGTTATACATTGTGAAGTGTTGTGTAGATGTGTAAACAGATAGGTATATTATAAAGAATACATTTACAATAACACAATAATATTGTCTCAGTTAAGCAATACATAGGACATTCTAATTCAGTCAACATTGATGACACCACTTGGCTAAATCAGATGCATTTTTGCTTTTTTCCGAAGCAAAAAAGTACTTTGCATTCTGTGTATGTTATATTTTGATAGTAGGCATTGTGTGTTCCCCAGGAATCAAACCCATGACACTGGCATTGCTAGCACTATGATTTTGAGCAATTTTGAGCTACAGTAAATCATCTAAAATGCAATATATTTATGAAGTATAATAATAGATGTTCTTTTCTGGGGAAAAAAGAAAAAAATAGTTTTCAGCAAATACATTTTGTTTGACAATCAAGGGATAAAAAAGTGGTGATATTTAATTACTGTTCTTACTAATATAACATTCAGAGAACTGTATTCTCAATTTCGGAATAAAAGCAAATACATTTTTTTCTAATCAGACTTGTGCTTTTCTTTGCATGTGTCTATGGAAGGTTATTTCTGCAACAAATGAAAAAAGTCATTGTGACTTTAAATCTCACAATTCAGAATTTTTCTTTATTCTAACTCAGAATTCTGAAAAAATAAATCCTAATTCAAACTAAAAATTCAGAGGGGAAAAAATTTAATTCTGAGATGTAAACTTGCAATTGTTTTTACTTTTTTCTCTGAATTCTGAGTTTACATCTGAGTCTGACTATTTATTTATTCTAACTCAGCATCCAGAGAAAAAAAAAACACAATTCCGAGATGCAAACTCAGAATTCCGAGGAAAAAAGTCAGAATTCCTAGAGGGAAAAAAAAAACAATTCTGAGATGTAAACTTGCAATTTTTACTTTTTGCTCTGAATTATGAATTTACCTCTTGCAATTCTGATGGGAATTCTTTTCTCGGGAATTCTGACTTTTTTTCCTGCAATTGTGAATTTACATATCACAACACTTTTCTCAGAATTGCAAGATAAAAAGTCGCAATTACTTTTTTTCGTTTTTTATCCTGTGGTGGAAACAAGCTTCCATATGTATCAATATGGTAAGTGCTGTGCTGCAACGGCTCCTGAATCCGAGTAAATCTTGAATCATTTTAATAATTCCTAACTGAATTTGCAGAGAAAATAGGTCTACGTCAATCTACCAATTGCATGTGGCTAAAATTGAACACTGGCCCTCAATTGATCAGGGTCAGTTATCCTGTGTTGGCCATGAGCTGGAGAGGGCAAGCAAGGGTATGGACAGTGGAGGATGCGGATGTGACCAGTGTAAGGTTTGTAATTCCTGTTGCCTGTCCTTTCTTTCAGATGGATTGCAGCCAAGCAGAACGCAGGCTGGGATTAATGTTAGATCCCAATCTGCTCCCTCTGCATTTACAAATGGCTTTATATAACTCCTCGTCTATTTGATAAATGCCACATAATCCCATAGGAAGTCATCTGTGTTTGTCTGGAGTAAGAGGTTGTTTAGGCTACACCCAGAAGCAGCAAGTACTGGAGGTCTGCTCTGAACACATGTCATTGCAGGAATGTTGTGGCCGTCATGCTGTTGACAGGAAGCCCATTTTACAACATGCTAAAGCTTTAGAGAGAGCATGACTGCTTTCATGCATGTCAAAGGGATGTACTGCTTAGCGGAATATATTCTGAAATTAATGGCTATAGTTTCTATATGTGGCCTACTATATATACAGTGGGTACGGAAAGTATTCAGACCCCCTTACATTTTTCACTCTTTGTTATATTGCAGCCATTTGTTAAAATCATTTAAGTTAATTTTTTTTCCTCATTAATGTACACACAGCACCCCATATTGACAGAAAAACACAGAATTGTTGACATTTTTGCAGATTTATTAAAAAAGAAAAACTGAAATATCACATGGTCCTAAGTATTCAGACCCTTTGCTCAGTATTTAGTAGAAGCACCCTTTTGATCTAATACAGCCATGAGTGGGATTTTAACCCAAGAATATTGTCCTTCGAATTAGATGGGCAGGGGTGAGGGAAGTTGAGGAGCACCCGGGTGATCTCACAGAGGGCCGTGTTGAGCTTCATACTTGATTAAGACGTTTTTACACCGCCCCAGCTCTCTCCGTAGTTCGGAAACTTCCTGTCGGAGAGCCGCGTTCTCTTTCTCCAGGAAACCAGCCCGGATGGCAATCTGATTCTCCTTTAGACGTCGAGCGTCCCGTGATCTCTTGGCGGCCGTGTTGTTCTTTCTGCGCCGTACCCAGTATTTTTCATCCTGCTCAAAATATGCAGAATAAAAAGGATGGGGAAGAGATGGGAGCGCCTAGTTACATTATATCAAGATTACTCTGATTATTTAGTGTTTTTAACAGTTACGTTAACCCTATAAAGCCTAATGTATCATAAAAAAAGCCTCTAAATTGTCAACATGATCAAAATTTTGCTGAAAATCCAATTTATGAGAATCGTTCTGTCTGACTGATAATTTATTCTTTTTGGAGTACTTTTTACAAGTAAATACCATTTCAGTCTTTTTTCTTCTAATTTAATGCGTTACTTTCTGTGTAATTAGTGAGAAACGTACTAGCAATTTCTGAGTCAAAATTTTTTATACACCAATTTTTTTGCAGTGTGGTACTTTTTTCTTTTGCTGTGAAATCTTCAGTTTTTTTTTTTATAAATTAAGGTATGATTATATTTGTGTGTGTGTGTGTGTGCGTGTGTATAAACTTTAGATAGATAGATAGATAGATAGATAGATAGATAGATAGATAGATAGATAGATAGATAGATAGATCGATCTAACTACTCTTTGTTCATAAAATTGCATATTTTTACTCAGTTTGGGCCTGTGTGTAGTTATAAGCTCTATATTCTGCTATATCATACTATTTTAACCATAAAAGCTTGATGTATAAAATATGATGCTTAACAAAAAACATATTTTTCGGATTTTACGGAAGGTTCCATAAACGGCATCGTTTTATTAAAAAAAAAATGTTTGGACTATTATTTCATATGTCGGGCCTTACAAGGTAAATAGTTTCTACACAACTAATTTAGATTTACAACAGATGATTATGACCAATTATCATTGTGATGACGAGTTTTCTCACGCATTCGCTGCCGTGCAATCAGCTTTGAGCAATTTACTACTCTGTAAAGCTGGGTAGGAATCCACTTTTATTTGAACAAATTAAAAACGGCAAATCCTTTAATCCTAAACCCAGCACAACTGGAGCGATACCAGGAAAAAAGGAAGATCACGTGGGTCAGGCCGCCGAAGGATGAATGAACGAACATAAGCTTCTTAGCAAGAGCCTGTTGCCCAGCTGGTCAATGGCGAAGGGTGAAACGGGTGACCAAACATACTCTGTTGGGGGCTGAATAACTAGACCCAAGTTACCTTCATATCATCAGAAATGAAGACTTTGCGTGCTTTCTTGATCATAGGCTGAGGTTTCAGCTCCTCTTCGGAGAACTTGTGTTTGCGTGGGTCGAAAACCTCTTGACCTGGCACGCTGGACAGAGCGAGGTCTGCCGGATCGGGCTCGTAGCTCACTGGTATCTGAATGGACTCTGGGTCTACTGGACTTGGTGTGTTACGTGATGGAGGCAAAACTGTGGGAGGAAAAACAATCTATTCATTGCTGACTCCATGGTATAAGTGTAATTCAGTGGTAATGCATTGTAAGAGATGGTGAAAAGGCTGTCATGAGTGTTTCATTCCACTAGGTGGTACACAAGACTTTAATAATAAACAAAGTGCAAATCAAAAAGCTCTAATACTGTCGGGAAAACATCTTTTCTTTTCCTTTCTTGTGAAGACATTTCATGTTTATTGGTCAAAAATTAAACACACTGAGTAATATATAACAGATTTTTTTTTTTTCATTTTACCCAAATTTTAATCATTATTCTCCATTGATATTCCATGTTGAGATTACATTTTCAGTATGAAATTTTTTTTAAAATTTGCTTTAAAGACCTAACGGAACAAGAGATCAACATTTTTCCAGATACAAAATCCACAATTCCAACACTCCTTTTAGTTCTCCATAAAACTATGATTAAATGTTGCCAAATGTTCAGACTAGGAAAAGAGTCGTCGGTTTGCAAATTTTAGTCAGAGGAAAATAACATTATAGGCTAGTTTGAGATTTCCATTCACAAATGAACTCTAACGCTTGGGTGGGAAAATTGAGCAGTTTTTACAATTGACTACTTATTTTTTATGCATCAGAAAAAAACAGCTGCTCAACAATGCTATTTTTTCTTTTCAACTAATTTTTCATTCATTTTTTTTTTTACATACAACATAATATATTGTTGCTTGTCATCACACAAGCACCCAGACAATTTAACAGTGGATATTATTATTATTATTATTATTATTATTATTATCATAGTATCTGTGTTACTTGCCATTCTTAGGCTGGCTTATAAGTAACTTTTTTATATTAATATGGAACAAAATAATATGACAAAGAATAGGAACAGAGCAAACTCCGACACACACTCACTAAACTAAAATACATACTCTGTTTCCCATTTACCACCCACACACTGTCATATTTAGATAGTGACATCTGACCCAGCATAACATCTTTTCTGAGGGTCATTTTTTTTTTTATCTGTGAGGCGAAATGGGTAAGAATTGTCACTGTGGGACAAAGAAGCCATAGTACCTGGTCTGCCCGGGCTGTGGAGGCAGTTCTGAGGAACCATGCCCGTGTGGATGGAGGTGATTGCCTGGCTGCTGAGGTCCATGACTGAGATGGGGCCCTGAGGCATTGAAGCCTGCTGCTGCTGGTGATGGAGGCTTTGGTCATGTTGTGCGGGACTAGAGGGGATGCCATTTTCAGAGAGAAACTCCTCAAGGTCCATATACTCCAACTGAAAGCAGCTGTCTCCATCATAAGACAATGTTTTATCCCAAAGCGTTGGCCCCAAGAAAGCTGATTGAGGAGCGTTTCCTTCTTCCTCCAGCTTTTTCACCTTCTCTCTCTCCTTCACATAGCCTGAAAGAATATTACCATTAGTTAACACATTCATTTTTGGCTCCACTAAAATGTAATGTTTTTTAATTCTCCATGATTTTTAAAGAGGGGTTTTTTATTTTGAGTGACTGTTCTTAGCTGCAGTCACGGCTACGCACAGTAAAGAAATCCATTTTCCACACATTTAACTTGTTGCAGTGACAAATTGCGATATTTACTTACTTTTTAAAAAGTTTTTAGTTTCAACACAAATGTCTTCATTGTTAACGTTCAAAACAAATTACAACTGAACTTTAGTATACTGGTTTTAGTTATATTTTATTCATTTATTTTTGTAGTCCTCTTAAGTTAAAACAAATCTTTATTCAATCAAAAATGTATGTTTCACTGATCTTTAAGGTACTGTCTTAATGGCATTCAAAAATTAAACCATGATTTTAATGTGGAATTTAAAATGGAAGTTTATTCATTAATAAAACACAACACACACACACACACACACACACACACACACACACACACAAAGAGTTAAATGAATCTTTAAAACAGCAAAAACAAATAGCGATTTATTCTGGAGATCACCGCAGGAATCAGATGACAGTTCTTTACAGTAAAAAGTATTATTATTACAAAAAAAATGTATTCTCCGTACGCAGCAATGTAACAAAGTGAAAGCTTTGATCACCTTCATCTTGGTGCAAAGGTAGTTTCAGAGGTTTTTCCAGGAGCGCCTTCAAAACGCCGTTAGTTTGCGGACGTAGGAAAGCTGGATTCATTGTGAGCTGTCTGGACATAATCTCCTGCATTCCCTGCAAAAAAAATTTTTTTTTAAATTTAACTGAAATGAAAGGATATACAAAACAGCGTTCATTCGTCTAATAACGACAAGTTAGGGTAGATCCTGCTCTACAGCACCGGCTTGAAGAGTGTGTGTGTGTGTGTGTGTGTGTGTGTGTAAGAAATGTGATGATCATCACCATGTGTCAAGACTGATGTATGTGACGTCAAGCAGTCAGAGGCGGGGTTAGATGAACACTTTCGCTCCACTTGCTAGCAGTTTAGAGACTGTGTTGCCATATCCTCATAATTATATTTTCTGTGTTTGATATTGGTTTGGATAAAAAAATCTGCTAAATTAATAATGAATGTATTTTTTATTAAGATGCTTGTAAATGCATGCAAGTCTTTTTTTTTTTTTTTTTTAGCATTTTAGCAAGTTAATGCAGAACAGGGGAATGAACAGAAGTGAAAAACTAATGTGCCCAGTGCCCAGTATAATATTACTGATAAATCACTGTCTGACAATGAAGATTACTGTATGTGAATCTGAAAATAATTTTCCGAGGTAATATTTCAGCAGTCATGTCATGTGTGTTTTCTTTCAGCTTTAGAATCAGAACTGGCAAGTTGTCCATGCCTCACTTTAATTCATTTTGATTCACAGTTCATGCACTGAATCGTTTGTGGTTTCTCACTTCTATATATACTGTGTGTGTGTGTGTGTGTGTGTGTGTGTGTGT
>NW_015505205.1:2216680-2226513 GCF_001515645.1 Sinocyclocheilus grahami | reverse complement strand
AAGTGTTACCATATATATATATATATATATATATACTGTATATATGGGTCAAAGACGAGACGTCACCATAGTGTCTGGATCAAATTACATTTACAAAAGTCATTTTAAATGCATAAAAACATCTTAAATGCAAGTAAATTGTCTACTTTCATATTTCAAATAACTTGTGACAATAAAATGTCAAAATATGGGGGAAATAATGTTCCAAATTGTAAAATTGTCATTCAGCGTAATGGTCCAGACTTTGATTTTACCAATACATCTTTAAATAAAAAAAGTGAAGTGACGTGACCAAGTATGGTGACCCATACTCAGAATTAGTGCTCTGCATTTACCCATCCAAAGTGCACACACACAGCAGTGAACACACACAAACCGTGAACACACACCCGGAGCAGTCATTTATGCTGCGGCGCCCGGGGAGCAGTTGGGGGTTCGGTGCCTTGCTCAAGGGCACCTCAGTCGTGGTATTGAAGGTGGGAGAGAGCGCTGTACATTCACTCCCCCCCACCTACAATTCCTGCCGGTACGAGACTCAAACCCACAACCTTTGGGTTATGAGTCCGACTCTCTAACCATTAGGCCACGACTTCCCCTCATCTTTAAATATACATATAATATACCAAGTTAAAAATATATATTTGTTGTCTTGGCATTTTCAAGTAAGTATTGGCTGTGTTATATTAAAAGGACTATGTCTTATTGATTTTTTTTTAAGCATTTAAATGGACAGGGGACTTTTGTCCCAAAAATGCAGTTTAACTGAAATCATTCATTCAGTGTAACAGGAATAAGAAGTTATTCTGAAATCATATAAAAAACGGATAGTCATTCGGCAGTCTGTGATATTATTAAATGGCATCTGGAAGACCGTGTGGTGCTGCAGAAAAGTGAGTTTATTGCTCTTAAATACTTGATATTTTCACCTTTTCATGGTGTGGTAACATAGGTTACAAAAACACGTCATTCAGTGAAATGCCAAAAAACACTTTTAATGTTAGATTTTTTGAAAAACAAGTAGATGTTGTGAATAATTGTGATTAACTTTACTGGTCAAGTTCACTGTTTGACATAGGTGGCCATTTGATTGGCTGAAATATTAGCCGATGTAGAAGTTTTGTCATTCAGGGTAATGGTTTTGTCATTCGGTGTAATGCAAATTCTCTGTTACACCACAGCGTCATCCATTACACTAAATGACAGAATCACTGTATAAATAACAATTTTAGCATATTATTTATATTACAGATAAATGAGGAATGTTTATCATTGACAAATATGTGTTAAACTTAATAAATATTAATATTTGAATGCATTTTGGTATTGTTTAATTTGATTATTGATTAATTATAGACACCCATGAACATAGGGAGTCACTAGGCACTGTAAAAAGTCAAAAAGCTAATAAACTAAGTGTGGACCCAGTAGCTCTTAAAGCCCATTCACATCAAGAACAATAACTATAAAATAACTATAACAGTAACTATGTTAGCCTCCACACCGATGTGTGATAGATTCTGAACGAATCTATAACACAGGTAAAGACAATTTACTGTATATCCATATTTCCATAACAGTATCAAAAAAGAGTATAAACATATAGGCCTACTTTTTTCACGGGGTCTTACAATACTCATGAAAAACCTACAAATGTCCATGATGCGTAATGAGATGACTTAAATAATTGTTTCAATTTTAATTGTAATTAATTTGTTTTGCACAAGTGGAAGTTCTTAAACCTTGCTTAATGACTTAGTTGCTTACGTTTCTAGAGAGATCTGGCAACACAGTATAGAGTGGATGTTTTGCCCTCTTCTAGTGGAGTCTACGTGCAAATCAACTGTGCGAAATATGAATTTCAGCTTAATAAAGATCGAAGATTGGATCAATTTTACCAGCGTGAAAAAATATGAAGTCTGAAGGCTTGAAACTGCCACTGGAAGAAGTGAAGTTCCCATCACATGCACGTACACGCGGTGGAAAAATCAAACGCTCACAGTCAAATAAAGGGGCATGGCTTAGCCTGAACACTGAACAGATCGTGAACCAGCACCTCTTTAGTTCATCTGAGCACTTACAATGACAAACTTTAAGCATAAAGTTATCAAACACAACATGTTCTTTCATGGTTCAACAGCTCATGTATTAGAGAGCATTACTCTTATTTTACTCATAAAAATTAAAACGAGGGCACCTGAAAGAGTAACACATTTTTAGTGTCTCAAACCTTGATATAGCCTAATATTTGCCTGCTTCGAAGGAAAGTAAGAAGTTAACAATTGTCTAATTTCGTGTCAAAAAGAGTACTGTTGTAATGACATACTCCACTATTTTGTGCTTGATTTGTGTGTGTGTGTGGTTATTGGAGTTAATTGTTCAAAATAATTATACAAGTATGCATCACCATTGACACTACAGCCATCATTCATTTAGGTTAAACTAGATTTGGAGAGGATGATTGTATATCAAGTTTTTTGGAAAGGTAGGCAGTGAGTCAGTCAGCATTTGGAGTCACAAAAATCAATATGCAAGGGAGGGAGGCTTAAAAAAGTGTTTTCAAATGTTTTATAAATATTCAGGTTTTTTTTTGCAAATTCTCTGTTACACCACAGCGTCATCCATTACACTAAATGACAGAATCACTGTATAAATAACAATTTTAGCATATTATTTATATTACAGATAAATGAGGAATGTTTATCATTGACAAATATGTGTTAAACTTAATAAATATTAATATTTGAATGCATTTTGGTATTGTTTAATTTGATTATTGATTAATTATAGACACCCATGAACATAGGGAGTCACTAGGCACTGTAAAAAGTCAAAAAGCTAATAAACTAAGTGTGGACCCAGTAGCTCTTAAAGCCCATTCACATCAAGAACAATAACTATAAAATAACTATAACAGTAACTATGTTAGCCTCCACACCGATGTGTGATAGATTCTGAACGAATCTATAACACAGGTAAAGACAATTTACTGTATATCCATATTTCCATAACAGTATCAAAAAAGAGTATAAACATATAGGCCTACTTTTTTCACGGGGTCTTACAATACTCATGAAAAACCTACAAATGTCCATGATGCGTAATGAGATGATTTAAATAATTGTTTCAATTTTAATTGTAATTAATTTGTTTTGCACAAGTGGAAGTTCTTAAACCTTGCTTAATGACTTAGTTGCTTATGTTTCTAGAGAGATCTGGCAACACAGTATAGAGTGGATGTTTTGCCCTCTTCTAGTGGAGTCTACGTGCAAATCAACTGTGCGAAATATGAATTTCAGCTTAATAAAGATCGAAGATTGGATCAATTTTACCAGCGTGAAAAAATATGAAGTCTGAAGGCTTGAAACTGCCACTGGAAGAAGTGAAGTTCCCATCACATGCACGTACACGCGGTGGAAAAATCAAACGCTCACAGTCAAATAAAGGGGCATGGCTTAGCCTGAACACTGAACAGATCGTGAACCAGCACCTCTTTAGTTCATCTGAGCACTTACAATGACAAACTTTAAGCATAAAGTTATCAAACACAACATGTTCTTTCATGGTTCAACAGCTCATGTATTAGAGAGCATTACTCTTATTTTACTCATAAAAATTAAAACGAGGGCACCTGAAAGAGTAACACATTTTTAGTGTCTCAAACCTTGATATAGCCTAATATTTGCCTGCTTCGAAGGAAAGTAAGAAGTTAACAATTGTCTAATTTCGTGTCAAAAAGAGTACTGTTGTAATGACATACTCCACTATTTTGTGCTTGATTTGTGTGTGTGTGTGGTTATTGGAGTTAATTGTTCAAAATAATTATACAAGTATGCATCACCATTGACACTACAGCCATCATTCATTTAGGTTAAACTAGATTTGGAGAGGATGATTGTATATCAAGTTTTTTGGAAAGGTAGGCAGTGAGTCAGTCAGCATTTGGAGTCACAAAAATCAATATGCAAGGGAGGGAGGCTTAAAAAAGTGTTTTCAAATGTTTTATAAATATTCAGGTTTTTTTTCAAAAGTTGGATATTATTAAAGCTTTACGATATAATATAATTCAACAAATGATAATATATGACCATTCTCATTATATAGGTGGTAAGAATGATGCATCAACTGAACAGATGGGTGTGACCTACCAAGGATGCATAAACAAAGCATAATAACGCCCTGTTAACACTTTTGAAATGAGAAAAATGAAAAGCTCCCACTGGTGACTTAAACTTATGGTATGCGCTCAACTGTTCCCGTAATCGTTGTTGCTAGTACACTTTTTTGGAAGCTGCCTCCCTGTCATCCCTTGCAAATTGCAGAGAGAACAAATGACTTATGTAGGCTACAATGTTTTCTTTTCAAAGTACCTTCATGTGTATGTGACAGACATTACAGTTTAAAGCTGATCCAAATACATTGTTACCGACTGGAGATAAATGGTCAGAAAAGACTAATGTGCATAAATGGACAGTAAATGTGAGTGATTTTTGAAATACACCAACCTGAGCAGGAAAAGGCAAATGGATTTTTCTATCAGAGTCCTATAGAACTTGTCTTTCTTCTTTTTGTTACCTTGGCAACCGGTTGTTAACACTTTTGAAATGAGAAAAATGAAAAGCTCCCACTGGTGACTTAAACTTATGGTATGCGCTCAACTGTTCCCGTAATCATTGTTGCTAGTACACTTTTTTGGAAGCTGCCTCCCTGTCATCCCTTGCAAATTGCAGAGAGAACAAATGACTTATGTAGGCTACAATGTTTTCTTTTCAAAGTACCTTCATGTGTATGTGACAGACATTACAGTTTAAAGCTGATCCAAATACATTGTTACCGACTGGAGATAAATGGTCAGAAAAGACTAATGTGCATAAATGGACAGTAAATGTGAGTGATTTTTGAAATACACCAACCTGAGCAGGAAAAGGCAAATGGATTTTTCTATCAGAGTCCTATAGAACTTGTCTTTCTTCTTTTTGTTACCTTGGCAACCGGTTGCTAAAGCAATCAGATGTGAGGTTGCTTTGCAGAAAAGTAGGCCAGGACTGGCCACTCCTCCTCTAATTTGGAACAACTAAACCACATGTTGTAACGTGTCTTACAAACTGAAAACAGATTGCAACTAGTTAGAGGGCAAGCAGACCTAAACATAAACTGTAACTACTCTCTAGAATGATTAATTCATTATAATTACTGTCATCTTTTTGACGGGTTGTACCAAAACTTGCTAATAATGTCTGGGCTATTCATTCCTGAATTATGCTCTTATGCATCTTAGTACTCTTGGACTGACATAATCAGATTGCTAAATCCTTAGCACAATGACAAGATTTTCACTTGTGAATGAAAGTTATGATATGATCTGCTTCAGAATAGATCATACCTGTTATTCTAAATTCTGAATTTACATTTCGCAATTCTGATTTATTTTTTACAAATTTTTTTAATTCAGAATTTACATCTCACAATTCTAACTTTTTCTCAAAATTCTGAGATTACATCTTGGAAATCTGACTTTTTTATCAAAATTCTGAGTTTACATCTCGCAATTCTGTTTTTTTTCCCACATCATGGACTAAAAATAGAAAAGGTCATTGCGACTTTTAATCTTACAATTCTGACTTTTCTTGCAACCACGAGTCTATATCTCACAATGACTTTATTCTATAATAATAATTATAATAATAGTTGTTATTATTTTATTTTTTATATATAGTTCTCTATCTGTCGGTCACTATGAGTTATGTCGATGATGACATTAGGGGATTTACTAGGGAGCCCCAATCATTTCTGACTTTAAAAGAAAACACCAATGAATTTTGGCTAGTGGATTTTGCATACCTGAGCCACTCCCCATGCATACGGGTATAAATAGGCAACAGGTGCATCCACTCATCCGATTTTTGCTCATCCGAGTGGTCTCCTGCAAGTTCCTTGCCAGTAAAGGCACTAAAACAAATGCACAAGGGTAGCACCGGTTGATGCAGGAGTTGCGCTCGGCGACTCACTTCGCCTTCCGGGTGACGAAAGTCCACGAGTGCCATCTCTGGCTCAACTTGGCAGAGATGCAAGACGTCGACAAAGCACGCTTTCTCGACGCTCCCATCTCCCAGGCTGGGCTCTTCGGCGACACGGTCGAGGGCTTTGCCCAGCAGTTCTCGGCAGTGCAGAAGCAGACAGAGGCCATCCAGCACATCTTGCCCCCGTGTGATGCACCACCAGCCACCGCTGCCCCGCGGGCCAGCCCTCAGTCTGCTCATTGCCTTGGGCACCCTCCTGCATCCTCCAGAGCTGCTCCGCCCCATGCTGAAACAACATCTAGGGTCTGTGAGTCTTGAATCGAGCCTTTCACAAGCTTCTGTTCAAGATGCTGACGCAGAAGTGCATCATCAGATGCATCTAGCCCCAGGATTGGTTTGCAGCAGTCAACTTGAAGGAGGCTTACTTTCATGTCTCAATTCTTCTTCGACACAGACCGTTTCAACGGTTTGCGTTCGAGGGACGGGCATGGCAGTACAGGGTCCTCCCCTTCGGGCTGTCCCTGTCCCCCCGTGTTTTTATGAAAGTCGCGGAGGGCGCCCTTGCCCCATTACGGGAAGTGGGCATCAGGGTCCCCAGTTGGGGCTTTTTTATGATTATTTTACTTCCTTTTATGTAAAGCACTTTGAATTACCATTGTGTATGAAATGTGCTATATAAATAAACTTGCCTTGCCTATCTCTACGTCTGACTCATCATGGCCCGGTCATAAGAGCAGTTGTGCGATCACAGGGACCTGGTGCTCCGGCACCTCAGCCAGTTGGGGCTTCGGGTCAACTGGGAAAAGAGCAAAGGTTTCCCCTGTGCAGAGGATCTCTTTTCTCTGTGTGGAGTTGGACTCGATGAGTATGACAGTGCGTCTCACCAACGAGCGTGCTCAGTCAGTGCTGGACTGCCTGAGTTCCTTCAGAGGCAGGACAGTGGTTCCGCTGAAACAATTACAGAGGCTCCTGGGGCATATGGCATCCACAGCCACAGTCACGCCGCTCGGGTTGCTTCATATGAGACCACTTCAGCATTGGTTACACCTTGTACACCTCGGACCTTGCTTTTCTACGGGCTGGGGTGCCCTTAGAACAAGTGTCCCGGCATGTTGTTGTCACAACAGATGCCTCCAGTATGAGCTGGGGCGCTACATGCAACGGGCAGGCAGCCTCGGGGTCCTGGATGGGTCCTTTGGCACATCAACTGCCTGGAGTTGTTGGCAGTGCACCTCGCCTTGCGGCAGTTCCGGCCCGCTGCTACAAGGCAAGCACGTGTTGGTTGGCACAGGCAACACTGCGGCTGTGTGGTACATCAACCGGCAGGGAGGTATACGTTCACACCACATATACGTCACAACTCGCCCACCATCTCCTCCTCTAAAGTCAATCGTGCAGCCAATGTGCTCTCACAACAGCTCACGTTCCCCAGAGAATGGCGACTCCATCCCGAGACGTTCCGGCTGATCTGGAGTCAATTCGGGGAAGTCCAGGTATACCTGTTTGCTTCACATGAGTCCTACCACTGCCAGCTGTATTACTCCCTGACCAAGGCCCACCTCTGCACGGACGCACTGGCCCACAGCTGGCCTCGGGCTCTACGCAAATATGCCTTTCCCCCAGTCAGCCTCCTCGCACAGACACTGTGCAAGGTCAGGGAGGACAAGGAACAGGTCCTGCTGGTTGCGCCGTACTGGCCCAACCGAGTCTGGTTTCCGGAACTCATGCTCCTCGCGACAGTCCCTCCCTGGCACATCCCTCTGAGGAAGGATCTCTTTTCTCAGAGGCTCGACACCATGTGGCACCCACATCCAGATCTCTGGAACCTCCATGTGTGGCTCCTGGATGGGACGCGGCAGATTTAAGTGATCTCCCACAGGCAGTGGTGGACACCATCACTCAGGCTAGAGCTCCCTCTACAAGGCAAGCTTATGCACTGAAGTTGTGTCTGTTCACAAACTGGTGTTCTTCTCACCGAGAAGACCCCCGAAGATGTATGATTCGAGTAGCGCTTTCCTTCCTGCAAGAGAGGTTGGAACGTAGGCTGTCACCCTCCACCTTGAAGGTGTATGTGGCTGCTATTGCAGCATATCACGATGCAGTGGACGGCCAGTCACTGGGGAAGCACGATCTCGCCATCAGGTTCCTGAGGGGTGCCAGAAGTTTACATCCTCCTAGGTCACCCCTGGTGCCCTCCTGGATCTCTCTGTCGTTCTGGCTGGACTTCAGAGGGGTCCCTTTGAGCCGCTAGACTCAGTCAAGCTTACATTCCTGTCTGCTAAGACAGCGCTCCTGACCGTGCTCACTTCCATCAAGAGGGTCGGGGACCTCCAAGCATTATCAGTAAGCGAAGAGTGCCTTGTGTTTGGTCTGGCCTACTCTCACGTTGTCCTGAGACCCTGGCCTGGATACATGCCCAAAATTCCCACCACGCCTTTTCGCGATCAGGTGGTGAACCTGCAAGCACTGCCCTCGGAGGAGGCAGATCCAGCCTTGGCATTGCTGTGGACTGCACCCGGAGCTTCAGAAGCTCTGAGCAGCTCTTTGTCTGCTACGGAGGTCAACAGAAAGGGAAGGCTGTCTCCAAGCAGAGGTTGGCGCACTGGATAGTGGATGCCATCGTCTTGGCATACCAATCCCCAGGAGAGCCGTGCCCCCTGGGGGTGAGGGCTCACTCCACACGGAGTGTTGCCTGTCCCTATGCGTTGGCGCACGGCACCTCTCTGGCAGACATCTGTAGAGCTGCAGGCTGGACGACACCGAACACCTTCGCAGGATATTACAGTCTCCGCGTTGAGCAAGTTTCTTCCCATGTGTTGGGTAACAGGTAATTGCTGGGAAGAGCTGGCCGGTGTCACGCTTACTGCGCCATTTCCCCTCACCCGGGGATGCGAGCGCCTTTTTCTTCCTCCAGTAAGTTCCCCGGACGGGCTAACCCTGGTTGAGAATCCTCCAGCACCCCCGGTAGTCAGACTGGGCGGAGCAGTCTGACGCCAGGCCCAGTATCGGTGTTAGCTTGCCCAGGTCTCCGGTCAACCCCTGTACTGGGCTAGGTGTCCATATGGCTTGATTCCCTTCAGGCGATCCCATACGTGTATTCTTCCACGGTAAGGTTCCCCTCTCAGTGAACCCGTGTCTTCCCTTGACAGGTCATTCTGTCAGTCTCTGCTGGCAGTCGTTCCATTCCTACTCTCTGGTAGGACCTGCCTCAGAGACCCATTCCATATGTAGTACTGCCCCAGGCCTGGGTCAGTCCATATCAGTGTCTCCACATGATATCTCCCTATGGGTAGGATGTGGCCTCTGTAGCGCCCTTCTCTGGAAGATTCGCTTCCCCGTCTTTACTGCCAAGCTGTAACAACAAATAGGAAAGACTTGAAGTAAACTTTCTTTGAAGGTCGAAATCCCATCTGTTAAGAAATTTCTGTGGTGAAAGGAACAGCAGCTTGGCTATCACCAGCAGTGGTATACTCACCTCGAGTCCCTGCGGGTACCAAAGTCAGCGAATTCGTGCTGGGGCGGTGGGAAGGTTACGACCTTTACGTAGCATTTGTCTGACACGTGGCTGCTTGTCAACATTTGCAACACCTTAGGATTGTGACGGGGTTCAGGTTGTGGCGCTTTCCATGGACCCCTAATGTCGTCATCGACATAACTCAAAGTGACTGACAGATCTCAGTTACATACGTAACCCTCGTTCCCTGATGGAGGGAACGGAGACATTATGACCCCATGCCACAATCTCGAACCATCGCTGGTTGCCAGGGACATGTTCTCGGCTCCTCAGCGTAAAACCTGATGAGTGGATGCACCTGT
>NW_015505205.1:2206152-2216670 GCF_001515645.1 Sinocyclocheilus grahami | reverse complement strand
GGAGTGGCTCAGGTATGCAAAATCCACTAGCCAAAATTAATTGGCATTTTCTCTTAAAGTCAGAGATGATTGAGGCTCTCAAGTAAATCCCTTAATGTCAGCATCGACATAATGGCTCCTTTCCCTCCATCAGGGAACGTGGGTTACATACGTAACCGAGACGTTCATTTTTTCTCATAATTGTGAGATACAAATCTGCAATTCTAAGGAAAAAAAGCAATTGTGAAATATAAACGTTTTTTCTCACAATTCTGAATTAACGTCTTGCAATTCTGACTCTTTTTTCAAAATTCTGAATTTACGTTTTGCAATTCTAAATTTTTTTCAAAATTCAGAATTTACATCTCACAATTCTAGGAAAATCAGATCTTGGAAATCTGACTTTTTTCTTAGAATTCTGAGTTTACATAAGGCAATTTTGTTTTTCCCCCAGCTTAGAATACAAAATAAAAAAGATAATTGTGACTTTTTCTCTTACAATTCTGACTTTTCTCACAATCACGAGTCTATATCTCAATTTTGACTTTGTATCTTGCAATTTCTCGACCAAAAAATATATAAAAAGTTGTAAGATATAAACTCAGAACTGCAAAGAAACAAGTCCAAATTGTAATATAAATTGTTGCAATTACCTTTTTTCTTTTTTTATCCCATGATGGAAACTAAGCTTCCATAGCCAACGTATTGGCTATTTATAGTTTATTCTACTTTTCTATGTAATATGGGTGCAATTTTATATAATACGTTTGCAGCAAGTCCTTAAAAGTAAAAATTTTTCCCAATATATTTTTCTCTGTGGTTTTCATTCAATAAATTTCAACTGAATAGCATATTAATTAGTTTAGTGTTTAGCATTTAGACTAGTGAAATAGTTAATAATTAATAGTTAATTAAAAATGTTTTTTTTTCTTGAAGGGACTATTTTTGTATTAGATGCAAGGCTGGCAAGCATATAAACATTTAAGTGATTTGAAATTCCTTGGACTCATCTATACTGTATATATATAACAGTACCTGCTATGGAGAAAAAAAAAATCAATACTTCTTGCCTAGGGTGTGAAGTGTGTGTGAAGTGCACACTCAGCCTGAAATAGACAGACCCAGCTAATATTCTTTCAAAAAGCAAAAATGTAGATGGATTTTTATTAGTTGATCTTTAATAGAACCACAAAAGTATTCACACATTACAGGAAAAACATATATATTCATGATCTAGGTCTCTCAGGCTAACTTTATGCTGTTAGGCAGAGTGAATTCACAACAAAGCAAATGTGCCATGTTATGTCATTTTCCAAGAAATTATACACATAAGGCTTAGGGTATGTTAAACTCACATTTCTACTGGAAGCGCAGAACTAATTGCACATGCAAGAAAAGACACTTTCACAGTTATGCATAATGGCTAGAACGCCCACTAAGGATAACAGCAGAATTAAAAATGTGTCTTTATATGGAGAACAATTACATTATATTAAACCGAAGAAGTGTTTCACTCTGACAGCGTAGAGCTGGTTTGAGGAAGTTTGAAAAAGTAAACAAATTCCTGTTTCAACAAATCTGTGAACAAAAGTTTCGGAAAATGGATCAAAGCGGCAGCAAAAACAAGCCAAACTGAATGAACATCACAGAAGCAGTCCATCCTGATTTACTCTTCCAAAGTTCCTGCTTCACCAAAGAGGCCACGTCCTTTGACTTCAAACAAGTGCAATTATGTTTGACTTTTTCTGAAAGTCGGAAATGTCTAACCCGGACAGGTAACAAAAAGAGTTCCATGTTTTATTGTAGATATTAGTGTATAACCTGAGGGGAAATGCCTAAAATGCCAGAAAAACAGTGGACAGACACAAAAATGGGGAAAACTCACATGTGAGATCTTAACCCATCAAAGAGCTGGAGTATTTGGGATATATGTGCTGCATATTTCAATATCACTCTCAGAATAAAGGGTACAAAGTTGTCACTGAAAAGTTGTACAAAAGCTAAAATGTACATGATTGTATCTTACCCCTATTTACCGTATTTATTTTTTTCAATTTTTTAATTTTTTTTTCATTTACGCCTAAAGGTACATAATTAGTACTTTTAAAGTGCATATTAGTACCATAAAGGTACATATTAGTACATAAAAGTGTACATATTAGTACTCCTGAAAGCTAACCGGCCCAGTGACAGTTTGGTACCTTTTCCTGAGAGTGTATAGATTTTCATTTAATGAATGAGATTTTTTTTCTGATTGTCTTTTTTATAATGCACATATCACTTAATGTTTATATGCTGCTGTGTTGCTTTTCTTTTTTTTTAACCGAACAGTTGGGCAGAAATTGGCAGAAGAGTGCACACAGTCTTTGGAATTAGTCTAGGCTGTGGATTCTGGAGAGTTCAGGGTTTGGTCACTTGCTTCTGGTTCTGACAGACCCAAAGATCTCATGACAGGATGAGTCCATGATGTTGTCTGAGTTACATGACTAGAGGAAAAAGAAATATTAAATTAATAAACGACATCACCAAATGTAAAATATTTTGAAATAAAAAAAGATGTACACTAACATTTTAAAATTTGGGGTTGGTAAGATTTTTTAAATGTACCTTAAAAAAAGCATCTTATGCTCACCAAGGCTGCATTTGTTTGTTAGAAATACATGGAAAAGACTAATATTGTGAAATAATATATTACAACTTAAATTAATTGTTTTCCTTTTTAATATATATTCAAATGTAATTTATTCCTGGGATTGCAAAGCTGAATTTTCAGTCTTTAGTGTCACATGATCCTTCAGAAATATGCAGATTTACAATTTTTATTTTTATTTTTTTCAATGTTGAAAACTGTTGTGCTGCTTAATACTTTCATGGAAACGATGATACATTTCTCTCAGGATTCTTTAATTAATAGAAAGTTCAAAAACAGCATTAACTAGATTTTTCTTGTAACAATGGAAACGTTTTTACTGTCCCTTTTGACCTTGCTGAATAAAAGTATGAATTACTACTGAACCCAAACATCTGAAACGTGCATGGGATATTTTAAGCATGCAGGTGAATGCTGTGATGCTGGTGTGAGTGTAATGGAGAATGCTGGACTCATGGGTGTGGCATTGCGTGCCAAAAGAGTGATGGATGTCTGCAATATTAACTGGGTTGTTTTGAAAGTTATGCAAATAAAAGAACATGCTCATGGGAAGGGGAGATTGGTTTCCTCTCTTTAGAGATCAAGAGGTTACATACATTTCGTCAATAACAATATGAAGATTCTGCTGGTTTTGTGCTATTTTGTTCAGAATATTTGGTTGTAGAAGTGCAGCTTTTTGAATGTATCTCTTGAGAATGTTTACTGTAGCTAAAACCATTTATCTCATGCTGCACAAACAACTTATGAAGTGCCCTTCAAAACATGAGAACTGGTATTTACTTTTGTGAAACAAACCAGAAACAAAGGAACTGGTTTTTGCGAATGTATTTGAAGTGACTCATAACTTACTTTACATAGTACTTCACTCCATCTGCAGTGTACGCCTCATCCCAGCCAAAAGGTAAACCTGTGAAAAAACAAAAACGGACAGAGAAATCAGATACATTTACTCTACATGAGGACAACAAACAAGACACTGGAGAAGTCTGAAGCCAAAATAAAAAACAGCATTGCAACATTTCTCGCTGATCCTCTTGATCCTGAGAGGCCAGTGACCGTGAGAATTTCCTGGCAACTGGATGAAATGGGGCCATAAATGAATATGCTAAGTGTCCCAGCATATCTGCATAATCTGAAAAGCTATTTTCATAAAAAATAAAGAATGCACAGTGAAAGTGTAACAAGCATTAAATGGGGGCAAATCAGATTTGCTTCCATTGGATTTGGATTTTCGTTTAAGGACGTATATACACATTTCCCCAAATGCACTTTTTATCTTTGATGCACAGCTTTGGATTGAGGACTGATGTGTATAAGGTTGTAATGAATGGACATCAGCCCAAAAAAAAAAATGCAAGTAGACACTACTAAGGCTTTATATGGCACAGGCTGGAATCTCATTAATATGTGCCACCATACTAGGTAACAAATCCCTGACAGAATTTGATCTTGACACTCCCTCTGTACGTGCAGGAAGTACAATTGACATTAAGTCTGCTGGCATACACAATGTCCTGGCATGACTTTAGAATGGGTTTCTCGTCAGAAATATGATCTGATTCAAAAAAGGTGATAGAATAAAAAAAGAATACACAGAGTATCCCACTGTCTAGATTTCACACACAAAGGCCAAACAATAATTCATGCTCTCTCAGATTTCTACAAACAAATGTCCCTGGCTACATATAATTTAGTACCTATGGGAATTCACAGTAAAATTTCTGTATCTACATTTGAACAAGTGGAAAATGTATGGACGAAATAAGGTTTTTTAACATTTATCATTGGCACTGGCAATATCTTGAACATTTCATATTTAAATATTTATTATAGATTTAGATTAGAAATAAAGAACAATAACAATACAAAATGTATATAATAATAATAATAAATAAACTAATTAATTAATAATAAATCAATTGGAACTAATACAAATAATATTTTTATTTTAAAATATGCACACATTTGCTCTTACTCCTATGCCTAATATGTCGAAAACTAAAACAGTAAAATGTTTTGTCTCATCACATTCAATTATTAAATATCATGTAAATGATTCAGCCTAAATTCCGAATTCAAAAGGGCAACATTTGACAAAAAAAGGTTAAGTACTTTGCATCACTCGATATAACTGTTGGTTGTTTCATCCTAACACCAAACATACAAATATCAAATACTGGGTGGACGATTTGTCCATTTTTTTAATTATTGGGGAGGTCTTCAGTTTCCTTTAAAGCAGCCTTGAGAAGAAAAACGATTTCAATGCTCATTTCATAATAGTTTCTTAGAATATAACCAGAATGTTTTTGTTTTCTTGCATTCATCTCTATTTTTAGTAGCCATCAATTCAAGTCTTTAAATTCTACAGCTTAGAGATCTTTTTGGGATTCAGTGTTCTGACGCATCCACAGTCAACCGTTACTGCTTAAGCCTTGGGACACAGTAACACTCAAAGTAGCTCATCACATGCCTCTTTAATTCAATCAACTCTTTGTTTTCTAATAGCCTTGCTCTAGTAACCAAGAGCGAATGATTTCACTAGATCAACACTATGATACTGCAAAGACAATTTCAGCTGCCTCAAATTACGCCTCAGCAAATCAGATATAATTGGGACAAGCTGCAGACACTCTCCCAAAATTGATTTGCTGTTCTCTTAAAGGGACCGTATGAAAATTCTGTCATCATCCTCACGTTGTTCCAAACCCGTATGGCCTTCTTTTTTCTGGAGAACACAAAAGAAGATAACATTCTTCAAAATGCTTTCATTTGTCCTCTGCAGAAGAAATAAAGTAATACAGAACAACATGAAGTCGAGTAAATGGTGACAGAATTTTCATTTAAATGATGAAATAAGGCCAATTATTATATCCTAAATGCTTATTCCAAAGCATGTCTCCCCCTCTGTCTTAATGATGAGTGGTACGCAGCCTGTCACATGGCTGGGAGAACATCCATCACGTGAGGAGAACACTGCCTGTCTCTGAGCTGAGCTGGAGTTGCTCTCTCTGGTTTCAATCGGTGTGATGAGGATGGCCCTCCATGTGCAACTCAAAGCCTGCCTCGTCCTCCCCCGCAGAGATGCATTCAGCCAAAACGTGAGCATCACTCACTGAGAGGTCACATGCTGCCAGGTGTGTGGGACACGTTTCCCTGTTCCCTAAGCAATCACTTTAGCTCTTTCTTCTCTCCCTCAGCTTCACTGATTCTTTGACCCCGAGTCTTCTATCTTTCTCTAATCCATCCGTCTGTCCATCTTTCTCCCATTTTTGTGCATCATTTGGTACCTTAGAAATTTAAGCTACCAAACACAGAGTTGTTAAATCATCCTATTTATTGTAATGGTCTTTTTATTTAAAGGAATTAAATATTATAAATATTCAATTTAATATATACCTATTTGGTCCCACTTTATATTAAGTGCCCTTAACTACTATGTACTTACATTTAAATTAATAATTTGGTACAATGCACTTATTGTGTACATACATGTTTATACATTGTACTTACATTTTAAAAATACCTGCATGTAATTATATCTGTAATTCATTTCTGTAATTGCATTTATAATTGCACTGTTGACTCATCCCTTACACCTTAACCCACTCTTCAACCAACCTATACCACCTCAATAGCAACAAAAGTGTTTTGCAATATGAACAAAATAAGTACATTGTACTTGTTTTTTTGATGTAAGTACATAGTAGTTAAGGCCACTTAATATAAAGTGGTACCATGATAATTAATTTGAACTATTTGCAAATCATATTTTTATTTTAAAATACACAGCGTTGTTTTGGACCCCAGTGACAAAAAATCTTCAATATATTTTCTTTTTTGTTCCACAGAAAAGGACAAGGGTAAGTTAATGATGACTGACTTACCATTTTTTGGCTGAACTATCCCTGTAAGGAGGATGTGTCCTTCAGATTGATGGTTGACCAATTTGGGTTTTTCAATGTTTTTTGTTAAAATATTACATTAAAGCCCTCAATCCTGAAAATATGCTTTGAAGTTTTAGGAACTCTCTGACATATTATGCCATTTAATCAGATTCACTGCACATAATGTTCATTCAAAAGTGCTTTGACAAAGAAAAAATGGTTGAAAAGCAAGTCCATCATTGATTAACCTGTTTATGCTGAGACCATGTTTTCAGAGAATAAGAGGAGGCCAGAGATGCTCTTTTGTCTGGGTTCCAGAGTGTACCTGAACTGTCTGTTTCCTTTAACATGCAAGAAAAATCCTGCCGGTCTGTAACCAGGAATACGACCCACTTGCTTTCTTGAGATACAAAGAGCAGGATACTTCAGTTAATATTACTATCCGTCTATATTATTATTCAATCTACCTATCAGGTCTTTTTTAATACTTGGCATTGACTTTATGACTCATTTTGAGTTTTATGAGGTTGTTTTGGACATCCTGTGTTAAAATACAGAAAAAGAAAAAGCAGCCTCTTGGTATTATTTTTTGTTTATAGAGCTGCGCTTTGGATGGACTGCTATCAGTAATGTTTTGACAAAGTGGATCAATTTAACTAGGCCAACAAGATAGTATGCTTTCATTTAGCAAACAGTGTCAGTCAAAACAAGATGTCATGAACGATCATTGTTTTAAACTACTTAGAACGGCTCTTTTACATGTTTTCCCATTTAGGACCCATTTCTAAAGGTATATATCTTTGTGTAGCCTGTGACATGATATAGAGTTGCAACAAAGATGTGGCCAATTGCTTTCTAGCAGCTTCGTATCCAGGCAACGATAGCAGCAATGAGGTGAATCAGATGTAAAAGGCTTGTATTAACAGCAAATGCACCTTGTATTGTGTTTCCTTACGAGATTGGCCTAATTTTATTCACTATACACCACTAAATAGATTAGATTTCACGATTAAGGTGGTTTGGCTCATTTTCTACAATATATAAGATGTAAAACACTTACATCATAAGTAACTGAACAAACAGGATATGAAAAATTCAACAAGCAAGCACATTATTAAATCAACTTAAATGTAGATCACTAGGCTGTCTGCTGAAAAAGCAAAAGATATTCCATTGCATCTGAATAGGTTCTATAAATTTGAACAATACGCAGAATCTTGGTCGGAATGAGACCATGATGTTTAAATGTGTCTAGTTTAAGAGGCTTGTAATGAGATGGGATCACGGAAAGACTGCCAATGTTTTGACCTCTACAGGTCATTAGATGCATTTATGTAAGGTCAAACGTTGCTGGAAGGTAAGCTACATATTTTCCTGAGAATTACAAAGCTGAATTAGTTAAAGTCAGGAGTTAAAGCAATGGCTAAATGAGCAGACTGAATGTGTTTCTTAGAGTGTGTGACGTGTGTGCATGTGTGTGTAAGTAATATTTTATAGATAAATACAAAATATTACACATATTATAATATGCATCCCCCTTGAACCATAACATCTCATCCAGTTCAGCTAAAATTGCTGGTGCCATAAGATACATTTTTGTATGACACAAACAGTGTCAAGACAACAACATGAGGGTCAGACAAACTGACATGAGAGACAGTTGCAATTAGGTAGATTTTGTGATGTTTGTTTTTTCATGGCAAAGCAGAAAACATGCCTGTATACTTACAGTCCAGCTCTAGAATGCCTCTGACAGTATTAGTTAGTTCTTTAGCTTCCACAGCAAGACCAGATGCTGTCCAGGGTGGTTTCTTCCCACCTCGAGATGGCAAGGTCTGAGACAGATTGGCCAACTTTGGATCGCTGGGAGAACTGAAAAACAAAACACACAATCCTTTATTTAAACAACTGTAAGCGGTTTCAGTAATAACCTAATCTTAACCTAACTGTGACGTCAGAGTTCGGTACGGTTGGTTGATGTGAATGCGGTCTTCCGAACTCGGGTGCGCACCCGCGAACCGTACCCGAGTCCGCTTAACTATGGGTGGTCTGGGGTACGGTTCATGTGACCTCCATTACGGTTCACTGCTGAAGTTAACGCAATCGTACCAAATCGCGGAAGTGAACTGCTATTAATGACGTATTATTTGATGATTGATATTTTCAATCAGTCCACATCTTGCCCCTAGTCTGACACCGCTACGTCACATAACAGCAACAAAAACATGAACAGACACTGAACGATTGTCTTTTTATTAACTAACAATTAACACAGACGCAATCGTACCAAATCGCGGAAGTGAACTGCTATTAATGACGTATTATTTGATGATTGATATTTTCTGAAACGATGACGTCATCAGTCCACATCTTGCCCCTAGTCTGACACCGCTACGTCACATAACAGCAACAAAAACATGAACAGACACTGAACGATTGTCTTTTTATTAACTAACAATTAACACAGATTAATAAATGTATTGTTCCATGTTCGTTTGTATACCGAGTCCAAGTCTTGAATATTTATAGTCCAAGTCTTCATCTCCGTTTTTAGTGTATCAGTCAAGTGACCAGGCAAGCGAACCAAGTGTGAAGCATTAATTTCTATGGTATCTTTAGGGCTAGATAACAATGATAGTCTTAAAGTTAAAAAAAAAAGGTTTGAGAAAAGTGATAAGAAATGAACTCATATTTAGCATGTAAATAACTATCTTTCATTCGTTGGATGCATTCAAAGAAGAGTGACTTACAAGTTCTCATGCAACCTCTCTCATAAAGAAAAATTTAATTTTGCTGCAAATTGCTGACAGCCTTCATTTTGATTGATGAGGACATGTGTAATATTTTTTAGCCCTAATACACAAAGACACAGTGGCCTCTTCAGTCAGTGGGGGTGATCATTAGGGGAAAAAGGGCTCTCCAGACGTGCTCTGCTAGCTGAGCAAGGGGCGACAGGCTGCAGGAGGCCATGTTGATTGGGCCTAATCAACATCACTGCCACAGGAAGGTGTTGTACTGGCCTCTAGTCATTAACTATCCCTGTCTTTTGCCCACAAAGTCTCTCTTATAATAGAAATAAAGGCAGAAGACTCACTCTGGAAAAAAGTTACCATTTACACACCCTGAATACACAGCCTCCTAGAATATCAAAGGCAAACTTTAATGACTGTGTAAAGGTCCCTAAAGGAAAATAGTCTTTGTTATTACATCATTCTTTTCCACACACCTGTTGCTAGCGAAGTGTGGTATTACTGTCTGGCATACTTCAAATTAGATTAGAATTCAGTCAAATAATTAGATCTACCTTAACAAAAAACTGACGGGGGGTACGATAATAATTATCTTACCTATAGCCTCTTGAACCGCTTTGGTTTTCAGAGAAAAAGCCTTGGACAGCCTGTGGGGGTTTTAAAATGCAGGTGATCAGATTAGTCCATAGTTGCAAGATTTAATGCTGCATAAAGATCAACATTCTGCTATTTCATTTATAATAACAATAACACAATTGATTTTATATGATTAATATTACTATTATTACTACTACTTGCAATCATCATCATCATTTTTTACATTTATTATTATTATTATTAATACCACTGCTACTACTACTGTTGTAGAGTTAAATATTTTAAATCCATAATAATAATAATAATAAATGATGAAGATTATAATAAAAACATTATTATTATAAAAATGATTATTATTATTAATACCGCTGCTGCTGCTGCTGCTACTACTACTGCTTGTATAGGTCAATATTTTAAATCTATAATAATAATAATTATTATTATTATTACTAACACCATTTCTTTACAGGTTACATACAGTATATAGGTACATAAGCATATTCACATAAGAGTAAAATTGCAATTAAAATCAGGTATCCGATGCATGGTGTCCACGAAATGAACCATTCAGGATGCAATGCTCTATACAAACCATATTCAGCAAGAACTGAAGTGGCTATGAATCATGTACTTCTGGAATATAAATATATATATATAT
>NW_015505205.1:2193848-2206107 GCF_001515645.1 Sinocyclocheilus grahami | reverse complement strand
TTATGCAACAGACAGAAGTAAAGCACAGGTTTATTTGGGAAAAACGTTTTTTTCCCTCTGTGTTCTGTGATAAATGTATGATTTATGCAGTCCAATGGAGTGCTAATTGATTTGTTGCATCTGGTGGAAAAACAGTTGCACATTGATGTCATGTTGTTGTTTTTTTAAATAGCTGCGTAATGAAAGGGTTACTACACATTCTAAGTCAATCATATGAATGTCACTTCAGAAATGTCCGTTATGTTTGTAAGAACTCTTGGAATGATGACGTAAATACACTATGCTTGTGTGACTACCTTTGCCCACTTCATATAAGTTGATGGATGCCATCAGAAGGACATTCCACACACACTTTTTTGGCTCAGTTTTTCTGGTTTAGTGAGAAGACTAAATTCAGGGAAAGAGTAAGAATGGTCTTTGTCAAATCAACATATGAAGTGCAAATACCTATACAGTACAATTTAATATCCTAAGTCACTCTGCATGAGTAATATTCATGGTGGAACCTGATTTTAAGATATGAGGATGTGATGATTTAATGTGCAGTTGGTTAAACTTAATTGAAAATAAAGGTGCATCACCTCCACAAACTGTAGAAGTTTACCCGTGGAGACTTCAAAACCCTTCTTTGCAGTTTCACTCTTCCGTAGCTGGCATTCGAGTACAGAAATCCTTTTTTTCAGATCTTGCAGATCATCCTGAATGAATATTAGTAAAGTAGTACAGATTACAGTTTTAGTAAAGTAAAATGTACTTTTTTTAATGCATTAAAATGGTACTGATTCAAAACGTGTCTAATATGGATCTGCAATTAAAAGTGCTGTCAGAAAATTAAACATTGGAAATAGTAAACTGGGCTTTTTTATACATATATTTTAGAATAATTTTGAAGGTGATTGTGCTAAAATGCAATTAATACATAGTGTGTGATCATTTTTCCACAAGCAATCGTAACAATGTTATCCTACGTAATCATAAATTGCTGTGAAAATAAAGTTTATCCTGGAGACACGCGAGGTTGCTAGCCAAAGTTTTCAAAAATAACCTTGTCAGCCCACGTCACCCTGCAAGATCATGTTAAAGCCTTCGCAGCACATCAGCCCAGTTACTGAATAATACAAAGCAAACAGTGACCTACTTTCTATAGTACACGAGAGAGGTAAAACCCGGAGTGGGGTCGTGCATGGGGATGTGGATTGGGAATGGCTAGTGTAAAACTCTCAAAGTGGAATACCTTTTCACGGCCAGGTTGCTCAGTTTTCTGAGACTTCATTTCAGCTATCTCAGCCTCCAGGAGATGGATAACCTCCTCGTAGTCCATCTCCATTCCCCGGGCCTGTTTCTGAGCTGCCTCTGCCAGATGAATCCGGGTCCGCAGGGATCGACTCTCCTCCATTGCAGATTTTGCTTCCTGCAACAGCGGAGTTCCACTTAGAGCGACAGTGCTGAGAGTGCATGTACAGTAGGACGTTACAATGCTCAGGGGCTCTTCCCCCCTAACATTGCAAACTCAGTGAACTTGGAAAGAAATGCCTGCACAGTCTCATCCCCCCCTCCTTCCTCCATCACTTCCCTCCAGACTCGCAGCATGACAAAGCACAGCTCTGCTTCTTTTAACCTAGAAGTTTAAAGAGGCTGAACGAACAAGTCATGTGCAAACAAGTTTCTTTATGTCCATTTCTGCTTTACAGAGAATAGACAGGGCAGGTTTTGGCAGACAAGAACCAGTAAAACAAGCTGTTACATAATACAGGTATCGAAAGATGTTTTGGCATTGACGAAAACCACAACAGCATCGGATACTTGTCAGCACGGCATCGCTCAATAGCTGTCAGACAAAGAAAAGGTAACCAGGCCATTGTAATTATGAAGCTGTGGGGTATAATAGCACTCTTAATGGACAGGTGACACGAAATGTGTGAAAACCACACTGTGAGGATCTATAAATGAATGCACAACGTGTGTCAGTTTACAATTACAAATTTGAGATTAAAGTGACTGTGTGACTTTCCTATTGCGGACCTATTAGAGTAAGATTCGAAAACACATTTTACTCATCATGAGTACCATTAACTGTCACATATTTCAGAGTACCAGGAATAATTAACTTATGAAAAGGGTACAGATAATTGCCCACTGAATGAAGAACTTTACTTATTAAATAGACATGATGGATCTTACATCATTTTTTTATCAGAGAGGCATACAAATTGGCACTTATGTCCATTTAATATCCATGTATACTGGAGAATATGTGAAGTGTATTATAAGGATCGTGCATTGGTTACAATTAATGTAATTTTCAAAGAATGTGGAATTCAAAAGCTGTGTATAACTGTATAACTCTGTTCCAGAAATCTGTCCTGAGAAACAGAGGAAGTGGCTGGGAAAAATAACAAGAATTTAATGAACTACGGAAGCTAGTATTAAGCCTTGCAGTCTAAAGAGATAGTGGAAGCATTATTGCAGAATAATTCTATTCATATACAGTACATATAGTAGCTTATATATACACTACCATTGAGTAATATTGTGAACTATTAATGAATATTTAAAAATTAATTGTATTAATACTTGTAAAATTAGCCAACACTCCCAGTCTTCAGTGTCACATGATCCATCAGAAATCATTCTAATATGGTGATTTGGTGCTCGGAAAACATTTTTAAACGGTCATACTTTTTTCATGATTAATTTGATTAACAAAAAATTCAAAACAATAGCACTTATTTTATAAATAGTTACACAGTAATATATACTGTATACATATAATACTGCATACAGTATTTCTTTGTTTATTTTTTCGTGTTTTAACCATAAATATCATTCAATTTTATTCAATTTTTGCTTAAAATAAAAAAGACAGATATATTAAGATATATTCTCCAAACAAAATTGTTAATATTGAAAGAAATTTATACTTGAAAGTAAATTTGTGTTGTTTTAAGAATGTCTAGATATTCTTATTGGAGAAAAAACACACAAAATATAGATCATTTAATTTAATTTTAAAAAAAAATTTCTGGAGTAGGGCTGGTCAAAGCTCAAAACAAGCTCTCTATCATATCCATAACCCCAGATCACAATGCACAGATAAAATTGAAATGGAGAAATCTTATCCCTGGAGCCACATGGACAAGTCACACCTCACACCAGTCACGGCTACCCCTATTCACGTTTTGCTGTAATGTAGCCGGGTGAACACTGCGTGGATGGTGATGTAGCCTGCACATTTCTCACAAGAGAGGAGGCTTAAAAGCCCACTGCTTCGATGCTGAAAAGCCCATCAGCCTACCTGTTGTTCTAATGGCAGATATAGAAGGTAAAGTGTGGGTGGGGGTGAAGAGAGCAGAAAGGATTCAGCAATACAGAACGAAGCTTTAAAGAAACATACATGGCTTTAAAAAGCCTTGGTTTCACACCAGAGGGAGTGTAGTACATCTATTAGCGCTTCAGTCTGATGAACTGGATACGAACTGAGCCCTCTGTAGTGCTCCAGGAGGGAGCAGCTGCGACTCCACAGACTCGAGCAAAGCGCTCTGGGAAGGGGAGACAGAAGTTGCATTGACCCTGACGCCAATCGAAACGCCACAGGGCCTCATACAGCTGACCAATCATTCAATGTGATGCTTTGATAAAGAGTCAAACTGTGATGCACACTGCATTTTCCTTCTTATTTAGATCATCTCTTAAGGTCAACCGCAAGTGAAATTGCTGTTGCTTCAATTCATTGCTGCAATGATATCAGCAGCAGCCGGGTCGATACGAGGGCACTAATAGTTCACCACACACCATATATATATATATATACTGTATACCACACATAAATTAGTTTCTAAGAAAATGTGAGCGGTGCTTTTTCTGGCTAAAACTTTACTGCCATGATGTGAAGGTGTCACTAACTGATTGCTAAGGTGTTCTTTTAGCATGTTGATATGTGGACAAAAAAAATGATAAATCAAAACGGGCCCACCAACAAGTCTCTATGATATTCTGTGCCCATGTTGTTGTACAAAGTTTGATTATTTTAATATTTTTGAAACAAATCTCTTATGCTCACCAAGGCTGCATTTATTTGATAAAAATACAGTAAAAACTGTAATATTTTGAAATATCATGACCATTTAAAATAACTGTTTTCTATTTTAATACATTTTAAAATGTAATATATTCCTGTGATGGCAAAATCAAATTTTAGCAACAATGCTCCAGTCTTTAGTGCCACACGATCCTTCAGAAATCATTCTAATATGCTAATTTGGTGCTCAAGAAACATATTTTTTTATTATTAATATCAATGTTGAAAACATTTGTGCTGCTTAATATTCTTGTGGAAACCATTATATTTTTTTCCAGGATTCTTTGATGAATAGAAAGTTCAAAAGAACAGAATTTATTTGAAATTGAAATCTTGTGTAACATAAATGTTCTTAATGTCACTTTTGATTAAATTCAAATCAATTCTGATTTCTTTGAAACGTAATAACACACCTCTTCTCAACATGCTGCACAATTTGAGGTATCATTCATGTCCGTAAGACACAAGCAATACCTAATGTTGGTGGTTTGTTCAAATGATCAACCATAAGCATGAGCAAAAGTAATCTTGAAGATGTCATTAGCATAGACTGTACTGCCAATTTAGTTTAATTGATATGCAGCAGGATGATCAGAATGTTCTGCTCTGCTGCCTTAGTAACAGTCTAATAAAACCATTAAAGTCCAATTCATCTCGCATAGAATTCTGAGGCTTTTTGGATTTGGGTTTACATAACAATTACTTCTGAGGCTCTGAGATAGAACCCAAAGGACTTGTGGGTGCCCGTTTCTTTATAACTCATCGAAAAGAACTATTTCCAAACACCGACCGCCATCCCTCAATGTCCTACATACTTCATCTCCCACACAATGTTCTTAAAGTGGGTGTTTCAAGCTTCCTGTAGTGAGTGCAACACGCTGAAAATAGATTTTTGGATATTACTCATAGCATTTTTCATTTTTTTCTCATTTGAGTTCTGTATAGTGTTGCTGAGAAAATAATGCAGTTTCAGCATTTAACTCTACAGAGCACCTGCATCTCACCTTTAAGAGTCTAATGGCACATGTGCCCACAGCTCCCCCCTGTGGCATATCTAACATGGTACAGTGACAATGGAATAGAACAATGTAAAAAAAAATAAAAAATAAAACAAAAGATGAATGTCTTAACATTAAAGGCCTGCTTTACACCACTTTTAGCAGTTTAAATGCAACAGCAGGCTAATTCTGAGCGTACACTGTGGAAGTCAAACACTAAATTGTAGCAATTGTCTGGATTTAGCCAGATAGTCAATATATTCATATCATGTTAGATCACCTAATACTGAAAAACTTCAAGAACCAAAAGGTGAAATCAAGTAATTAATTAAAAAATTAACTGCATGTAGAAATTGATTAAAGCTTCATACAGAAATTAAAAAAGGTGAAGAAGTGAAAATGTGAGTAGTTTCAATGTATTTTATGTTGATTCTAAAATGCAAAATGATTGTGTTGATAAATAGGTTGCAGTAAGCTTTGCACATGTGCAGTTTGAATGCTGTAACCTGCTAAAATGGGCACCAAAATGAACATGTTCTGCTTACAGTGTGAAACAGGTGTTGGAATGAGTTGCGTACCTGTTTAACTTTTGTCAGTTCCTGCAGCATCTTATGATTAAGGCTCTCGGATTCTGCCAGCTTATCCTTTTAGAAGAGAGATCTTCGTATGAGTGAGCATCAGAGTTGGCGCACTCATTTTGACAAATAGGATTAATAAGAGCCTCGCTCAATAACACATGAATGAATGTCACACACTCCAGCGTGTGGAAATGTTTAAAATCGTTGTCAATGTCATGGTGGTACCTGCATTCTCTTGAGCTCTCTCAAGGCCTCAATGTGGTCTTTTCTTAGTCGCTCCATCTCATCCAGATCATCAGAGTCTGATAATGATGGCTTAGAAAATAATAGTAAATATATAAATATTATATTAAAAACACAGAAAATATATTTTATATATATTTTTTTCATTTGATATTTTTTGTGTGCATATATATATGCACATTATGTATGTTTCTGCTGAAAAAAATAACTAAAAATAATTTGCACTTACCGTAGGGTTTGATGGAGACTCAATGAGATCATCTGATGTCAATCTTGCTACTTCCTGTTCTGGGTCAGATTTGGCTGGTAGTTTGAAGAGTTCCTTTGTCACTTTGTAAATTGTAAATTCTTATTAAAATATGTTCAGTCATATAAAATGTATAACAATGCCTTTTTAGGAGTTAATTTTTTTTAAGGTATACACCAAGAATAGTGTACTGCATAAGTTAGGAGAGGTAAAAAGCCATTAGTACATAAACAACTATGGGTCAGATTTGGCTGGTAGTTTGAAGAGTTCCTTTGTCACTTTGTAAATTGTAAATTCTTATTAAAATATGTTCAGTCATATAAAATGTATAACAATGCCTTTTTAGGAGTTTATTTTTTTAAGGTATACACCAAGAATAGTGTACTGCATAAGTTAGGAGAGGTAAAAAGCCATTAGTACATAAACAACTGTGACATAATGAAGACTGACAGAATTTTTTCTCACCTCCATAAGTCACTGTCCCTCCTGGGTTCAAACGCAGCCTTTCTCTCAGAGTCAGGACCTGAGACTCAGTAGGCTTCAATCCCAGCACCTCCAGTGCCTGTGGACAAAATAACTGTAATAACCCTTTTAGAACATTACGTTACACCAGTATAACGTGGTCACTGCATTGCTCTCTCTCTCTCTCACACACACACACACACACACACACACACAGACACACACTCGATTGAATGTCTATGTATAAAATATAATACAATTAATAATCATATATTTAATGCATTTAGTGTCATTTAAAAGTATTTTAAATTTAATTTAAATAAATGTATCCACTAAATAAACATTACAAATAAAACCATAAATATGTATTTTCACAAAATTATATAAATATTTCATATAAATACATACTACTGTAAAATGAGCTTCTGGGGTTAAAATCTTTCTAAAAATTGTTCATCGTCTACACTCTTTTCCATAACAACAGATCTACAGACTGTGCTGTAGTCCAGTGTGATTTAACACAATGAAGCTGTGGCACAGTCTCTATTGATTTTCCCATAATACCACAGGAGGTGTGGATACGGGATAGCACGCTAACTGCACACATTGTTCAACAGCGGGATTAACTCCCTCCACACATGATAGTAAAACCATAAAAGATCAATACAGTACTGAGACTGATGGGTAACTAATCGTTAAAGCCCGCTGGGGGGGACGCCCAGTGTTTGACCTTGCTGTAAACACGAGATGTTTCTGTAATTCTGTATAGTGATAGTTTCAATCTCTAATTGAAAGGATATGATTATGGAGACCTGCTCTATTTTCTCGGGCTTGAGTTCGAAGATGGGAGTCGAGGATAGAGGTTTCGAGGGTCTGCAGGTATTGCTGGGATTACAGGCAGCGGTTGCATCTGGGCAAAGAGAGAGAGAATCCAAATGAAAAAAAAAAATCTCTTTTGCAAAACAGCTGTTTGTGATTTTGGTAGAGCAGAGCACATCACATTTTTTGTAAGACTCTTACATAACTCTATGAGAGTATAATTTATTTAAGTAGATGCCTCACAGTAGTGGTTAAAAGACGTATTTGAGCATTTAAGCCACACTTAAAAATTCTAGAGTGTCTCTGCATTATATAATAAGATATCGAACGAAGTAGCATTTATTTCACAGAAATATAGGACACGCTGTTCAAGCAAAATGTTTCACATTTTCAGGTTGTCAGACATTAATGTAACATGTTCATAATTAAACATTTGTTTGGCAGATGACACTTGCTTTCATATTTTGTATCTAATGCAAAAACAATTATATACTCAGTTCAAAAGTTTTGGAAAAGTAAAAGAAATATTTTTTTCAACAAGTATGCATTAAATTGATCAAAATGACATTCATGTCATTCAATGTTTTAAGCCATTTCTATTTCAAATAAATTATTTTTCTTTGAACTTTGAAAGACAAGTATTTAAGTTTCCCCAAAAATATTAAGCAGCACAATTGTTTTCAACATTCCTAATAATTTTAAATGTTTCTTTCTAATGCAAAAACAATTATATACTCAGTTCAAAAGTTTTGGAAAAGTAAAATAAATATTTTTTTCAACAAGTATGCATTAAATTGATCAAAATGACATTCATGTCATTCAATGTTTTAAGCCATTTCTATTTCAAATAAATTATTTTTCTTTGAACTTTGAAAGACAAGTATTTAAGTTTCCCCCAAAATATTAAGCAGCACAATTGTTTTCAACATTCCTAATAATTTTAAATGTTTCTCCAGCAGCAAACATCCATATTAAAATTATTTTTGAAGGATCATGTGACACTGAAGACTAGAGTAATAGCTGCTGAATATTCAGCTTTACCATCATGGGAATATATTTAAATTTTAAAATATATTAAAATAGAAAACAAATATATTTTAAATCGCAATAATATTTCACAATTTTAATGTATCAAATAAATGTAACCTTGGTGACCATTAGAGACTTCTTTCAAAAATATTCAATCTTACCAACTTTTATAGCGTAAGTGTTATTAAGTGTCCAAAAAGGTTAAAATAATTTTTTGGGGCCACTTCAGGTCAACAATTTAAACTCTCATTCAAATATTACACCATTATTTTTGATCCCTAATGATGGCTTGGATAAATGCTTTACGTACAAGCAGGAATTAATATTGTTTGCATAGGCAATTTTTTTTCCCAATAAACCCCACCCGACCAGATCTGTGAACTGGAGAGAATGCACAATGCTTTGCTCAAAATAGTGCCAACCCTGACAAATCCTCTTATATACGATGAATAACTGTGAGTGTAACTGAGCTTACAGGTATGTGCTCTAATCATGAGCTCACTATCTCATCATTTATTGTTCACTCATTCGTTATCTGCATATTTGTTTATCTTTTTTGCGGGGATTTATTTCCCGACAGTAATTTCTTGGAAATTCAAAGCCATTTTATTGGGAATGTAACAGGGCATTACAGTGGTCTCAATGAGGGCTTTTATGCAATATGAAATGATTCATTTTCATTGCATGGGCTCCGGTGAAAATGTACATGCTGTTCTTAAAAGTGGTTCCCTCATAGGGTATTCCCAATACAATATTGTATACAAAGTTGGCACTATTTTGAACAAAGCAGATCTGGTCTGGGTGGGGTTTAAAGAAAAAATAAAACAGCCTGTGCAAACAATATTAATTCTTGCTTTTACACAAAGCATTTACCCAAGCCATTATAAGAGATCAAATATAATGGTGCAATATTTGAATCAAAGTTTAAATTGTTAATGCAAAGTGGCCCCAGAAATTACACTTAAGTAATAATTTATTTTTCTTCATTTCATATTTCATGTTCCTCGTTCAGGTGTTTAAATCTGTTGTAAATTGCAGCTCAGAAGAGCTTTATTAAAGGTGCTCATCAATGAAATGAAACCCTGTCCTGAACAGAGTTCAGTATTCTCGATTTCACCTGGAGTTATGTGTCATGTTAATGGTAATATGCATTTTCAAAACCATGCCAGCTGGATTATCTTGAGTTACACACACAGCATCTCATCATCAACAAACGTCTGCCGAACAGGTAGCTTAATCCAGGTTACGCCAAAATGCTCCTTATCTATGAGTTTCAGATTGTTCAAAGGCAAAATGCCATGCACAGTGCATTAGAATGTTAAAGGCTGCACAGACCATGCTATTCAATCTGTAATAAAAATAGGAGCATGTACAGTATGTGGTTGGTTTAAAGGAATGTTCTGGGTTCAATATAAACTAAGATAGAAAATGTTTTTGAACCATTTTGAAAATGTGAAATTAATTTAGACTTTTTAGATGCAAAAAAACAGTTACAGTAAAGCACTTACAATGGATGAACAGGGACAAGCAATCTTGTATTTGTGGTAAAGTACTTTAATTATTCCCAAAAATAGTTAGTAAAAACATTTGAGTTATAATGTTTTTTTTATTGTCATTTTAATGTTGGGATTACAGTTCTAAGCAGAACTAGTAAAAAAGTTATATAGCATGCATTATGTAAAAGTTACAGTAACATAACTTTTGTTTTGATAGTTGGATAAATATTAAAAATGGTGTTGTTCACATCGCTTTTTGAATCTTTTGTTCCCACTACAACAATTTAACAAGTAATTCTCACAAAGAATATGATTAGTTGACCCCAAAATCAAAAAGAAATAATTTATATTTTGCTTAAAAAATATATTTTTTTTGCCCATTTTTAAGACCATTAAGATTTTTGCATGGTGACTTTTTGTATTGTTATGACTAATGTTATTGGAATATGAAAAATATAAGTATTTCAAGTGTGAAGTATTTAAACATCATTGTAGTATTTTCATTTATACAACTTGTACTTGTATAATATACTTGTATTTGTGAGTCCAACTGTAACACATATAAAACAGCTGCACATGTATTGAATGCAACAAATGAAGCCTTCTCACCAAAGCCAATTTATGCAGCAATGAGATGTGTATATAGCTATAATTTGAAATAAATGCATACCTTTTTTTCAAAACCAATGTATTTTAATGTTTTTCTTTTCCCTCATGTATTTCAAAACCTTTACTGTAACCATTATTTTTGTTCCTTTGGATAATTTTCTGTGCTAATCAACATGAACTTGTATGGAACTCCTATGGGATTTTTATAAAGGGAAAAATGGTGTCTTGCAGTACCAGAGTTGGCCACTGTGGTGCAGGCACTCTCAGGTGAGGACACGGGGGTGAGCTTAGGCTTTGCTGTTGCTGGTCGTACCTGTAGGAAAGACAAGAATTGAAGCCTTTAAGAAAACTTATGCCACACACTTTAAAGCGAGAACAGTTACTGCATTAATGAGTCTCTGGCCACAGTCTTAAATCTCACCTTAGTAAGTTCTACAGAAGGCAATGTCTCACTTCCAGAGTTGGGGGTGTTGGCTATTTTAGGAATGAGACCTCCAGGCAGAGTTGCTCCCCCCAGTCCAGTGGGCCTAAGTTGGGGGGCTGTACTGCAGGGAGGCTGAAGGGAGATGGGGCTGTGGGGTCCACTGCTGGAGCCTGATGAAGACCTTCGTCTGATAAATGCTATTTCTACTGTAGGGTCTGGTCTGTAGGGCAAAACAGTAAATATCTGATTTTACACTCCCCATCCATCTGCATTTGTCTTGGATGGAAGCAAATTCTCATAAGATACTAAGCATATTTACATTATGTTATCATTCTGGAAAGGTTGTCTTGACAGTTTGTTCATATAGACATATATATTTGAGATTTAACCTGAGTTTTGTTCGAGTGAGTATGGTTTTGGCTTCTTCATGTGTTACTCCAATGAGGGACTCCTTATTGATGGATATGAGCTGGTCCCCAGCCTTTAGTCTCCCATCCTAGAGTCAAAAGAAAAACATTTCACTTCACTTAATTTCACTTTAACTTACTTCAACAAAATTTGTTTAAAAATACAGTAAAAACAGTAATATTGTGAAATAATTATACAATTTAAAATAACTATTTCCCATTTTAATATATTTAAAATGTAATTTATTGCTATGATGGCAAATATACATTTTTAGTAGCCATTAATCCAGCTCTCGGCATAACATCAAAAATCATTCTATATGCTGATATGATAGTGAAGAAACACTTATTATTATTATCAGTGTTGAAAACAGTTGAGCTGCTTAATATTTTATAGAAACCATGATTTTTTTTCAAGATTCATTGATGAATAAAAAGTTAAAAAGAACAGCATTTATTTAAAACAGAAATCTTTTGTAATATCACCAATGTCTTTACTGTCACTTTTGATCAAGTTAATGCATCCTTGCTGAATAAAAGTATTAATTTCTTTAAAAACAATTTTTAAATAAATAAATCTTACTGACCTCTAACTTTTAAACGGTAGTGTAGTATACTGTACTTCACCTCACTTTAATTTACCTCCCTTAACTTCACCTTATTTAACTCACTTCACCTCAACATAATCTACTTCACTTTGACTCACTAACTTAATTCACAAACTACTAGGGTTTCACTAACGAAGAATCAACACAAAAAAACGTCTCGGTTACTTGTGTAACCCTCGTTCCCTGAAGGAGGAAACGGAGATGTTACGTCAGTCATGACTGACGAATTGGGATCTCGCCCGAGAGCCCAATCACCTTCGA
>NW_015505205.1:2190449-2192860 GCF_001515645.1 Sinocyclocheilus grahami | reverse complement strand
GGGGTGAGATGACTACGCAGCAGAAAAGGCAGCGAACGACTGCCACGGAAAGACACCGTGGAAGAATACACATGTGGGATCACCCGAAGGGGGAATCACTACACACGGGCACCTAGCCCAGCACAAGGGCTGACCTTGGGCATGCACACGAGTGCTGAGCCTGGCGTCTGGCGCTCCGCCACGCCTGACCGCCGAGGGTGCGGGAGGAACTCCACCAGGGTTCGCCATGGGGAACTGAACTGAGGAGCAAAAAAGCCGCACGTATCTGGTCCGTAGAGGGGAATGGCGGAGCAAGCGTGATCGACACCAAACAGGTCCGGTGTTACTGCCTACCTGAGGCGAGGACACGGGCTCTACACGGAGATTATGGAATCTCGCAAACGTGTTAGGCGTCACCCAGCCGGCAGCTCTACAGATGTCTGCTATCGAGGCGCCCCGCGCTAATGCCCAAGAAGATGCCACTCCTTTCGTAGCGTGAGCTCTCACTCCGTGGGGGCAAGGTAACCGTTGGGCCTGGTAAGCTAAGACTATAGCATCCACTAATATTTGTGGGCAAGTCTTTGTTTGGAGACAGCTTTCCCCTTCTGCTGTCCTCCGAAGCAGAGCTGGTCTGAGGTCCTGAAGCTCTGCGTACGGTCCACATAAAAGCGCAGAGCGCGAACGGGACAGAGCAGAGCGACAGCTGGGCTCGGGGCCCCGACCAGAGCCCCGCAGCTGCATTCCCATTGCACATGGCACCCCTGCCCCTGGCAGAGGCATCTGTTGACACAACAACATGGCTGGATACTTGCCCAAGGGACACCCCTGTCCGAAGAAAGGCAAGATCTGCCCACGGGCTGAAGGTCTGGCGGCAGAACGGGGTAACAGGAACCTAAAGACGCCCGTCACTTGTGGAGCTCTTTTAGATATTTGCTCTTTTAGGAAAAAAAGGAAACACTCTTTTAGAGAGAGCGCTGAAGCGCCCAGGGGAGGTTGCGGCGAGACCGCAGAATGGCAGCTGCAGCACGCCAAAGATAAGCAGCACTGAATGGCAACCCCTGCTGACGCGCCGTAACACCAACTCTCGGGCGAGATCCCAATTCGTCAGTCACGACTGACGTAACATAGAACATGACTGACTGAAAGGGAACTGTGTATGTACAAATAAAATAAAAAAATGTTTTGTCAATAACCAGTTTTTCTTTCGAAACTCAGAAACATGATTCTAAATTCAATTTTATAATTTTACAAAATTAGATAATAAAAAATACCTTTTGGCAATCACCTCCCTGTATTATTTCCTGAACGTACACCATTGGCCCCTCTGCACGGTTAGCTCCACCCCTGATGACCAAGCCTAATCCAGTCCCTTTGGCAACACATATCAACTGAATCATACAGTCTCTGCGGAAAGAGAGGTAAACATAAGGGCTTGGATCAACAGCAGAAACAGGGATTTCTCTTTTACTCGGGCTAGGTCAGATGTTTTCAGGCTCAGACTCTTCAATCGGGAAACTATTAGCAGCAACAGAGTGAAAAAGCTGCTAGGTTCTGTCATTTGTTTTGGTAGTAGAATTATTTGAAGTATATACAAAAGGATTGCATAAAAGCACAAGATAAAATATGAATTAGAATTAGAAATCAACAGTCATCTGGTTCTCACGTGCAGACTTGTGGAGGTGGGGAGGTAATGCAGGCAGTGGTGTATACTGTGTTTGGGTCTTTAGGGCTCAGAAGCAGAGGACTGGTTGATCTGGAAGATGAGGAGGAGGAGGCAGTATCGGTGATCTTTCCTAAAGACAAGAGATTTGCTTTTTAATACTTTCAATCACTGCAACTTTTTCACTTAGAACAAGATACACTTAGAATATTTTGTTGTGTAAACACTACTGGGGTCATATGGGGATTTAAATTTGTCCTTTCTCTTTGGAGTGTTACATGCTCTTGGTGCATAAAGAAGATCTGTAAAGTTGCAAAGACTAAAGTCTCAAATCCAAAGAGATATTCTTTATAAAAGTTAAGAGTCAGCCACGCCTACCTAAAACGGCTCGTTCTAACACGCCCCCACATACCTACGTCACGATGTGGGAAGATTTGCATAACACCGCCCAAATGTTCACGCAAAGAAAGAAGGTGTAACTTTTATTCTCGCTGTAGTATTGTTGCCGCCGCTGCCATGCCGTGAAGGCGCTGTGTGATTCATTGTGAAAGCAAAACTACTTTGTTTGGCCTTCCAAAAGAGGACGATATTGCTTCGTCATGCCTGGAGCTGATCCGTGCTGGTTGCTGAGGAAATACAACAACTTTGCGCTGTGGATCGCCGGATCGGCTTTCACCATGGACAAAGCGGAGTCCAGCCCGGGGTCGTCACATGTGGTTGACGCTGTGTTTCGTTGTGAAAGCAAAACTACTTTGTTTGGCCTTCCAAAAGA
>NW_015505205.1:2144293-2190410 GCF_001515645.1 Sinocyclocheilus grahami | reverse complement strand
GCAACGCGTAAAAAGACAGTATAAGTCATTATAATCCATAATTATGTCAATGCCTCGTTTATAATGGGTTTTATTGTTTTTGAATCATCGCTCCGGCCTGACAGGGCATCATCACAGTATGGTAGGGGCGTATCATTTCCATCACATGCTTGAGGTATTCGGACAATCATAACGCACTGGATAGCTGGCCAATCACAGCACACCTCGCTTTTCAGACCGATGAACTTTGTAAAAATTGACGTGTTTCAGAAAGGTGGGGCATAGAGGAGAAACAATAACGTACAGTATGTGGAAAATAATGTGTTTTTTGAACCTTAAACCGCATAAACACATTTCATTACACCAAATACACAAAATAATGTTCTTTTTAGCAACATCATATGACCACTTTAATGGTGTTATGTGTACCAAGGATGCATTTTTAATTTAAAACAGTAATATTACAAAATATTATCACAATTTAATATAAATGTTTTCTATTTTTAATATGCATGTAATGTATTCCTATAATGTCAAAACTGAATTTTCAGCAGCCATTACTCCAGTCTGTTTTGGTGCCAAAGTAACATTTCTTATTATCACATTTGAAATGGTTGCGCTGCTTAATATTTTTGTGTAACTTTTGTGTTGTATTAATATTTTTGTGATGATTTTTTCTTCTTTGATGATTAGAAAGTTCAAAAAACAGCCTTTAAGTGACATAGAAATCTTTTGCAACTCATTGCTAAATGTTTTTACTGTCACTTGTGAATTTAATGCAACACTGCTGAATAAAAGTAATATATATATATTTTTAAATGTACTGACCCCTAACTTTTTAAAAGGGAGTGACACATACATTGTTTCAAGTCTGTTCTGATGCATGCTTGATGTAGAAATGGCTTTTCATGTAGAAATCAATGATAGAAATGGCTTTTTATGTAGAAAACAATGATGTTATGGGGGACCCAAACCAAATCTTTTTCTAAGCTGGCACATTGTAGGCTATTTTTGTCAGTTGCTGCAAGTTCTCAAAATCAGACATTAGTCATTCACTCCTGAAATTCAGTATAAAGACAGACGTAGTGGAAAATACCTGTGGAAACAGAGGTTTCTGATCCAGAACTGGTACTATTGCTGGAGCCATATTTTTCCATTAATTCAGCAAATTCCCTCCTAATTATAAACATATAAAGGCACATGCAAAATCAGTCATATATAAATTCACCTTTTCTGAAGACATAATTTTCCAGTGGTTCATAATAAGAGGACTTTTATACAGACTAACTCTTTCTTAACAGTTTCTGTCTGTGTTGTGTTCAAAGCAGAAACATTATGTGGGTTTTCCATTTTGTAAAATCAAGCATTACATAAGTATGAACAAACTTGTTCTAAGGAAGTGCTGGAGAATACCATCATTCTTAGTTTTTAAAATACACACAAAAAATTAACACACACACACAAAATCATTAAACCCCCAAACTACATTTTAAAAGGCTCTCTGTAGTTATTTAATATGACATCTCCCATTAAATGCAACTTCCTCATTAGTCCTAAAAGAAGCTTAGAAGCACTTAATTAGATTACGGAAGTCATCACAGATAAATTGGTATCAAAGTTAATGGCCAGAACGTTTCCAAGCCAGAAATGCGATCTAGGCAGTAATCTTTAAATTTGTATTATGTTTTCAAAATCTGTGTACTGTACTGAATCAGTTTGTTTGAGGTGACTAATTGTCCATTAATTATGAAGGTAATCCTTTTACAATGTTACAGATTAAAACCTGGCCTCGGCTGGTTAAACTCAGGGCACATATGACAGACTTGCGGCCTAAATACGTCAACAGCTGTTCAGTCGAGAGAACAAAAGTGCTCATCAGGAAGTCACTGAGACCAGCAAAATGCCAGTTCGATTTAAACAAAGACAGACAGGAAGAACTTGACAACTGCCCAAAACCGAAACCTCTGGCTAAGCAGACAATGCCAAAATAAAAAAAAGTCTCTGCATGTATCCTCCAAAAATGATTTAGCATGGAGCAGCGGCTTCATGTTGTCAGTATGGAAGATTTTAAAACGGCTATACTCATGTTCGGAGGTCTTTTTTTTCTTTTTTTTTTTACTGAATAATATTAATAAAAAAGACGAGAAATTAGTGCTGGAAAAATGGCATCACGCTAAACAAAAGCCAAAATTCTCAATAAAGTGCTAAATATTAATTATATAATGTCCAACAGTATGCATTCTGTACTTGGCAAGCAATATTTCCTGTCTCCATATAATTAAAATCTTTGAACTCAAAACAAATAAAACAAATAAAAAAAAATCTATTCCCTTAAAAAATGTAAAATGTCACACAATTCATAAAAGTTATCTTACCTGGAAGCGTCGTCACGTACTATCAGTAAAGACATGTGATTTGTAGCTGACGCCATGCGAAGAACCTCCACTGCCCTAATATCAAACAGATTTCTTAGATTAGCTGTTTTACTACACTTTAGGCATCTTCTGTTGTAATACAGATCCATAATCAATCCAGAATACATTACTTTTCATTTGTAACACCTCCTAAATTCATGTTGTTGACATCTAAAATGAGGTCCCCTGCTCTAAGACGCCCTGAAAGACAAAAAAGTCTATCATCCATCATTCCCAGAATCTAAGTAGAAACATTCAGTGAAGATTTTGGGAAAGAGAACATACCATCCTGTGCCGCCATGCCACCTGGCAAAATTCGTTTAATGAAAATACCGAACTCTTCACCGCTCTGTTCCCTGTAGCCCCCAATAATCTTCACGCCTGTCGAATTGAGAACAAGATTTTAGGGATTAATTTTTTATATGGGGTGAGAGAACAAAGTAAATCAAATTGTGCACCAAATGCCTTGAAAAATAAAGCAGAGTAAAGCAGTTTTCTAGGAATATTATTATAAACTGTAAGAAACTGTGCTTTGGTTCTTACCAAGTCCTTTTTTACAGTCTGTAAACTCTAGTCTCTCCACAGCACGGTTGATGCCATGGGGCCCCATTATTGTCCTGAAAAAAAGAGAGATTCCTTTAAATATAAGTACAAGAGATATTATCATAAAAACAAGATTTTCAGAGAAATGTTCCAGACTGTTTTTAAAAATACAGATTATCGAATGGATGGTAATAATGCGGTTGACCCTCATGAATGATTAAATCCTAAAGGAAAGAACATAATCATTCCCAATCTTTTCCCCCAAAATATTGCATATTGAGAGAGGTGCACATCTGTCCATTATTACAGAAGATAATGGCAAATATTACAGAAAAAAATAAAAACATGTAAAGGGGACATTCATATAGAATAAAGTAAAAATACCAGTGTGGATTTGGATGTAAAATTAGACCTGAATGGTTTTAAAAGGCTTTCAAATATCTGTACTGTAACGGACACATGCTTCATAATATAGAAATATTGGAATGTATGAATTTAAAGTAAGCTAAAAAGAAAATCAGTGTTTTTGACTATAGTAAACAGAACGGTGGTTGAAGTAATAACCCATTATCAGGCAAAATCAGTGCGGTCAGTTTCTAAAAAAAGAAATACTTATACAGGAAGTAGGTTACTGTGCGTGGGTTTACATAAAAATCCCTTAAACATGTAGATAAACACTGAAAATGCCAAATTATAAATCCTTTATAGAAAGAGGGTATGTATCAAGTCCAACGATGGCCTGATCTCTATTGCATTTAATCCCTATAACAGAATGAAAGCAACAGAATATAATGTATAAAACTAGGACATTTAGTAAAATGTCAATTTTATTGTACAAATATCATCACATATTTTCTTGTATTTATTTAATCTACCTTTTACCCCTCATGTTCTATAAAAATTTACTTTAAATGCTTTCCTTTGTAGGCTACATACAACGCTGCATGTGTAGAATTTTAAAAAGCAATTTCAAAACTGATATATAATGTTCATCTCACATTCATTTTAAATGTGCATCTGACTTCATTAAAACCCAGCAAACAGATGTTATTTAAGCTTTATCCGTCTGTTTGACAAAGTAGGCATGCACTTTTGAAAAGGCGATTGTTATTCAGTATAGCAACAGTGGGTTTGTTTGAGGTCAGTCTGACCCATGCAAAAACACAGATTTAAAAAATAGAAAATGTTCACAAAAATAAAAACTGCAGAAAAATAAAATAATACAAACCAAATCAAAGAAAATAACTTGAAGGGGTGTACTTGTACATTGTGTACAGCATTTAGAAAATCTAAGCATGTGAAATGCATTGCATTTATTCATACCTGGGGTCACTGAGACTCCAAACGTATGTACTGTTTTATGAAAGATACATGTTATCAAGTTGACATTTTGTTTATAATCAGATCAGGGAAAGTATGTTTTTAAACTACTAAAATGTGGTCAACATTTATTTTGCATTGACACTATAATATACAAGACATGTTATGATATTAGAAAACAAGAAATTAATTTAAAAAATGCAAAAAATATATTCTGTATTTGTGTCAAAATATGTCCTTATTATTTAAAAAAAACTGTACTAAACTCAAAAAAAGCCAAGTTAAGTGGAAACAAACATATGCATTAGCTAAAGACTCAACAGTGTTCATGGAACAGATGATGATTCAACTCCTGGACTTTTTTAATCTCAGACTAACGCGGAAGCCGCGCCAGCGGATGTTGTAGCACATCGGCGTTGCGTGATAGAGAACAAAACAAAATGCCGGTCACGAATTAGAAGTACAAACTAGGGCTGCACGATAAATCGCATGCGATATTTAATGCGCATCTTGTCAGAAAGCCGGTTCTGTAATCAGCGGTAAATCTCCATCACGTGCGTGCTTTCACATTGAGCAGCATTAACTACACAGAGCCGTTGTTCACTGACGAGCTGCGCAAAAAATCGCGTGAATATGAACGTGGTTTTGCGCATGTTTTATGAATGCGCGAGCTTTATTTGACGACTTGTGGACTGTTCAACTACAACACCTGCTGACTGCAATGATAGAGCTTGGAATAGCCAGGACAATTTTTAATACAACTCTGACTGGATTCGTCTGAAAGAAGAAAGTCATATACACCTAGGATGCTTCGAGGGTGAGTAAAACACAAGCCAATTTTCATTTTTGGGTGAATTAACCCTTTAAGACATAACAAGAATCGGTCATATAGACAAAAACGTTTTTCTATTTTCTCTACAGTGCACTGTGTTGTTGCTCTGTGTAAAGTGTGAATCTGTCAGGAAAAGCACTGAAGGTGAACTAGAGGACAGTACTATTGATTTTCTAAATGTACTATGTTTTTTACATCTCTGTCAGCAATGTGCATTTGTAAGAACAGCAAATAATAGCTACTGAAATAAGCTTCTCTATTCCCAGAGAAAAAATTTAACCGGCTCATTCATGATTTACAATACAATTCACAAAATGATGAATCACTTTCCATCTCACTCTGAATTAAAACAACAAATATTTCAATGACGTACCGGAATGATTTGTGTCTGGCTTTGGCAGATCGTGAGTAATCATAAACAATGATAAGAACAACTTAACGGTCTGTTCTTATTCTCCTCAGGGCAATCAGCGATCTGCAATTTGCAGTGAATGCAGGTTCACAGTTTTCACTGATAGGGAAGAAATGGTCTTTTTTTGAACATACTTTTTAAATCTTATGTCTTGTTTTGGTCTCCCAAGGCACACAATGATGTATGTTAAAATAATTATTATTAAAACAACAACAACCTGACTTTTCCTCTGACTTTGACAGCAATATCTGAGCAGCAGTAGGCTGAAGCTCAAATGAAGCATGCCCTTTTCAGAAATGTGACGTTTATACAATAGATTCTCAATTTGAATATAGAAAAAAGTAATTAATATGCATTTTATTTATTAATATTTATTGCATTTATTTATGTTTAATGGGGTCTCTGAGACCCAAACATTAGCAAAGTAGCATTTTTTATTTATACAGGACATTTGAAGCATGTTATCAAGTTGACATTTTGTTTATAATCAGATCAGGGAAAGTATGTTTTTAAACTACTAAAATGTGGTCAAAATGTATTTTGCATTGACACTATAATATACAAGACATGTTATGATATTAGAAAACAAGAAATTTAATTTAAAAATGCAAAAAATATATTCTGTATTTGTGTCAAAATATGTCACTGTTATTTAAAAAAAACTGTACTAAACTCAAAAAAAGCCAAGTTAAGTGGAAACAAACATATGCATTAGCTAAAGACTCAACAGTGTTCATGGAACAGATGATGATTCAACTCCTGGACTTTTTTAATCTCAGACTAAAGTGCTGTTTTTGTTTTGTTGAGTTCATGTGGCAGTCATCTCGAACTGAACAGGATGACAAGGACAAACGCCTGTGCTCCTTACTAGTGATGTATTTAACCTGATTCCCATCTCTGCAGTTAGTGTTCTTTGTTATCTCCTCCTCTACACTGTAAACAATGCACTTTAATCTCCATCACATTAAGAGCAATGAAGAGAATTAGAATTACTGTACGTTCAGTATAATGACATGATCTGTCCTTTACTTCAACAGGCCTGTCATAGTTACGACACGTTTATTTCCATCAAATCTATATCAAAAGGATTTTGTCCTACAAAATGCAAACATCATAAAGCATTACGATCGAAGGTCAGAAGCAAAGACATTGGTTAATAGAATGGGATTAAATACATAAAGGATATTTGTGTTGTTTAATATTTAATTATTGCAGGTTTGCGTCATATTCTGAGTTGCATTATTTTTATTCATTTTGAGGAATACTGAATCTGTGTTTTTTTGTGTGTGAGTGAGATGAATTAATACATATTCATATTTATTTTGAACTACAGTAACATCTGATTTCTCTCAACATGGGGACAGGAGAGCTGTCAATCAATACATTGAAAAACAAAAGTAACTTGCGTTACTTATTTGAAAAAGTAACTCAGATATTCTCTTGTAAATTAAAAAGTAATGCATTACTTTACTAGTTACTTGAAGTAATCTGATTACGTAACTTGCATTACTTGTAATATATTACCCCAACACTGTTCCGCCACATAATCTACCAAAAGCAAAATATTGAATGTATGTTTTTAAATGATTTGATCTAAAAAGTTTTTCACTAAAACGTTTATACTAAATGAAATTAGTATACGGTATAGTTTAAAATCCACATTCACAGAGCGTATGTAATATTTTAGCAAATTAACCAATAACCAGTCACAACAAAAACAAAATTTGAAGTAGTGCTGTCAAATGATTCCCAACGTTTTATTATAATAATGTTCTCATTAGAATTTTATATACACGACATTCCCAATCATAGTTATTAATGTTGTGCACTGCTGTTTGGGCTGCGTGTGCTGAGCTAAAGATGATCATCGGTAAACTGAAGCGCTCTTTTAACTTAACCAAACGCATTCTATATGAGATAAATCAGATATACATCAAATAAACACAATATTACAATGTACAATTGCACAAAAGGCTGCAAACGAACAGCGCGCATCTGAAGTGTCTCTGAAGGAAATAATGCATTATTTATCGGCTTTAAGATATCGGCCAAATTTTCTTATCTGGCCGATACCGATAACAGAAAAAATGAGCCGATATGGGCCGATACCGATATGGTGGCCGATATATCGTGCATCCCTATAATAAATATACACAGGGCACACATATTAAAGATTAATCTCGATTAATCGTTTGACAGTCCTACTTTGAAAACGGGATACCTTTTTTAAAACTATTCATGATTTGATCCCTAAAACCTAAAATGATTTTTTTAGCGGTAAAGAAGACGTTTTTACTTAACTTTAAAACATCCGTGTTGTTGAAATGTTCGTTATGTTGTGAGGAGAGTAACGTTATTGCCTGTCCAGACCGCCAACAAGACACTTATTGAACTTTTACCATTAATAAACTTGATTCAAGTGGTAACATAAGAACAATTATTATAATGTGTAATATCGTCTTTGTGGTAAACACATTTTCTCTCAGCAACAAGCACTGTAACGTAACGTTACCTCAAGCTAGGTCAGTTTCCGCAGCAAAACCGGAACTGTAGCAGTAGCGAACCGTACCCGGGGAACTAGTATCTGCTGCACCACTATTTTCGTGTTGATCTTGACGTTTTGTAACATGTTGTTGAAGGGTGTACGTGCACATACCCGCATCATTTGAGTCAGGTAATGCTTCAGCATCTCCTGTATGAAATGCTTGTGGTTGTTTAAAATCATATTAATTAGATATTTAGTCACGGGGTCAACATATACGTTCACAACAATGTAAATTAGCCGTGATAGCCGGTAGATGAACACGATAGCTTGCACTATTCTGCATGCTTTACAGTAAGTTGTACAGTAACAGGACTTTATACTCTGTGTTATTGGTTAACAGTCGGGTTACGTTGTCATATCGTTTAAGAAAAGTACTTTACTGTTTATAGCTTTATGCTTATAATTATTGTAGTAGCACATAAAATAAGGCTGTAAGTAGTTTCACAATTTGCATGATTATGTTGTAAGTTCGTTTTCATATATACTAGCGTTCAAAAGGTTTAGCAAATCAGTTTTGTTTGATCAATGATACAATAAAAATAATATTGTGGAATACTTTTTAGAATTTAAACTTGCTGATCCCAAACTTTACAGACTTACTATAAAACATGTAATAAAAGCCTACTAGCCTAGGTTTGATAGCCTAGGCCTATGTCTTATTTTCATCAGTAAACCGTTTCTTCAGTCTAGGTACTAGGCCTTTTTTTTAGTTGTGGACTGATCATACAGTCTGTGTAATATAATCCATCACTCACTCGTATTATTTTAGTGATCATGTCTGTCTATGTTTTGGGTTTTTAGGTGAAACATACCTGTCTTGTGGGGCATTTCACTTATAACTCTAGGATTATGCTATTACCATTCCTTCTCCGTGGGTGCACTGCAAAGCACTATGTACAGCAAGCGCTTTCTAGCACTCGGCTATGCATTAATTGTTGCAACATCAGAGGACTAGCCACTTCCAGTGGCCAGCTCTTCCTCAGGAGGACCCCACAACGATTCCTCAACCAGTCACGAGGAGCTAAAACTCACAAAAGGAAACATCAGAACCAGGAAGATGACTGGAAGAAAAGGAACAAGACCGTCCTCACATATATCGCGGCTGCCGGAGTAGGAATGATTGGCCTGTCATATGCTGCTGTTCCAGTTTACAGACTGTACTGTCAAGTCAGTATTACACTGATAATCTCAGTAGAAGTAATTTTTTGTGGATTTATAGAATTACAATAACATGTTCCTTGTCTTTCATCAGGCATCAGGGCTGGGAGGCACAGCAGTAGCAGGACATAACACGGATCAAGTGGAGACAATGAAGCCAGTCAGGGACCGTATTATTAAAGTGACCTTCAATGCAGACACACACGCCAGCATGCAGTGGAACTTCCGTCCGCAACAGTCAGAGATTTACGTAAGATGACATTTTTTTGTGATCAACTTTTTGTTCAGTTTCAAAATAAAATATTAAACACCACAACTATTTTAAACAATAATAATAAATGTTTCTTGAACAGCAAGTTAGCATATTAGAATGATTCCTGAAGTATATGACTGAGGACTGGAGTAATGGATGCAGACAATTCAGCATTTTAAAATATATTAAAGTAGAAAAACTTATTTTAGATTGTAATAATATTTTACAATATTACTGTTTTTACTGTATTTTTATTCAATAAATTTAAGTAAAACATCTTCATTATTCCAAACATATACATGTGTGTATATATTAAATAAATTCCAGTAATCATAAAAGAGGATTGTAAAGGTAATATTATATTTTGATTATAAGTCTGATTCTTTTCTGCCAATACTAAACATTTTGGACTGTAGCATAAATTGTCATTTAAAACACTGATTTTAAGAATGAATGGTCATTTGGCATTCCATAAACAGCATATTTTTCATTTAATGTCTCTGAAGATGAAGACTACCCAAATTGATTCTTCTATGTTTGAACGTTTCCCAGCTCGTACCAGGAGAAACTGCACTGGCTTTTTATAAGGCACGGAATCCCACAGACAAACCAGTGATAGGAATTTCTACCTACAATGTTGTACCTTTTGATGCCGGACAGTATTTTAATAAGATACAGGTAAATGCACATTTAAATAAACCCATGCTGACATTACTATTATAATTTATGTCTATCCGTTTGTTACCTAGCTCACTAAAAAGATGCTAAATTCAAAATAGTGTGCTAAATTAGTGTGCTAATACACTGCTTCTTTTTTCCCCAATAGTGTTTCTGTTTTGAGGAACAGAGATTAAATCCACATGAGGAAGTAGACATGCCTGTTTTCTTCTACATTGATCCAGAGTTTGATGATGACCCAAGGATGGCACGAGTTGATACTATTATACTCTCATATACCTTTTTTGAAGCCAAGGAGGGACAGCAGTTACCCATCCCTGGGTATAGCTAATTATTTAATATTTAGAGAATTTTCATCAGAATGATGTTCAGGAGAGTGTGTTCAGTAATCATTTTGGTAATGATTGCTGTATATATTGTCACATTTTACTTAAATGTCTGTATAGATTGAATCAAACACATATAAAAACTGAACAGTAATGAAGACTGATCATCTGTCTGTGAATTTTGTTGAAGATAATAAATTATAAGTCACTGCTTTTTCTACACCGTAAGATACAAATTATTTTGATATCAAACAACTGAGCTGTGTATGCAAAATGTGTCAACATTTGTGAGGATAGTCAGAAATGAGCTGCTTGTTTGGCTTACTTTAGAACACTAGAGGGCAGCATTTGTGCATTTTTATTATTGCCCTTTGATGTAAAACATGATCCTTAAATTTAGCAATTGCATTGGCGTGAAAAAGCATACAACTTGTTGATTATTGTGTAATAATTAATATAACATGACAGGTAATGTTGCAGCATACTAGAACATTAGTCTGTGCTTGCATATTTGGATATCATACACTTATAGCAGATACATGCTTTATAATAACATGCTCAGATGCTCTCAGTGGTACTCAAGTGAACAATATTGCGCAATAACACTAAACTCAAACATGTTTCTTCAGTTTGGATTATACATAATCAAACAGACACAAGTCACAACAGAAATAAGATGTTGAAGTAAAGATATAAAAATTATATTGGAGTAGTCATTAATCACAATGAATGAGATCCTGAAGATATGTAGTTTTATTCATTTTAATGTAGAGGGATTCTGCATGTGTTGTATAATAGTGGTTTGATCATAAAATATTAATACAATTTTCAAAAACAATCTTTGTAATATGTTTCTTGGAGACCTAAACAATAATGCAATAATCAAAAATGCCAACAGCTTTAACATAATGCAAACATATATCACAACTGATATGTGATGCATAAAAACATTTTCATGTTATTTCTAATGAACTCATTTCTACTTTTCTAAATATTGATCTGTAAAGCATTATATAATGTAGTTTTGCTAGTGAATTGTCTTAATAAAAGTTATAATAGTGTTAAAGTCTGGCTGGACTGGCTTTTTAAAGGTTGAAAGCCTAACAGATCAAAGATAGAAGGGACAGTAGATTTGCTAAATAAAACATAACTAACCCACTTTAATGATTTTAATAGCTTTTTTTATTCTCAGACTAAAATATAGCTTCGAAGTACTGCAGCGGTTTTAAAAGGAGAAAAGAGAAACTACAATAACCTGTTTAGAAACTACAATAATCATATTACGTCATTTAAACACTACGTCATTCTTCGTGCCCCGGAAAATAACAAACTCGAGCACGCGCTTGAGGCGCGCTGGAGCGCTGACGCAGAATCAGCTGAGCAACCGTCCGCGCGACAAAACCTAAATGGACGAACATACGGGCTCTGATCTGGTATCAGCGCTTATGGGATCAAAACAGCAGATTGGCCACACCCTCTCCGACACAAAATGGGCGTTCTCGGGATTTGATGGACGGGATTAATGTCCAATGACAGAGCAGAGCTACCCTAGCAACTCCACGCAGGAGCCAATCAAGGAAAATCTAAGGATGAACTCACATTTTTCTGACTATTTAGGGAGGCTGGTATAAGAGAGGGATCGTGGCTGAGAGCTCAATGGACCAGGTTTGCTCGAAATGTAAAGATGAAAAAACATTAGGGGTGTTTTATAAAGATTAACATTTATTATATAAGTATAAACAACCGATTTTAAGAAGTTTCCTGGCTTATGTTACTATACTGTAAACATACGAGGGTCTTTATTTACCTACTAATGTGACGCAACAGCATCAGTGGATCCACAACCAGAATCTTTGAACAATAGGACAGCTTTAGTGTTGTACTGGGCATGAGATTTTAAACACAGAAAAGACTATACTACGTATATTTGTTTTTAAAATAGCTATATTGTTCATTTGCACTGGTGGTCTGACATATTTAACACAAGTCCATCAAAGGACAGTTACATGATGTACCAGAATGGGTCATTGGGCTGATGTGAAGATGAACCACAGGAGCAGCCCAGCAAAAGCTTATGATTTCCTCCTGAAATTCCTGCTGGTGGGAGACAGTGATGTTGGGAAAGGGGAAATACTGGCCAGTCTACAGGATGGGTCCAGCGAATCACCATATGGATACAATATGGGTAAGTTTTGATCTCTGTGTACAAATAAGACTAATGTTAATTGGTCGGTGCGTTTCTGGATAAATCTATTATTATGGATTGTAGATTATTTAACCTTTGTATCATGCACTTGATTATCAGCTAGCAAGCATCTACATCTACATCATTTATTGTGAACAGTTTCAGAATTGTTGTCAGTCTAAACAATGTAAACAAAAATCGTTATACACAAAAACAAGGGATCTGCATCTGTTCTACGTTTATTTTATATCTCTTATTTATTATAACTGTAAATATACCACAGATATTAAACCTCAAGATCAAATCACTCATCTAACCCCAGTTTGTCCTGCTTTTATTTACAGCTCAGTAGTAGTTGTAGTTATTAGTTAGTTACTCCCTGTTTTGGAAAACGTAACTCTTCCCAGGGGACGAAATCAACTGTAGTGAACCCCCCTTTGGGCTTTCTCAGCCAAACAACATATTTTTCATTGCCTAAAAAGACCAACAACATTCATTATGTGTCGCAAACATGTGGCTGGTATCACATAATCACAACCTCTTTACTTGTACGTATTCACTTGCATATCACTTATTAACTCGTTAGCAATCTGCTCTCGGTGTGACAGTACTATAGGTCTCTTAATCCTTAATAGTTTGCATATTTTCTCCAGCATTGTGTTTTATTGAACAGGAAGAACAACACGCTTTTCATTTTAAATGCTGTTTTTCGTTGTCACAGCATTTGGGCAAATTCCAAGGTATGATGAACATTTTGAGTCTCATTGTAACAGCTTAGATTAGACTGAAGTGGTTTAGCAAGTAAATTGATAGCCAACCTGTTCATTTAGGGTCAGAAGCTGACTGAGATCTGGGTGGCTTGCACAGTTGTGTTCTCATTTATTCAAGCAGCTGAGGAAGGAATGCCAGCCACTTTTAGAAGAGAGGCAACAGGTTTTAGGAACAAAATCATCTTTAGACCAAAAGCCTTTAAATAGTATTTGTCTTCCTTGGACAGGTGTAGTACTGTATATTCTTAAAGGGGTGGTTCACTGGGTTTTTTCTAGGCTTGATTGTGTTTATGGGGTGCAGTCTAATATGTGTTAATGCTTCGTTTAAAAAAAAAAAACACATTATTTTTCACATAATTTACCTTTATTCCACACAGCTCTGTCCCCTCTCCGAGAAACGGGCTGATCTTTTCCTGTTTTTATGAAGCCCCACCCTCAGAAATAGGCGATGGGCTCTGATTGGTTAGCTAGCCCAGTGTGTTCTAAACGTCCCGCACCTCACCTCAGCGGCATGTGCTCCAGTTGTATTGTAAAAAATGGCTAATATCGCTTATCGGTTTGAGCCCGATTGAGAAGCAGAGGATATTATTGAAGAGGATCATGCAGAACCTGTGCAAACACGGCTTTTAATGTTAGGCCTATGTTTTTTGTTTGTTGTTGTCTCATGCTTTTAGATACGCTGTTATTTGTAGATGCTACTGCTTATGTGGCTTTTAATATATGGTTTTATCCTGAGCTTTAATACAGTACAGCAACCGCATACGCGTCCATGTTTAATGTTTCTCATAGCTATGTGAAAATAAGTGTATAATTGGAACAGTTAATTGTGGAGCTGAATGAAAGCGAGAGAGAGAGAGCGTGTGCAGAGCAGGGAAACGCGAGGAACGGTATTGAGAACCGCTGCTTTTGAACATTGATACAGAATCGCGATTCATAAATGAACAGATTTTTACATGCACCTCTAGTTTTCTCTTCCTCTTCTCTAAAGCAGCGCCCCCTTTGCTGCCTTTTCCTGAGGGCGGGGTTTATCTGGGTTTGTGATGTCACGAGGAAGTAACTCGTTGTAGTCCCTACCAGACGTTTTTGTAGGCATTAAACTGCCAGAATTTTGAAAGATGATATCTCCGTTTGCATTGAACTTTCAGCTTTGTAACTTTGCAGATATTGTTTATGCTCAAACAGCAACATTACACACTAACTAACGTTTAAAAAGTGAAATCGCAATCAACCACCCCTTTAAAGGAATAGTTCACAAAAAACAATTCCTAAAATGTACTCCCTCCAAGATGTAATTAATTCATTACATTTATATAGCACTTTTCTAGGCACTCAAAGTGCTTTACATTGTTAGGGGGTATCTCCTCATCCACCACCAGTGTGCAGCATCCACCTGGATGATGCAACAACAGCCATAGTGCACCAGAACGACTACCACACACCAGCTTATTGGTGGAGAGGAGACAGAGTGATGAAGCCAATCAGCAGATATGGGGATTGTTAGAAGGTCATGATGGTCAGAGGCTGATGGGCAAATTTGGCCAGGATGCCGAGGTCACACCTCTACTCTTTTCGAAAGACATAGAATTTTTTTACCACAGAGAGTCAGGACCTCGGTTTAATGTCTCATCCGAAGGACGGTGCTTGTTGACAGTATAGTGTCCCCATCACTATACTGGGGCGCTAGGACCCACACAGACCACAGGGTGAGCACCCTCTCTTCCAGCAGCAACCTAGTTTTTCCCAGGAGGTCTCCCATCCAGGTACTGACCAGGCTCAACCCTGCTTAACTTCAGTGGGCGACCAGTCTTGGGCTACAGGGTGATATGGCTGCGGGCAAGCCATATCATATCAAGATGTAGATGAGTTTGTTTCTTTATTGGAACAGATTTGGAGAAAATTTGCATTACATCACTTGCTCACCAGTATTCTCTGCAGTGAATGGGTGCTGTCAGAATGAGTCCAAACAGCTTATAAAAACTTCACAATAATCCACAACTTCAGTAAATCAATTAGTGTCTTGTGATGCAAATAACAGTTTTTAATAAACCAATCCATCAAGACATTTTTAACTTCAAACTGTTAAAATACAAGTCTTCTATACATAATATTTCTCTTTCTAGTGACATTTTTTTTTCTGAACCAGAAGAGAAATATGCACAAATCAAGTTCATGGTTTTTGATGACAAAGAACAACAGTGGATGGTCTATTTTACTGGAGGAAACATTATTATGGATTATGGACTGTTATTTTGGCCAGAGGCAACAATTTAAAGTTAAAATGCTTTAATGATGAGTTTGTTTATTACAAACATGCAGCTTTTCACTTCAAAATAATTTAATTGATTGTCTGGAGACGTATGGATTACTTGTGGATTATTGTGATGTTTTTATCAGCTGTTTGAACTCTCATTCTGACGGCACCCATTCACTGCAGGGGGGGTGAGCAAGTAATGTCCGGGGTGCAAGTAATGTAATGCAAATTTTCTCCAAATCTGTTGTAATGGAGAAACAGTCTCATCTATATCTTGGATGGCTTGAGGATGTGTTTAGTACGGTGGCCGTAAAGTGCAAAGCAGATCACAATTCTGAAAACAAAATTACAAATTACAAATGCAAATGCAAGTCTAAAAAACAAAATAACAATTCAGAAAGCACAACAACAATTCAGAAAACATTATAACAAGTCGGAAAGCACAACGACAAATCCGAAAACAAATTAACAAGTCAGAAAACACAACGACAATTCAGACAAACCGGAAAAGGTAGGAATAGTTCGAGACAGCGCCATTGGTTTGGGATTACTCACCGCTGACAGGACGAGACATCTGTCAATCAACGTATACAGGGAAGAACCAGCCAGGGTAGAAAGTTCGGAGATGGTGTTAAAGTAGCTCAGTTTAAATGTATTGTATGAATTGACCTTACTATGGAATAAAAAATACGGGGTGTCTATTTACATTTAGTTAAAGTGGCTGTAGAACAACAGCTCCAGTGGCGCAGATGGATAAGCACTTGCCCTTGGCTTTTTGACACGATCGACACCGGTTCGATAAAGTGAGAAAAAAAAGTTCGGCAAAAGGTGGGATCGAACCCGGGAAATGCCAACGACTAGCGCTTATCCATCTGCACCACTAGAGCCGATGATTTACAGCTACTTTTAACTAAATCTAAATAGACACTCCGTATTTTTTGACTGACAGATGTCTCGTCCAGTCAGCAGTGAGTGATCCCAAACCAATGGCACTGTCTCAAACTATACCTACCTTTTCCGGTTTGTCTGATTTGTCGTTGTGTTTTCTGACTTGTTAATTTGTTTTCGGATTTGTCGTTGTGTTTTCTGACTTGTTCATTTGTTTTCGGATTTGTCGTTGTGTTTTCTGACTTGTTATTTTGTTTTCGAATTTGTCATTGTGTTTTCTGACTTGTTATAATGTTTTCTGAATTGTTGTTGTGTTTTCTGAATTGTTATTTTGTTTTGTAGACTTGCATTTGCGTTTGTAATTTGTTATTTTGTTTTCAGAATTGTGATTTGTTCTGCACCTCTCGGCCACCGTAGTTTAGCATTGTTTAGCGAATCTTCATTTTCGGGTGAACTATTCCTTTAAAGTCACAACCCACTTCAGGAATATGACATATTTCTGAGCAAGACGGGACTTTAGTGGATTGTGAAAAGTGGGTTTTCCAACCAGAATTAATAGTCTGATGTTAACAAAGAAGGAAAGTTGTTTCAGAGTAAGAGAATATTATTGCATTTTGAATAACTATTATGACAACAAACTACATTTGGAAAAAAGGTGCATTGATTTGATTAATAGTTCACAGTAAGATCAGGGATGTGCATTAGCAAAGTAAATGGGGTCAATTTAGTTTTCATGTCAACTTTAAACTAGTTGCTCTTTTCAGCGCAACAGTGATGAAAATGTAATACCCCACTACAGTCTTGTGAAAGTGACTTCATACTACATTCATTTACAAACTCTCTAGAAAAAATATTGCCCCCGCAGGGCCAGTAAACAGCTCTGCCAGGATGCTAATACTTAGAAAACAAATTCTAAGACATTGGGTATGCAAGCAATTAATAGACCAGTGCTGGAGCCTTTTGCTGTTTAGGTTGCTTACTAGATTCAGAACATTTTCTAAATCCTGTTCTGTCATATTTTATAACTTGTGTATATATTTTGTATTGTAACCATGGGAGAAACTCACAAAATTCCTTATAAGCGCATACTGTATGTACATGGTCGATAAACTCTGTTGAAATTTCTGTTTATAGAGATTATTACTACTGGCCAAAACTCTTACGTAACTGTGCTCTCTGACTGCTGAGCAAAATGCAGCTGAGGAGAATGAGGATGCAGCCAGACTTTTCTGGCGAGAAAAGAAGTGGTACTTTCTGATGTTTATCTAAACACTTGCATGAACCTCTCAAGCCACTTGCTTGTTTAAATGATGAAAAGGGTGTGTTGATTGTTGATTTGAAAGGAACAGTGCCAGTTGAAACCTTGCAACTGTTCCTCACCAAGAGAGAAATCAGTTCTGTGCCACTGAAACATTTATCCAACTGTCTTATAAATAACATACAGGCTGATGTGTTGCTCAATGTGTTTTAGGTTATGTAACACCTGTGGAGCTTAATCAAGGTAGATTTTAAATGTAAATTTTGCACGAATTAAAACAAGGCTGTGAATGGTAGAAGTACATTTTGCCCTGTGATCACATCTAAGACGATACAACACGCATCAAATAATTTTTGGTTATGTTGCATTACCTTACAGTATATTGGACGAATACTGACACCTTGCAGTGTGGATACAGCATCACGCAAAAGCAAATGTTTAATGATTAGGAATGTACTATTTATTGGTACCATATCGGTTATTAGCCAGTATTAGTGTTTTTTTTTTTTTTTTTTTTTTTTTTTGGTATCAGTCAATATTTTTTTAAATGAATATTTATTTTTGCATGCTCATTTTGCTTTTTTTTTATTTATTCATCTTTGCTGTCATCTAGCACACTCTTAAGTTAATACTTAAAAGCACTATACATTTCATAACACTGTAAAATATAATCTTGAAAATCTTAAAGGAAATCTTAAAAGGAATATTGATTTTTCATACTGTATATTATCGTGCTATTATGCCTAAATTCACCTATAGCATTTAAAGTGACTGATTTTAGTTTAGTATTTTATTTTTAAATGCATAGTCCACCCAAGTTACTAAATGGTTTTGGTTCCCATTGACTTTCATTGTATTGACAAAAAATACAATGGAAATCAATGGGAACCGAAAATGTTTAATTATCAACATTGTTCAAAATATCTACCTGTGTGTTCGGAAGACGAAAGAAATGCATACAGGTGATGACAGATAACAGAATTTTTATTTTTGGGAGGACTGTCCCTTTAATTTCTAAAAATTAGTGTAGAATTTCAACATTAGCCAATTTTGGTACTAATATGACTCCAGTTTTTACCCCATGTGGGTCTATATGATTAAAAAAAAAGAAATATACTTTATATTTACTTATTTTTATTTATATATTTTTTTAATCTGGGAGAAATTACTTAGTGCACCTTTAACTATGGTGTCTGTCTACCCTGGCTGAGGTCTATTTGAGTTTAATTATGCTGCTTTAAATTCTGGCTGATCTGTTTGATGTTTTTTGAGGTCAGCCACAATGTCTCCACAGGCCACAAAGCAGCTTGCAGTATTTTAGTTTTTTTTATCATTTCGTGACTTGAAGTTGCACAGGGATGGATCAGTAAGTGTTAGCATAACTGTTTCTCCCTCAGCTCTAGATGCTGTAGATTTCGAACACCATTATCCATGGAGGCTTCATCCTCATCAACTTACTCCCGTTGATCTGGCGTATGTGTCATCCCGTCAGAAATGGTCTATAGCTCTCTGCTGGTTGCTGTGAGGGAGGCGAGGAGAGGTGCAGAGCAGGGTAATTGTGCGAGGAGACAGAAAGAGTTAGTGTGAAAAAATCTGTCAGGATGAATCAGAGCTTGCCCACACAAACAGGAAGACTGCATCCTACAGGCAGACATTTTTATAAAGGAAAAAAAATACTAGAGAGCTGGTGTTATACAATATATTTGTCTAAAGTGATGCATCATATTGAATTAAATAATTCACTATGAGCCTTTTATCAAAAGCTTGATAAAAGATTTATTTAGTGGTGGAAAATATGATGTAAGCGCTGGTCATGTTTATTTTATAAAATATGTTTTTGTTCTGTAGTTGAAGTTAGAGTCATCTAATTAAGCATTTATTGTTCAACCAAACCATTTTTTAAAGAAATTAATATTTTTTTTCTGCAGTGGAACGTTTTATTTCAAATAAATGCTGTTCTTTTGAACTTTCTATTCATCAAAGAATTGTGAAAAATGTATTATGCTATCCATAAAAATAAGAACCAGTACAGTACAGTTTTCAACATTGATTATAATGTTAACGTAATGTTTCTTGAGCATTCAAATCAGCATATTAGAATATTTTCTGTGACTACTGGAAATTCAGTTTGCCTGAATAAATTTTAAAATATATTCAAATAGAAAACATTTATTTTAAATTGTAATAACATTTAGCAATATTACCTTTTATACTATATATTTGATCAAATAAATGCAGCCTTGGTGAGCATAAAAGAAACGTTCAAAAACATTAAAAAATCATGTAAAAGATACTATTTGAAGCATAATTATATCACAAATAAATTAATAAATTTAAGTTTTCATTTATCATGTTTTATAGATGTAGTCTCTGAGACCCAAACAGAACTAATGCATCATTTTTCATGGAGGACTTGATACTTGATGTTTAATGTACAGAACATTACACCTCACCATTAGTGCATCTTTGGATACGCTGTAATTCACTAAGTGACCTCACAGTTCACAGGGTGACATGGGATTGTGATTGGTTCATTTGGTTCCATTCTTTAGTGACAGCGATGGTGTTTTCACCATTCTTTCACTTTAATGGAATCTCGCAGTTGTTCCATGTATGTTTTCACAGTGTTGGGTTTCATTCTCATCGCAGTGGAATGTGTGATGGACTCTGAAATTCCCTAGGATAAAGAGTGTTCAGAATGCCAGTGTGTATGCGTGTGGAACCTGGATCCCCCACGGAGGTAACACTAAAGTTTTCCAATCTCAGCCTAGGTAGGCATACTCCTCAAGTGTCATGTTCATACCAGCAGACGTCACTTAATCATAGTTACTGTCACCCAAAAGCTTGATCAAAAGAGGGACTAAGAGTAAAGGAATGCAGTCTTTATTTGAACATAAAATGCAAACTCTCTCTGGAATATTCTTCAGTGTTTCTCGCCATTTGCCTTTCCCATTTGCAGTTATTAGATTATTTTTGGACATTACTGTTGCTCATACTAGGAATTTGAACAAACCCCTAACGATAAGTATTAAACTCAAATTGTGCAGCTTGTTTAAGAATGGTGTTTTTATTTTACTAAACTTTTGGGCTTTGAAATTTGTCTGGAAGACAATTACATAACCATATGTAGGGCCAGAATATCATAAAGAGTTGGAGCACTAAGCAACTGCTTAGAACCCTCTAGCTACAACACAAAGTGACAACATGCTAAAAACCAATTAGAAGACATTAGTAATTGCATAGCAACAATCACAATGTACTAGCATCATGACAGTGCATTTTGCACGGACTGAAAATGTCATCATCAGTGTTTTCTTCAGAAATGGTCATTATTCTAATTATTAATTAATTTTTGCCAGTGCTAATTTGCCTCGTTTTAGCAATTGAACATACACTACCATTCCAAAAAAGTTGATTTAGTAAGATGTTTATGTTTTTGAAAGAAGTCTCTTATGCTTACTATGGCTGTATTTATATAACCAAAAATACAGTAATACTGTGAAATATTATTACAATTTAAAATACCTGTTTTTTATTTGAATATATTTTAGAATATCATTTATTCCTGTGATGGCAAAGCTGAATTCTCAGCATCATTACTCTAGTCTTCACATGATATTACATGATCCTTCAGAAACCATTCTGATTTGCTTATTTGGTACTCACATAACATTTCTGATTTTTGTGGAAACCGTGATATATATTATTATAAGGATTCCTTGAGTAATAGTAAATTCAAAAGAGCAGCATTTATTTGAAAAAATAAATATTTTGTAACATTATAAATGTCATACTGTCTGAATGGGTCCTTGCTTATTAAATTAACAAAAATCTTACTGACCCAAAACATTTGACTGTATTTTTTTATGTTCTGCTTTCTCCTGTAGTGGCTTTGTTTAGCCTGATTAGGTTAACCAATAATGTGAGTTTGGAGAGGGGCTATCTGTTTTTTGACCAATGGCAGCCAGGAAGCCTGTTTGAAAACAGTCATTACTTTTGCAATTATATTTGGTCACGCTAGTGCCACAAAAATGAGATATTTCACCTTTAAGTCAATTTGTTATTTCTTCTTCACTTGTAGGAATTGACTACAAGACAACTACCATACTGCTCGATGGACGCAGAGTCAAGCTCCAGCTTTGGTGAGTAGCTTTACATCAGTTACTTTTCCTTGTGGAAATTGGAAACCCATGACTGCAGCACCTGACATATCCTAGAAATACATGTTGAACTTTAAAGTTTCAACTTGATTTCCTCCTGTGATCTTCTTGAACTCAAATCGAGCATGAAGAGAGATTAAAGATCACCCCCTCCATTCCATCATGCCTGTGTATGCTCAATAAGGTCCCGTCGGTTTCCAAAATATGAAGTGATCATGCCAAACGTCTGGCTATGTTAATTACAGTGCTCCTCAACAAACTCTTCCAATGAAAAATTCAGCCAAGTCAATCCCACTAGCCATGGCTAGAACTTGTTTATAAATTCTGGCGCATTTTAAGAGAACTGAGCTTTTTGCAAGAGTCTGGAATCAATTATTGATAATCTGGCCTTGACAGACGAAGCATTTTAGAGCAGAGTGTTTGTGATACTCCAGTCCTACCCGCTGCAACATGACTGGCACATCTTGGTGCTGCGCTCAGCCCTGGATGGTGAATGATTCATTTCACTGCTCCTACTCAAAGTCTGCTGCCCTGGCACCAACCACAAAGAGCTCCTCATGTCACCAGGCAGAGGGAAAGACAATAGCTACAGACGTTTTGAAGAACAGAAGTAAGAAGAATGTGTCCTTTGTCATGCGGACCCTCTGTGTTGTGTTGTGTTGTTTTTTTTCAGGGACACCTCAGGACAAGGCAGATTCTGCACCATATTCCGCTCATATTCCAGAGGAGCACAGGTATAACACAATTATAATTAAAGGGATAGTTCACCCAAAAATGAAAATTCTGTCATCATTTACTCACCCTCATGTCGTTCCAAACCTGTACGAGTTGCTTTCTTATGTTGAACATAAAAGAAGATATTTTGAAGATTGCTGGTAATCAAACAGTTGGTGGTTGCCATTGATTTCCATAGTAGGAAAAAAAATACTATGGAAGTCAATGGCAACCACCAACTGTTTGATTACCAGCAATCTTCAAAATATATTTTTTTGTGTTCAACATAAGAAAGCAACTCGTACAGGTTTGGAACGACATGAGGGTGAGTAAATGATGACAGAATTTTCATTTTTGGGTGAACTATCCCTTTAATATATTTTGTATAATATTTATAATTATTTATTTGACTTAATTTAAATAAAAAAGTAAAGTTATTTAAAAAAATGTATTCACAAATATAAATATAATAAATTTAAAATGATTTATCAGTCACTACTTGTGAGTTTGTGAATGCCTATAATAGATGTAAATATTTTTAATTAAATGTAAAAATATTTTTTATGATTTTATTTATAATTATTAATTAAAAAATAATTCATTTAAAATAAATACTGAAATTTAATTTGTGGCAGCCAGTTAATAAAAACTGCCACAGAGAGCTCTCTCTCTCTCACACACACACACACACACACACACACAGACAGGCATGACTGCCACAGAAAGCATTTGTATATAATTTGGCAAATATAATCTGCCCTAAATGCAGAACAAAAATATAAAGTGGTGAGACCTAATGCATGCGCACACACACTCTTACACTCTCACTCTCTCTCTCTCTCTCTCTCTCTCTCTCTCTCTCTCTCTCTCTCACTCACACACACACACACACACACACACACACACACACACACACAGACGGGTATGATTGCCACAGAATGTGATTGTAAAACATTGTATTGTTATTTGATGTTCACTCTTCACTCCTGTTGATTTCTGCATATTGCTGTTGGCTTTATTTACATATTATTTATTTAATTTCTTCTACATTCTAAAGTTAATTATTGTTTTTTACACTTGGTTCATTACCGTAAAATCAATAACATGCAACTACAATTTGACTCTAAGACTTCTTATGTGACATTTTTCTGTCAAATTTCTGTGGCATTTTGTAAAAACAGACATTTCAAAATGCATCAAAAACTACAAAAAAAATCTACTGTTTGAAAGAATATTTATTTTAAATGTCTTTTCTAATGTTTAAATATACATAAATTCACAAAATGTATCACAAAAATTGTTATAAGAGCAGTTGGCCACATCCAGTAAAATGAATGGCTCTCTATGGCCCTCTGCTGGTCAAAACAATTTCTTTCCTAAACTGTAATAATTTTAGGTTTATCTCTAACCGACAGATGGCAGAATTCTACACCTAACACCTAGATCAATATCCAGAAACAACTTAAATTAAATTTAGATCATCGTTTAAGTGATTTTTTCATAAAAATTTTATATTTCACATGCGAGCTAATAGTGTAGTTGCGGAATTCTGTGGTAAATATGAACAAAAGTACTTCATATCTCCCAAAACACAGCATTAATGTATAGATGAGATGTAAACAAAAAAATGATATATTATTTGTATGATTAAAAATTTATATATTTTTTTACAATTGCTCTTTCAATTTTGGGGTCATATTGACCCCAAATACCATAAGTGTAGACATTAAACGAGGACCATTTGAGGCTTAAACTAAATTAAATTAATATATATTTTTTATTATTTTCTTTTTAATTATAATTGATGTTATTTTTTTAAATTGTTGTTATGTTTTGTTATTATTTTCATCAGACACCATTTGTGTAGTTGTGTGTAGCCCATTGTATATAATGGGCAAAGAGACTTTAGGAAATTAGCTTTTAAATATCTCTGAAATCCCAGTGTGCCCAGACAGTTGTTAAACACCCCACCCAATGATCAGCAGTTCCTGTTGAAAGTGTGGTGTGCTATAAATCGGAGTGGACTGGTATTGTTGATATGACATTTCCTTGTTCTGGCAAACACAGATATCCTAATAACAGAAACACTTGGAGCAAAGCCACAGTCTTTATTGACATTACATCCTATCTGCCAACAATTTTTTAGTCACATACTGTATGAGATGTTAAATAATACCACTTCCAGTACCTCACTGACTTTTTGAAACCTCAGATGATAGCTTATGGTTTCATTTTCTCTTTTATTTTGACTTGAAAGTGCATTTCAATTTAATATACTGTATGATGTCGATAACAAATTTAGTTTCTCACAGGGTGTTATCCTTGTATATGACATCACAAACCGGTGGTCTTTTGATGGCATCGACAGATGGATTAAAGAGATTGATGAGGTAAAATCAGGTCAATCGTATCAAAACTACTGTAGTTACAGTATTCAGCATGTTAAATGTGCAGTGCAGTATGATTATGAATATAAACAGACATGACTTCATACTAGTAGCTTTGAAATCACATTAAATACGACATAAGCTAATCATCTTGAGAAAGTGCTAAAATAGATATGTATCTCTGTTTCAGGAAATGTGCTTGTTATGCAACTCAGTAACCGCGGTTATAATTATAATATTGCAATGATACATGATACAGAGGCTCTGTAACTAATTTGTGTAGATAGCAGGGGACTGATGATGCACAGCATTTGCTTTCAAAATTGCTTTATTATTAAAGCGATTGTCTTGACATAATAAAATAAAACAAATCAGCAAACCAGTTATGTCCTGAGGAGTGCTTTTGTAACTATTTTTTATTTTTTACCCAGCATGCACCAGGTGTTCCCAAGATCCTGGTGGGAAACAGGCTTCACCTGGCCTATAAGCGTCAGGTGACAACCGAGCACGCCCAGGCTTTTGCAGAACGACTGGGGGTCACATTCTTCGAGGTCAGCCCTCTCTGTAACTTCAACATTACTGAGTCCTTCACTGAGCTGGCACGAATTGTGCTCATGAGGCATGGTATGGAGCGACTTTGGAGACCCAATAAAGGTGACAAGCCTCTATTGTCAGGCTTCATATATATGATATGGACATTATCTAATTGGGACTCAGAAGTTCACTTTTGTTGCTATATGATATTTTAAAAATAAACATAAAAACGTAAAAATACATTAAAACATACAATACATTACAAGTTGCCTCAAAACATATTAATATCAAAAATTAAACACTATGTTCAGTGTAAGATTGGGAACACGTTTTTTTTTTGCCCATGTTTGTACGTAATTTATAATCTGAATGTAAAAATACTTTCTACAAATCATTTCCTATCAAAATGTCCTATTAAAATTCTAAAAAACAATATAAAATAATTTAGAAACTAAGTGTGAAATACAAATTCAAATGCATATGTTTTGTATAATGTTTTATACAAATTCAAATGCATATATTATATTATATTATAAAATTGTATAATTTTAATGCCAACAGTATCATTCTGTAAAAATATATTTTATTTTATATAAATATAAAATTTTTATTTCAAAAATTATTATAGTAAAAATATCACTTACATTCACAGTTACATGAACGTAAATCATGTAAAACAATTATAGAGAGAAAAGACAGCTAAACCTCTACAATCGTCGATAGTTCACAACAATACCATCATTGTCTTGTTTCACTACACTTCCATCAACGTCTCCCTATGACTCATTATGTAGCTGAGGTTGGAAATGTTCTCTCTGGGAATTAAAGAAGCTTCACCATAAACGTTTCTGACATGAAATGATGCATTAAGGAATGCTGTCATAGAATAAAGCAGACCTTTTAGTGGAGCCTTTCTGAGAATCACCTCATAAGCAACAGCAATACAAGTTTTTTTTCTTCATACCAATGCTGCAATTATGTATGGGCCAAAGGAACGCTTTAGAAACCTGAAGTATGCAAAGCTTTGAGACTTTATACCTCTCACAGCGGAGACACCCAGTGTTCAAATATCAATGTAACGGCCAGCCGCCCACACAGCACATTTCAGCTCTTAATAATCATAGCTTTGGTTTATGCTAGAAAAATGCCTGTAGGAACAAGGTCAAGCGATATAAAAACATTTACTTAGCTTAGATTAAGGCATTTGAATAAAAGCATCATGTGTTTATTTTGACTGGAGATTATTTAAAGGCCAAGCAATATGATAAAACAGCTTCAGTTTCCATTGAATGACTTCATCCTTTAAAGACAAACGTTGCTGACAAATTCTGAATGATTATAAACCATATAATGACAGATAGCTTGCATATCTACATTTTATGAAGGCATAATATCTAACATTGTTTCATGCCTGTGAACTGAGGATGTTTATATGGTCTCTAATATGTTGCATTTAACCTGAACCTGTTCTTTTCTTTTGTCCAGTGTTGAGTCTGCAGGACCTGTGCTGTCGTTCTATCGTTTCTTGCACTCCAGTGCACCTTGTGGACAAACTTCCCCTTCCTATTGCCTTAAAGAGCCATCTGAAGTCCTTCTCCATGGCCAACGGCCTCAACGCCAGGATGATGCATGGTCGTTCCTACTCGGTCATAGCCAGCAGCACTAAAAAAAGGAACGGAACCAAAAAATCCAAAATCATCTACCCACCACTGAGCCCGTCCCAGAACTGCGCACGGACAAGCTGCAAGATTTCATAGATCAATGCAGTTGCTGTACTTCAATACACACTCACAATGCAATTTAAACTAGGAGCTAGTGTTCAAAACCACCACAGTCTTACAATAAATAAGAACAAGTTAGAGAACTGTGGCTTGTGAGGTCTTTGATATATTAAGTGTTTGGCCAAACTTGTTCACCATGTTGGTTTGTTTAAAACACATCCTCCTGGCCATATCCAGTTGTGATCGCTGGACAGATGTACAAGAGGGGATCTGTTTCCAAGTGTTGCCAAGCCTTCATAATGCTCTGCATTGTTTAAATATATGTACAAGTTCTTTTGTCTTGTGAATGTATTGATGGTACTGCATTTTCTTGTGGAGGACTCTTTTTGCTACTGAACTTGGACCAAGCCAGCAGGAGAAACAAACGGCTTTCCTGTTGTGTGATCACTTTCACAACGGACCTTACTGATAAGTAATACTAGCTTAATTTCCTTTAATACTTTTATTCAGACACTTTTCAGGGGCTTAAAGAGTCCAGGTTGAGACGCGCAGCTCTTTGTATTGTGTATATAATTTGTTTTGTTTGATACTACATTGCTAGAATTCTTAATACACTTGATCTGTGTCCAATATTGTTATTGAACAATGCGTTTATATGGGAAACACACCAAAGACGTGGAAGATTAAAATGTGGCTTCATTTGTCACATTGAAACCAATGCTAATATTTCAGATTTACACTGCAAGCAAACAGAAATTTCTAACATGCTATCATATCAGGTTTTAAATAAAGATCATTGATAAAATCAGAAAGTCATGTTGTCTTTTATTAACAATATGTCCACTAGAGGGCAGTGTTTTCTTGTAGATGGTCTTTTCTACCTGGCCTAACTGTGTTATAGTTGTGGTAGGAAAAGGAGGGATTGGTTTAAAAAAAAAAAACTTATTATTCCAAAAATTAAGGAAGCCTTGAATGACTGAAGCTAGATTTTAAATAAATAGTGTCTGTGACATTACTGTCGATAACCACACAAAATTATTTTGACCAGTCCTTCAGCAAAATGGGACAAGGCTTCCAGATTTTTTAAAAGCACTAATGAGAACTATTTATTTATTTGCGATATCCTTCCGCGTTTCACGTTAAAGTTGCGCGTTTAACGTCATCCCATGGTCAAAGTACAAGAAACATTGGATATAACTTTCTACAGACAAGGTTAGTATACATTTTATGACACTTATCTCATGTTAATTAATATGTAAATGTTTTAGGTCTTGTGGCAATGGTTTAGAAATCGTGTGTACTGTATTTAACGTTTTTCCTCCTAAAATATTACCTAGGCTATCAAAACATTATGTTAATGGCGAATAACACTGGGCAGAAAAAAACAAGCTTTTTCTTGCCACACCACTTGCTATTATCTTCAATCCCTGGGCCCAGCTGTAAAAATAATAATAATCTTGATCAGAATGATCCGGATTTGTAAATCCCATATTTTGCTATTTATTGAGGTTTGTTCAGGATGTTTGTTAGTGTTTATGAAGAGACTGGAAACTCTTTCAGCTGCTTCATATTTAGAACTGATGTATTTTATCCACAGTGACAGAAACAACACAATAAAATATTACAAACACCCTCTTCCATTTTGAAATTCTTTTAAACTTCCAGACTTCTAATCTGACCCATAAATAAACAAAAATAAATACGCAGCAAGGTATATACAATTGTTAGGGTTTAGGAACTCTAATGATTGTGTCATTGCAATTCATAAATTACATTTAAATTGAATATATTGTTTTAGGTCTTTGGGGTATTATTTTATTGAGACAAAATATATATCACTGTAACTGTTACACAAATCAAATCCAAAATATAAATGCATCTATATTTTTGGATACACATACTGAAATGAAAGTTTGATCCAGATCAAAGCCAAGATGTGATCTGATTTAAAAATCTTCTTTTGAACAATTTTTTTTATCCAATCTGATTTCTTTCGAGCTGGGCCCTGGGTTTGATTTCGAAGTCAAACTTTAAAGGTGCACTTAGTATTTTTAAAAGGGTCATATGATGCGATTTCAATTTTTCCTTTCTCTTTGGAGTGTTACAAGCTCTTGGTGCATAAAGAAGATCTGTAAAGTTGCAAAGACTAAAGTCTCAGATCCAAAGAGATATTCTTTATAAAAGTTCAGAGTCAACCACACCTACCTAAAACGGCTCGTTCTAACACGCCCCCACATGTCTACCTCACGATGTGGGACGATTTGCATAACGCCGCCCAAATGTTCGCGCAAAGAAAGAAGGCGTAACTTTGATTCTCGCTGTAGTATTGTTGTTGCCGCAGTCGCATTGCCGTGAAGGCGTTGTGTGTTTTGTTGTGAAAGCGAAACTACTTTGGCTGGCCTTCCAAAAGAGAATGATATCTGCTTCGTCATGACTAGAGCTGGTCTGTGCTGGTCGCTGAGGAAATACATAAACTTCGCGCTGTGGATCGCCGGATCGACTTTCACTGTGGACGAAGCGGAGTCCAGCACGGGGTCGTCACATGTGGTTGCCGCAAGCCCACCGGCCGCCGCTCTCAAGCCGGCCTCCGCTCACTCTAGGCCTCCGGCCGTTCCTCACTCTAGCCCGCCGTATGTTTCATTGTGAAAGCGAAACTACTTTGTTTGGCCTTCCAAAAGAGGACATGACTAGAAATTAGTGGTTAAGTTGTATCTACAACACTGTTCCAGAACAGTTCAACCCAAATATTCAGATGTGTCCAGCGCATTTTATGGAGGACTGTTTCCTGATCCTGGTAGAGTAGACTACAATGCCGGCTGTTCTGATTCACAGACTGTATGTATGTTTTTTATATTTAAAGAATTTGCCACTGACGATTCAAATGCAAGTTTTGAGCAGTGTAGATTAGCACTTGTTGTTTGTCATTTCTCCGATCACAAATGCAGACATGGTTTTATGTTTACGCGGCACGATGCAACGCGTAAAAAGACAGTATAAGTCATTATATTCCGTAATAATGTCCCCACTGGATGCAACAAATGCCTCGTTTATTATGGGTTTTAATGTTTTTGTCTCATCGCTCCGGGACAGGGCATCACAATATGATAAGGGGCGTAACATTTCCGTCACACGCTTGAGGTATTCGGCCAATCACAACGCACTGGATTGGATAGCTGGCCAATCAGAGCACACCTCGTTTTTCAGACCGATGAGCTTTGTAAAAATCGACGCATTTCAGAAAGGTGGGGCGTAGAGGAGAAACAATAATGTACAGAATGTGGAAAATAATGTTTTTTGAACCTTAAACTGCATAAACACATTTCATTACACCAAATACACAAAATAATGTTCTTTTTAGCAGCATCATATGACCCCTTTAAGTCTGCTGACATTAGATAAAAAATTAGAAAAAGATTACATTGATTTTAAAAGTTAGTATAAATAAATAAAACAACTCATAAATATAAACATTTAAATGTTCCGGATAAATTATAGTCATGTGAGTGCACATCATTTTAAACATTTTCATAATTTATTTTCAATGCAATGTATTTTTTTAATGGTACATAATTATCTTGGTTTAAGATTATGTTAATTTAGTATTTAGGAAAGCGCATTTCAAATTTAATCTGTGGTTCAGATTATGACTTAATTTCCAAAGACTGCAACTGAGCATTTACTTGTAAATCAGAATTTATAAATATATTATATTATACATTTCTATAACTTGTATTCTGTGATGTGCAATAAAAAGCATAGAGCACAGAGAGGTTCAACAGCACATAAATCGAAACCATTAAACAACCTGCAGAGGGCATACTTCACGCATTTATGCGCTTAGAACAATATACAAACCGCTTTGGATCCTGTATGCAACCTGCCATTGGCACCTCAGAAATATTCAGCTATTTCATAAAAATGTAGACGGTTTATCCAGTTCCAATTTTGCCTTCTGTTTTCTTACATTCAGTGTTGCCTATTTGAGATACGTTTAGGCCATCTTCACATAGATGCAGTGTAATATTTTCCCATTTTTCTTATCCATTTGTCAAAATGTTGTCATATGATATGAGATGAAGTATCGTGGGAGATGGATATGGTATCTATGGTGACACTGTCTGACCTGCACATGTATTGGTCATATAATTCTGATAAGGACAAGCCTTTCTTCAAGGAACAGGATGAATGACCCTGTCACTGTAAGACAAATGGCTGACCCGTACAGCTAATAGAAGGTCGAGAACAGGCATTTGCACATGCATATGCTCTTATATAGTCACACACTGGATTAGTGGACCTGTCAAACAGGAGTTATGAGCTACTCAGCTCAGCTCTGCTACTCAGAGTCTTGCAGTTTAAAATGCATTTTGATTGGAAATTATATCGGTGATGACCTGCACCCAATGAGAGAGCAAAGGAAATTTCAGGGGGAGGAGTCTTACATCACTTCTCGTGAATGTTTTTATAGAAACTGTTGTCTGGGATTCTTTCTAGTGAAAACAACTTGATACTCAAAACAGTCGTGCAGTGAGAAAGGAAGAGTGATCTGACAACTTTGAAAATCGTGTAGTGTAGCCCAAACATAACTTTTTTATTTTTTAATGTTTTTTTAAGCATCTTTCACCATGAGCATTTCAGGACATATGCAAAGTTGAGCATAGGGCTGGGTAATGATACAGATTTTCTGATTAAATTTATTAACTAGCTCTCAATTACTTGGATTTTAATGTAATAATTTGTTTCATTTTGGTATATAACACAATTTAACAAAGAGTGAAAAATGTAAGGGGGTCTGAATACTTTCCGTACCCACTGTATATGTATGTATGTATAAAATCAATTACTGATGATAACTTTATTTCAATTTATTTAGATTTTGTATATTTATTTTTATTTGTATGATTCATCAATGAAAGTCTCTCTTGGGATTTTAAATGCTGAGATTGTTAAAATGAAGATGGCAATTTTTCAGAAAAATCTATATTTTTACCCAGCCCATCACACCCTCTAATATAAGTATATAATATTTATATATATATTTTTTTAATGTTTAATATTGAGATACACAATTAATACGTTCAACCAATGGTATAAGTTTGGGGCGGGACTATCTGTTTGTCCAACCAATGCAAGACAGTGATGAGTAATCAGGAAACCTGTTTGAAAACACTAGTGCTGCAGAAATTACTCTCTTCACCTTTAAGATTAGTCAAATAGTAATTTAGGCTACCCTCAACAATTCTGTAAATATATAGTGTTACACATACCATATTGTCCAGAGCAACAAGAAGAATGCTAAGTTAATTTTGTATTCAGTATTCCATGCGTCCACGTTTTTTCTGCTTATCTCATAACTGCCATGAAAGCTGGAACAGGCCATTGTTTTATTAGCTGTGTTCTCACATGTTTCGTTTCATAGATAATATTTGCACTCCAATGAAATATTCATGATGAGTCTCTATCTCTCATTCTTTTAAATGGTGTTACAGCATAGCTCATGTCAAAAATATAATTTGTCTCCTTTGATAAATATTAGATCTAGTCTTGTGCTGATTATCTCGTACAAATTTGCATAGCCCCTCACCGCTGTCTACATTGTCCAAACGGTCAGATAAGGTGTGTTGCACTGAGCCACAGTGTTTGGATAGTATATCTGAGAGCACGGTGAGCCAAAAAACAGACAGATAGTCCACAGGTGTGGCTACGCATATGGAGTCAAAACTCATCCCACCTTGCAGACAGCCATCTGGCCGGCGCAGAAAGATCTACTTCAAACTTTATGGTCATTAAGCTTATCCAGTTTTCTATCCCTCTGTCCTTCCAATCTCTGTGAAAACCAGTCCTTGTTAAAGTGAGAGTATCAACTCTTTTACAGTTGGCTTTTAATTATTAATTTGCAATTAATTCAGCTGGGGTTTAATGGAGTTGTCAAACCACATTAAGGGTCTATTTTTGGAAACTAGACCACCAGGTAGTGCGTGTGTACCTACAGAGTGCAGAACAGTCATGACTATGAAATATTTATGAGGACAAAAGATACATTCATGCTTCTTTTTCCTGTTCGGATGAACCCTGCGTATTTACTTATCCCATTGGGGATCTTTGTTTTTTTACTTTGCAGACCACTTGAAGATGTTGATTTTCCTTTTATCTCCCATGTGAATACCACTCTTTCTTCTCCCGTTTGCCATCTCAGAGCAGCAATGCAGTGTGCAAATTCATTCAGACAGGATGATCATGAAATATGCTTTAGTCTCTAGAGAAGCTAAAGGTTGAATATAAGTTGAAATAACATACCTTGAGCATTTAAATGAAGGGACATGTGCTTGCTCTCTCTTTCTCAGACAGAAGAGCACTTGTGTTGTTGACATGTAAACCTTTTCTCTCAAACCTACGAGTGCAAGGAAGCGGCTTGAAGAGATGTAAAAATAGCTTCCATGCAAATCTGGTGTGTCTTTCAAAAAAAAAATGCAGAGAATAAAATGAAGACACGTCTGTAATAATTGAACATCTATTAGTAAACTATTTCATAATGATGGGAGTCAGATAGGACTGGAAAAAGACTGTTGTAGTGCTGTTAAAGTCTGAAGAGCTGTGAAATGACTGTCATGACTCTCTGGATAGTAACAAAGCTCTATAGCTACAGTATATGCGTTCACATCAAGAATGGTACATTTAAGTCATTCATTGTACTTTTTTCCTTTATGATTTCCTTTCTTGTCAAGGCCTATAGATGGCAGCAAGATGATTCCACAGATGATCAGCTGGTTTTCCTGGTGTGGTTTGATACATTTGTAGGATTTCAGTCTTAGAAGGGGCTCAGTTAATGTTGTTCAGTAGAATATTTTTTGCCTTACTTGTGAGTTTGAATCTTTCTCGACAGACTTTACTGTTTTTTTTTAAGTAGATGTACCTCATTAATATGAGTTATTAATCTGGTAAGGGTGATTTTTAAGGTTTTAAGGTTGATCTGATTTCAATGGAATGAAGAGCATTTGTCTAACATTACATACATTATACATTTAGTCATTTAGCAGACGCTTTTATCCAAAGCGACTTACAAATGAGGACAATGGAAGCAATCAAAATCAACAATCAAAATCAAAGAGTTAGAGAAACAGAACACCATGGGTGCAGCAGGCGCAATGTTATTACGCAGCGCCTGAAAATAGTCCCCAGCTATCTCTCTGTGCAAGCAGGTGGTCATGTTGGTTATGTTGACGGAAGTTAGCCTATTTTCAGGCGCTGCGTAATATCATTGCGCCTGCTGCACCCATGGTACGGCAGCAAAGTTCCTTGATTATTACGCCGGAATGAGAGTATACTTCCTAGCCATATCGGCCTAGAAAATCGCAACTTTTCCTTTTCATTCGGTCTTAGTACACGATGTAACTACAGAAGAGTCAAGTTTTAAATAGGAAAAATATAGAAACTCTTTGGTCATTTTTGAGCGAGATGCTAACGGTCTAATCAGATTCAATGATCTATGCTAAGCTACAGCTAAAAGTGCTACCGCCAGACCCGGAGATAGGCTGAATGGATTTGAAAACGGTAAAACTAAACTGTTTAACTCTAGGGGAGTTGGAAAATGAGCCTATTTTCAAAAATAGTGGAGTGTTCCTTTAAAATTAAAACAAAGACTTGAAAACCTTAAACTTTTTATTTTTGGAGCTTATAGGGATGGTCCACCCATTATTTACTCATTATTTACTCACCCTCATGTCATTCCAAACCTGCATTTCTTTGTTCTGTGGAACTCAAAAGAAGAAATTTTGAGGATTTTTGGAGACCAAACAACATTGCAGCCAATTGACTTCCATTGTATTGACAAAAAACACTGAGACATTTCTCAAAATATGTCCTTTTATATGTCATAGAAGAGGTTGAGAAACAGAATTTCCCTTTAAATGCATTTGTGCCCATTCAAATGCTGCACACATCATACAAAATACATTTTCTGATTTCATACCAGGACAAATATAGTTGAGCAGTTCTATTTATGTCCTATGGGTATCATTTTTGTCAAATCACACATTTGAGTTTATGAGTAATTGCATATTTACATACTATAAATAACTTTTTTGGATCTCTGGTTGTCACTGCAATATTATGCTGTCATGTGGAACATTTGAGAGGAGCATGAGGAGATTGTCTCCAGATGTATGTCATATCAAAACTTGTCTAGTCTGTTAATATTGTTTATAAGATGTTGTCATGTGTTAAAGGCTTGAAGCAAAGTCACGGTCAGAATCGAGACTCTTTTGATTTCTTCCAGTTGCTTCTCGGGGGAGTTTTGCAACAAAGTTAACCCTGCTGCACGTTTCCTTCTCTTAGTAAAGTCTATCTAAAAATAGACAGCAGCACAGCAAAAAAATCTGAAATGTCACATTTCATAGATGAAAAACAAAAGATTGGATTTATTTATATGCATGGCAATATTTATATATTTCCACAATGTTCCTATTTTCCACTTTCAGTCCATCTGATGCAGTGTAGATCTGGCAGTTTCCTGCCTTTGGCATGTTAGCTGCAGATGCTAAGACACCTGATGGACAAGCAGCCTCCACCTGAGCCCTTAGGGGACACTTGTCCGCATGACATTTCCACCCCAGGATCTGGCACGGCTACCAGCTGTACCTGGGGAAACTAAAGCATCTGCATTTCAATTTACACCTCACAGCACAACAGTAACTCAGCTGAATTTATTTTCTCAGATGCTGTCAGGGTGGGAAAATCAACAGTATTGACATTTAAGCAAAATGTGAGCACAGATTAATTTTATAAAAGACTGTCATTCCAGGTACATCTCAGTACTACATACTCACACAATCCATAGATTTCTTTACGGTAGATGGCGACAAGCAATACATTTCAGATAAGCCCACTGCAGTTAAACAGAATTGACGAATTTGAGATATTCAGCCCTGTCTTAAAATGTAAATAAAGTTAGATCGATCTTACATCTCACATTATTGTATGAGAACAAAACCTGAACTGACTGGAGCTAAATAATGACACCATTGTCTTGCTACAGCTGTTTTATAGCAGAATTTTGATTTGCCTCTTTTTTTTAAGTTTGCACCATTGATTCTGCTACTTTCCTGTTTATTCCTGTGAAGCTGCTTTAAAACTATATTGTATAAAGTGGTATAAAAGTAATGGTGACTTGGCATGAAAGGAAATGTAGACATTGTTCAAGTCCTTTTAAAACAAAGTTTGGAGATTTTTAAAAATGCTAATGACACCGCTGTCTCTAGTATTTTTATTATAGTGGATTTGTGATCTACTGTCTTTTAACTTGTATGCCTTACGCTGATCGTGATAAACTAGGACAAACTTATATAAAATTTTTTTTTGGAATAATCAGAAACTTGGTTGAGGAAAGGCTTGTAAAAAAGTAATTTTTTGCCCCATTTCTCAGCCTCACAAACCTTATTGCTGCTTTATATCTCACAATATGACTTTAAATCTCACAATGTAATTTTATATCTTGCATTGGGACTTTATATCTTGCAATTGCAATTTTATTTCTCTTAAATTCAAATTTTATATCTCAGACTGTGACTTTACTGTAAATCTTACAATGTAACTTTGTCACAATGTAACTTTATTTCTTAAACTTTTTCTAACTCCAACTTTTTTTTTTTGCTCCTAGGCAGGAATGGGCTTCCAAATGAAGTACTACTGTCCTACACTGTCAGAAAACATTATGCATCAGGTACTATTTAAAACTAAAACGTTCTCTCTTTATTTGTCAAGAATGTTTAAACCCATTTGCTTCCCTTAAAGGCAGGTGATCATGCGTTGTAAGTGGCTTCCAGTGTGTCAAAATGCACAAAAAGTTTGCGCAGTTCGGCTGGAACATGTTTGAAGAGTCACACTGGTTTTTCCTCCTGTCAGTATGCCTCATTACCTGGCCTGCTCTAAAATAGCACTATGGTATTTTTAGTTTCTTAAAAGCTGCCATGTGCACAAAGTGATTTAGACCATTTAGAGAGTTCCTTTTGAGCTGACAGAAAATGAGAGGAGACAGCAGATCTTTAAAGCTGGGACAAAAAAAAGTACTGAAAAAAATTTACTCATTTGTGTTACGTGACAGCATCCCGGCTGATCTTTTTTTCAAATATTGTAGTATATATTTAGTTTTGCACATGCTGTACAGGTGCAAAAGACATCATGTTTAAAATATGTCTGCAATCAAAGAACAAGAAGCTGTGTGTAGTTTATAGCACTGATTTAACACGTATATTATTAGTAGTCTACTTCAGCTGAAACACCAGGGTTCTGCCATTTAATGCTCTCATGAATGGGAAAACCAGTATGTTTTTATCCTGGATTATGGGTTAGGGATACGACATGTGGAATCGTCTCCTTACAGGTGGAAAGTTTAATTTGCACTGTCAGGTGAACAAAACTCAACTAGATATTTTTTTAATAATGAAATTAAACCAAATCAAATCTTAAAATGTACTTTCCACTTTCATCTTTCAACTGATTTAAAGTGTCAAATGAAACTTTTCTGTTCCTTGCTACTCAAGGTATCTCCTCCATGACCACTTGATTAAATCTTTTTAAGATACTTACTGTAACTAACTCTTAAGAAAGAAAATTATTTAACTCTCACTTTCATCTCTGTTCTAGTGAACAGTCTTTTCTCTTCAGGGTGAATCGCTTATGTTTTATTCTTCATCTTTAAGGCTTTTGTAAATCACTTTGGATAAAAGCGTATAATAATAGGAAATCAATGTAAATTCAGCAGCCATCAATTTAATGCATCCATGCTGAAGAAAATACAGTGTGTGTTTATATATGAATATATAAAATTATTATAAAATCCACATTGTCCCCATGAGAAAAAAAAGCTTATAAACAAATAAATAATCTAGAAAGGTTTGTGTAAAGGTAGGTTCAGGATTAGGGGATAGAAAATGTCATTTGCTTATTAAAACAAATGATATGAAAAACAAACATTGGATGGATTTGGTAATAGATGTCTGACGAAAAAAGGACAAAACTGTATTCGTAATAACCTCATACCTGAAGGACAAGCAAGGCTGAAGTGTCTAGAAGTGTCAGAGACAGAGAGAGAGAATCAACAGGACAAGGGAACTTGTCTGTCGGACCTGCTCATCTCAGAATGACCAGAATGCAGGAAGGCTTGAAAAGAAAGAGCATTTAAATTGCAGCAGGACGATAATGACAAAGACGGTGGGAAAGACAGACAGAAGCAGGAGTAATAGAGGTAGAGATAACAAACAGGACAGGACAGGGAAGTGAAAATTCGACATGGTGAGAAGAGACTCTGGATGGAGAGAGAGAGAGAGAATAAAAGCATGAGAGAATGAAGAGGGGGGAGGCAGGATAAATCTGTACAGCATCATGATTAGGTATCAGAAGCTTGTTCTGTGGTCTGGAGAGCAGAAGGCAGATCACATCAAACAGATGAGACACTCAGCACATCTGCTCTACAAACTGGACAAACATCATTTGTGAATTTGCATTTATGTATGTATTTATTTTGGATTGCTTTCATGCTCTTCTCAGCCAACACTACAAGAACTCCAAACTTTTCAGAATCCGGACTAAATCCAAACGTGACACCTGCGGATATAAAAGATTCTGAAATAAGCAAAACATTTCGACTAACTGAGAAGCATCTTCATGGACTTCCTCCTCAAAATCAGCAAACTACAACTCCAGAGATGGAAAAGGTCAGATACACAGCTCCAGTCTTTCATTCGAATCTATTTTAATCAGCTGTACTCTCTTCCCAGCATCCTTCTCATTTCATCATGATTATTCCCCAAGGTTGGGGAACTAGGTTGGTCGTGATGGAGCGGGCGGAGGCTACGGATGAGCGGTTTGATTGAAGATGAAGGGTTAGTCCATGCCAAAAACTCTCTTTTTTGACTGAATCACACTTTCAAACATACTTTCTCAGCTTCTGGTTTACGTGCTGCAGGCATATCACAACTTCAGGCATAGGTAAACAAGACCCAGATGAGATTTATTCAAGATTTATAGAGTAAGACACCACGCCAATCCGCAAGCGCAGGGAGTCACCGCCACGCGGCTCCCCACCTGCTCTTGCACCTTTCCTCAGTCAGAGATCACAACTGCAACTCTCCAGCTGTCTCTCATCGGCGTCACAAGCCGGCGAAGCTGCTAACAGCTGTTTCTCCTCTTTTCTTGGATACTTGTCTCTCTATTTCTCACTAATTCCTTCCATCTTTTTCCTCACCGTGTTACTGACACCATATTCAGTTTGACCCTCTTTGCCAGGAAGAGCGAGAGAGAGCGAGAGGGAGAGAAATGCCATCACCACAGCAGGGTCTTCAGCTGCCACACAAGTAGACTCACACAAGTGTTGAGAGAAGGAGAGAGAGACGGTGCGAAAGATAGAAAAGGCCAAAAGGAGGTGAGAGGAAGCAAAGGCGAGCGCAGCGCCTGAAAATAGTCCCCAGCTATCTCTCTGTGCAAGCAGGTGGTCATGTTGGTTATGTTGACGGAAGTTAGCCTATTTTCAGGCGCTGCGTAATATCATTGCGCCTGCTGCACCCATGGTACGGCAGCAAAGTTCCTTGATTATTACGCCGGAATGAGAGTATACTTCCTAGCCATATCGGCCTAGAAAATCGCAACTTTTCCTTTTCATTCGGTCTTAGTACACGATGTAACTACAGAAGAGTCAAGTTTTAAATAGGAAAAATATAGAAACTCTTTGGTCATTTTTGAGCGAGATGCTAACGGTCTAATCAGATTCAATGATCTATGCTAAGCTACAGCTAAAAGTGCTACCGCCAGACCCGGAGATAGGCTGAATGGATTTGAAAACGGTAAAACTAAACTGTTTAACTCTAGGGGAGTTGGAAAATGAGCCTATTTTCAAAAATAGTGGAGTGTTCCTTTAAAATTAAAACAAAGACTTGAAAACCTTAAACTTTTTATTTTTGGAGCTTATAGGGATGGTCCACCCATTATTTACTCATTATTTACTCACCCTCATGTCATTCCAAACCTGCATTTCTTTGTTCTGTGGAACTCAAAAGAAGAAATTTTGAGGATTTTTGGAGACCAAACAACATTGCAGCCAATTGACTTCCATTGTATTGACAAAAAACACTGAGACATTTCTCAAAATATGTCCTTTTATATGTCATAGAAGAGGTTGAGAAACAGAATTTCCCTTTAAATGCATTTGTGCCCATTCAAATGCTGCACACATCATACAAAATACATTTTCTGATTTCATACCAGGACAAATATAGTTGAGCAGTTCTATTTATGTCCTATGGGTATCATTTTTGTCAAATCACACATTTGAGTTTATGAGTAATTGCATATTTACATACTATAAATAACTTTTTTGGATCTCTGGTTGTCACTGCAATATTATGCTGTCATGTGGAACATTTGAGAGGAGCATGAGGAGATTGTCTCCAGATGTATGTCATATCAAAACTTGTCTAGTCTGTTAATATTGTTTATAAGATGTTGTCATGTTAAAGTCTTAAAGCAAAGTTACGGTCCGAATTGTGGCTCCTTTGATTTCTTCCAGTTGCTTCTCAGGGGAGTTGTGCAACAAAGTTAACCCTGCTGCACGTTTCCCTCTCATTTTCTGGCTTCTCTTTGTAAATTCTATCTAAAAATAGCCAGCAGCGCAGCGAAAAAAATCTGAAATGTCACATTTCATAGATGAAAAACAAAAGATTGGATTTATTTATATGCATGGCAATATTTATATATTTCCACAATGTTCCTATTTTCCACTTTCAGTCCATCTGATGCCGTCTAAATCTGGCAGTTTTCTGCTTTTGGCATGTTAGCTGCTGATGCTAAGACACCTGATGGACAGGCAGCCTCCACCTGAGCTCTTAGGGGACACTTGACCGATTGATATTTCCTCCCCAGGATCTGGCACGGCTACCAGCTGTACCTGGGGAATCTGCATTTTCGTTTACACCTCAGAGAAACACCCACATTTTGACATGTGACCGAACAAGAGATTTTGTGTTGTTACACACATGATCCATATTTCACAAAACAACTCAGTAACCCATTTTACCACTATTACAGTTCAGGCAATTATTCTGCAATTGTAGGCACTATGATGAAGGAATTTTCTTTTATTTAACTTACAGCTATATTGAAATGTAATCAAAACTTGAGCACAGATTAATATTTATAAAAGACAGAGTACATCTCAATCCTACAGACTCACACAATCCATGGCGACAAGCACAATTTGGATTTGCCTCTTGTTTTGAAGTTCATTGAAAAAAAGCATAATTGATTCTGCTACTTTCCTGTTTGTTTCTGTAAAGCGGCTTTAAAACTATTGTATAAAGTTGCTATAAAAGTAAAGGTAACTTGACATTAAAGGAAAAGTATACATTGTTCAAGATCTTTTAAAACAGATTTTGGAGTTTGGAGATTTTTTCCATGCTAATGACAGTGCTGTCATGACAACTCTCGGAGGGATTGTACATGACAATGTTAATGTATTTGGTCTTGGCGGAATAGATCTGCTACACTGCTGCTGCTGCTGCTGTGGCAGAGCAAGTACAGAGACTTGCTACTGCCAATACATCCACAACATGCTGCTGTGAGCATGTAAGAAATATTGCTGCTGCAAATATAACATACATAAAATAACCCCCATATAGTGTACATGAATCACCTCGTTGCAGATCTATACAGGTGGAGCTGGGGAAGGTGGAGGGTTTCTGAAGCAAGCTGCAACTGCTATGGCAAGCACTAGTCATATATTTGAATGTTGAGCAGCGAGCTCATTGGCTACCGATACAGGAGAGAACCAGTCAGCTGTGCCATGTGATAATGATGTCATTAGGTCAGATTGAGTTAGACCTATCGGACTGCGCCATCTAGAGTTTCATGCCATAACTCTGTATTTGTCCCTTGTAGTTTTATAATAGTGGAATTGTAATCTGCTGTCTTTCAACTTGTATGCCTCATGTTGATCGTGATAAACTTGGACAATTTTTTTTCTTGTTTGGAATGGACAATCAGGAACTTGGATGAGGAAATGCATATAAAAAAAGTATTTTTTTATGTGTAATGAAAAAAATGAGCGCTTTTTTCACATATTTTTTGTCAGTTCAATAGCAACTTTATAGCTCACAATATGATTCACAATGTGACTTTATATCTCGCAGTGGGGCTTTATATCTTGCAATTGCAATTAGATTTCTCTTGAATTCAAATTTTATACCTCAGACTGTGACATTACTGTAAATCTTACAACTATGTCACAATGTAACTTTATTTCTTAAACTTTTTCTAAGGCAGGAATGGGCTTCCAAACGAAGTACTGCTGTCATACACTGTCAGAAAACTTTATGCATCAGGTACTATTTTAAACTAAAATGTTGTTTTTTTTGTCAAAAATGTTTAAACCCATTTGCTTCTCTTAAAGCATCCTCAAGTTATGTAGAGGTCAGACAGATTCGACCACAATATCAAAGAGAAGATACTATGTCTGTTTTTGAAGCAATTGATAGCAACATTTTGGAAGAAATAGTGCAGCAACTTAAATCATCAACCTGCTATCTTGACACACTTCCCACATCTTTTTTCAAAAGGGTGCTTAACTGTTTAGAAGCAGATCTCTTAGAAGTGGTGAACGCCTCACTTTTTTCTGGGACTTTTCCAAACTCCCTGAAAACTGCAGTTGTTAAGCCCCTTCTGAAAAAGAGCAATCTTGATAACACCATTTTGAGCAATTATAGACCAATATCAAATCTTCCTTTTATAGGCAAGATTATTGAAAAGGTAGTTTTTAATCAGCTGAACAAATACTTCAACTCAAATGGATACCTGGACCATTTTCAATCTGGTTTCCGACCGCATCACAGCACAGAGACAGCACTCATTAAGATAATAAATGATATTCGCTTAAATTCTGATTCTGGCAAAATATCAGTGCTGGTACTACTAGATCTCAGTGCTGCGTTTGACACTGTCGATCATAACATACTTCTAGAGAGACTGGAAAACTGGGTTGGGCTTTCTGGGATGGTACTCAAATGGTTCAGGTCATACTTAGAAGGGAGAGGTTATTATGTCAGTATAGGAGAGCATAAGTCTAAGTGGACGTCGATGACATGCGGAGTTCTACAAGGCTCAATTCTTCCACCGCTCTTGTTTAGCCTGTATATGCTCCCACTAAGTCAAATAATGAGAAAGAACCAAATTGCCTATCACAGCTATGCTGATGATACCCAGATTTACCTAGCCTTATCTCCAAATGACTACAGCCCCATTGACTCCCTCTGCTAATGCATTGATGAAATTAACAGTTGGATGTGCCAACATTTTCTTCAGTTAAACAAGGAGAAAACTGAAGTCATTGCATTTGGAAACAAAGATGAAGTTCTCGAGGTGAATGCATACCTTGACTCTAGGGTATACTATAGGATACTGGAGACAGACGTTAGTTTCAGTAGTCATGTCAAAGCAGTAACTAAATCAGCATACTATCATCTCAAAAACATTGCAAGAATTAGAGGTTTTGTTTCCAGTCAAGACTTGGAGAAACTTGTTCATGCCTTTATCACCAGCAGGGTGGACTATTGTAATGGTCTCCTCACCGGCCTTCCCAAGAAGACCATTAGACAGCTGCAGCTCATCCAGAACGCTGCTGCCAGGATTCTGACTAGAACCAGAAAATCTGAGCATATCACACCAGTCCTTAGGTCCTTACACTGTCTACCAGTTATATTTAGGATTGATTTTAAAGTACTTTTACTCGTTTATAAATCACTCAATGGCCTAAGACCTAAATTGCAGATATGCTCACTGAATATAAACCTAACAGACCACTCAGATCATTAGGATCAAGTCAGTTAGAAATACCAAGGGTTCACACAAAACAAGGGGAATGTGCTTTTAGTTATTATGCCACCCGCAGTTGGAACCAGCTTCCAGAAGAGATCAGATGTGCTAAAACATTTGTCACATTTAAATCTAGACTCAAAACTCATCTGTTTAGCTGTGCATTTATTGAATGAGCACTGTGCGATGTCCGAATTGATTGCACTGTATTTTATGTATTGCACTGTATTTTATGCAATCCGAACTGATTGCACTGTATATTATGTTTAAGCATTTTCTATTTTTAACTGTCTTAAATTCATTTTAAATACATTTTTTAATCATTTTCAAAGTTTTTAAATTCCTTGTTTTATTTTTGTGATTATTTTTTTAATGATTATTTTACTTTCTTTTATGTAAAGCACTTTGAATTACCATTGTGTACAAAATGTGCTATATAAATAAACTTGACTTGCCTTAAAGACAGGTCATCATGCGTTGTAAGTGGCTTTCAGTGTGTCAAAATGCACAAAAAGCTTGCGCAGTTCGGCTAGAACATGTTTGAAGAGTCACACTGGTTTCTCCTCCTGTCAGTGTGCCTCATCACCTGGCCTGCTCTAAAATAGCACCATGGTATTTTTAGTTTCTTAAAAGCTGCCATGTGCACAAAGTGATTTACACAATTTAGAGAGTTCCTTTTGAGCAGACGGAAAATGAGAGGAGACAGCAGATCTTTAATGCTGGGACAAAAAAAAGGAGGGGAAAAAATTAACTCAGAGTGAAAAAAACATTTGTGTTACATGACAGCATCCCGGCTGATATATTTTTTAAAATAGTGTAGTATATATTTAGTTTTGTGCATGCTATTCAGGTGCAAAAGACATCATGTTTAAAATATGTCAGCAATCAAAGAACAAAAAGCTGTGTGTGGTTTATAGCACTGATTTAACACGTATATTATTAGTAGTCTACTTCAGCTGAAACACCATGGGTTCTGCCATTTAATGCTCTCGTGAATGGGAAAACCAGAATGTTTTTATCTTGAATTATGGGTTACAGTATGGATGAGACATGGAATCGTTCTGTCTCCTTACAGGTGGAAAGTTTAATTTGCAGTGTCAGGTGAACAAAACTCGACTAGATTTTTTTTTTACTAATGAAATTAAACCAAATCAAATCTTAAAATTAACTTTCCACTTTCATCTTTTAACTGATTCAAAGTGAACCTTTTCTGTTCCTTGCTGCTTAAGGTGTTTCTTCCGTGACCACTTGATTGAATCTTTTTAATATACGTAACTAACTCTTAAGAAAGACAGGAAAAAATATATTATTTAACTGTTTCTCACTTTCATCTTTGTTCTTGTGTTCTCTGAACAGTCTTTTCTCCTCATGGAGAATCACTTATGTTTTATTCTTCATCTGTTAGGCTTTTGTAAATCACTTTGGGTAAAAGCGTCTAATAATAGGGAATACATGTAAATATGCACATACTTACATTTTAATTTATTATTTAAGTATGTGTATGTATGTTTATTAAGTTCGGGGTTAGTAAGATTTTTCTTTTAAAGACATCTCTTATGCTCTCCAAAGCGGCATTTTAATTCATTTAAAAATACAGTAAAAAACTAAATATTGTGAAATATTATTACAATATAAAATACAGTTTTTTTTTTATATGTTTTAAAATGTAATTTATTCATGTGATGGAAAAGCAAAATTTTCAGCAGCCATTACTCCAGTCATCAATGTCACATGGTTCTTTAAATTAGATTTTTTAATTTTTTTAATATGTTGATTTAGTGCTTAAGAAATGTTTCTTATATTATCAATGTTAAAAACAGCTGTGCTCCCTAATATTTTTGTGAAAACTGCAATAAATTTTTAAGGAATTTTTAATTAATGGAATGTTCAAAAGAACAGCATATATATATATATATATATATATATATATATATA
>NW_015505205.1:2077569-2144231 GCF_001515645.1 Sinocyclocheilus grahami | reverse complement strand
AAAGAGTGCAAAAAAACAAAATACATATATATATATATATATATATATATATATATATATATATATATATATACAAATGTTGGCGTTTTTTTTTTAAGAAATTATTACTTTTCTTCAGCAATAATGCATTAAATTGATAAATGAAAGATTTGATTGTATTTTTTTTGTAATTTTATTGTATGCTTTAATGTAATATATATTTATATATAATATGTATATATATATATATATAGATCACATCAGATCACTAGAAACCATTGGATGCTAGGCTGATGTTAAGGGGTTCTGGGTGGTTGCTATGGTGTTTTGGATGGTTTCTATTATATTCTGAGTGGTTCTATATATATATAGATATATATATATATATATCTATATATCTATATATCATGTTTTCCCCATGAGAAAAACAGCTTGATAAACAAATAAATAATGCCTCTATAAAAATCTAGAAAGGTTTGTGTAAAGGTAGGTTTAGGATTAGGGGATAGAAAATGTCATTTGCTTAGTATTAAAACGAATGATATGAAAAACAAACATTTATGTAGAGGACAGGGATTGATTTCGTAATAGCTGCCTGACAAAAAAGGACAAAACTGCATTCATAATAACCTCAGACCTGAAGGACAAGCAAGGTTGAAGTGTCTAGAAGTGTCAGAGACAGAGAGAGAGAATCAACAGGACAAGGGAACTTGTCTGTCGGACCTGCTCATCTCAGAATGACCAGAAAGCAGGAAGGCTTGAAAAGAAAGAGCATTTAAATTGCAGCAGGAGGATAATGACAAAGACGGTGGGAAAGACAGACAGAAGCAGGAGTAATAGAGGTAGAGAGAACAAACAGGACAGGACAGGGAAGTGAAAATCAGGCATGGTGAAAAGGGACTCAGGATGGAGAGAGAGAGAGAGAGAGAGAGAGAGGGAGAATACAATCATGAGAGAATGAGGAGGGGGGAGGCAGAATAAATCTGTAGAGCATCATGATTAGGTATCAGAAGCTTGTTGTTCTGTGGTCTGGAGAGCAGAAGGCAGATCACATCAAACAGATGAGACGCTCAGCACATCTGCTCTACAAACTGGACAAACATCATTTGTGAATTTGTATTTATGTATGTATTTATTCTGGATTGCTTTCATGCTCTTCTCAGCCAACACTACAAGAACTCCAAACTTTTCAGAATCCGGACTAAATCCAAACGTGACACCTGCGGATATAAAAGATTCTGAAATAAGCAAAACATTTCGACTAACTGAGAAGCATCTTCATGGACTTCCTCCTCAAAATCAGCAAACTACAACTCCAGAGATGGAAAAGGTCAGATACACAGCTCCAGTCTTTCATTCGAATCTATTTTAATCAGCTGTACTCTCTTCCCAGCATCCTTCTCATTTCATCATGATTATTCCCCAAGGTTGGGGAACTAGGTTGGTCGTGATGGAGCGGGCGGAGGCTACGGATGAGCGGTTTGATTGAAGATGAAGGGTTAGTCCATGCCAAAAACTCTCTTTTTTGACTGAATCACACTTTCAAACATACTTTCTCAGCTTCTGGTTTACGTGCTGCAGGCATATCACAACTTCAGGCATAGGTAAACAAGACCCAGATGAGATTTATTCAAGATTTATAGAGTAAGACACCACGCCAATCCGCAAGCGCAGGGAGTCACCGCCACGCGGCTCCCCACCTGCTCTTGCACCTTTCCTCAGTCAGAGATCACAACTGCAACTCTCCAGCTGTCTCTCGTCGGCGTCACAAGCTGCTAACAGCTGTTTCTCCTCTTTTTTTGGACACTTGTCTCTCTGTTTCTCACTAATTCCTTCCATCATTTTCCTCACCGTGTCACTGACACCATCTTCAGTTTGACCCTCTTTGCCAGGAAGAGCGAGAGAGAGCGAGAGGGAGAGAAATGCCATCACCACAGCAGGGTCTTCAGCTGCCACACAAGTAGACTCACACAAGTGTTGAGAGAAGGAGAGAGAGACGGTGCGAAAGATAGAAAAGGCCAAAAGGAGGTGAGAGGAAGCAAAGGCGAGAAGAGGAAACAAGAGGAGGCGGAGACGCACAGCTGAAGAATGTACAGCTTGGGGTCTGGCTCGGATGCATCCAGCCGGCACAGGTAAGAAAGTCCTTTTCATTCAATCTGCTGTTGACAGCAAACATACAGCTTCACTCGACCTTTGTGCATGTGTCCACGGAGAGCGGCTTTCCATCTCTGGATCTTGTGTGTGTGTCAGGGGGGAATGCCTGCGGGGCTAAAGCTGCCGTAGTTAACAGGTGGAGCGCCGCTCTTTCTCGTGGCTGCTCGCTCGCGGAGTGCAGAAACAGTCCTCGAAAGCGTAACCGGCAGAGTGAATGGGATTCTGGACACCTGAATGCTTTCTGAAACACATACATCCACTGGGACTTTTTTGGCATTGGGAATGTCAGAGGAGTGCATATATCAGCTCACATTCTGTGTCAGTGACGCTTGACTTATTTACACACAATTACAACAGAACAAAAGAGGCAAACTGGGTCAGTCATGAAAAATGGGGTTAAAAACACCTGTTTTTGATCCTAAATTCTTTAAATTTGTAGTAAGATATTAGCAAAGGTTTTTTAACTCTGTAATCGTGCTTGAATATTATAGCTGTATATACATATTGGAGACAGGAGATTAGCCAAGGTCAAAGAAGGGAAATGTATTTTCTTGCGGTCTTGATGTTTTCCTTATGATTAATTTTCCTCACAAATGGAATATGATGTCCTGTGTGAGTGTGATAGACAAAATGAGGTTTGCCATTGATGTATATGCAGTATGTCCGTATTTATTTATTAAAACATTTCAGTTTGTCATAATAATGCTTCTAAATAGATTAGAAGTGATAGATACATTCATAAACATCCTGAGTCATTTATCACTCAAGTGTCGTTTGTGATAATCCTGTTATAGATATGCTGTTGTTGGTGTGTGGTTTTGTCTCAAGAGAAAACGAGAGCCTACTCGAAAGGTCTAACATGTAATTTTGATTTATTTATTACAGACAGTCCGGCCCCTCTTAGCATTCATAAGACAGAACAGTTGATTGTTGCTGAAAAGCTCATCTGTTAATGTCCAATCACAACTGTTTGGAGTGTGACTAATACATCACTATTAACATCCGATTCTGTCTGCGCCGCCACACAGTTACAAATGCTGGCAATGGTGATACTGCCGTCTGTATTTCAATGTCATAATCTGTTTTCGTTTTATAGCAGACTCGCTGAAACCTGTATGATTATGGCTGAACTGGTGAGATCACAGAGGTTTGGAAAAGGCAGCTGATATGCGATACATGCAGATTTGGGAAACACTAATGTTGGCTCTGACCATGACATTCTGAGCACTTTCACTGATCACTGTTAAAAATGTATACAGCATGCGTTGGGTTTGTGTGGAATATGAAATAAGGATGTGATCTCGCTGTACGGCCACACGGACCTTGAGTTGTCACTGTAAACAAGTAATATATGCAGTTTCGGTGTAGATTATAATTATCTTTATATGTGACAATTTTGAGTTTTGGGCTGGCAACTTCACTGCTTCTTTCAAAATACCTCATAATGTTTTTGTGTGCTTGTGTTTGAGCTGTGGTTGCTCACACAGTGGTTAAAGCAGCTGGTAACATCTGGACAGTTGGGATTCTTTTGTAACATTTGTGGCCAAAGCTTAAAAAGAAAACTTACCATGATCCCCCTCTTCTCCTGTGTGATTGAAGACCAATACAATAGCAAGTGGCTCGTGTCCCACATTACTGAAAGCAGACAGATCGCTCTTTGAAAGCCATGTTGAGACTATGAATTAGCTTTGTGCGAGTTAACATCACTCAAGTGAGAATGTGTTTGGGATTGTTGCTATAAATAGTTGCAAGAGTGTAACTCCAAATGTAATTCAGCTTTAAACTTGCTAACACTCCCATTTGTGGCAGCATTTTACCTCAGTGCAATATAACAAAGAGTGAAAAATTTAAGGGGGTCTGAATACTTTCCGTACCCACTGTACGTCGACAGAACACACAGGATGTTAATTCAGTGCCAGTATAACACACCATCTGGATGATGTGTATGACAGTCCATGTATGTTGTACAGCTCTTTGATTGTCATTTGTGATATTACTCACAGATGTCAGTCTAACCACAAATGTGACCAGTTCAGCAAATGTCTAGTTTGTATTTGGAGCGAAGCCCAATCTACAACCATTTGAAGTTGTGCCGAATGGGACGAAATCCTATATTCTTGTGCTTTACCAGATGAGACCACAATTATTATTTGTTTCCTTCAGTTATCTGAATATTTTAAGCAGATATGTTTTGTTGTAAGGAAATATTACTGTAACTGTTATTATTTCTGCTTTTTTTTGTCCAACCAAATATTTTTGATGCCCATGTATGCCCAACTACTATTTAAATTGCAGTTCATCTTATGGTCTGAATGGCAGATGTGAAGGTTGTAGTTGTAGATGTAAAATGTATTAAAAGCCATTGTGCTTTAATCAGCTTCACCTATCAGATACCGCGTGGACAGCTGGCACCCACAGCTGGTGTTTTACTTTGAAAATATTTCTATCTGCGATTATCTCATGGAAGGTGCAGATTAAATTCTGCGACGAATCGTGTTTATGTGTAATGCTGTGAATCCCGGGAAGTGCCTTACAGTAACACAGACACCCCTGTGCAGTTATCACAGACCTACATGATCACTATCATGAGAAATATACTCTCTATTTCACAAATGAAATTGTACTCAAGTACTTTTTTACATGTACTCAAGTGCTTCAAATAGAAGACCAATCCTGTCCAATGATGGCTTAAAATAGAATGAATGGCAGCTGTTTTTTGCCTGACATTGATGAACCCTTTCATTTTCGTTCTTTTATTGTTTTGTTTGAAATAAGAGCACATGCTCTAGCTGTGTGATGTGATTGTCCATAGGATCTATGGTCAAACACATATCAAAGTGTCAATTTTTAAAGAGATCTGAGGACTTGAAAAGAACATGAGAACATCACATCAACAGCAGATCTAACAGACTGAAAACGGGAGTGTGAATATATTATCGTGCAGCAGCCTGACTGTGTGTGTGTTCCATTTGCTGTCATCAAAGCAAGGCTGCAGGTGTCTCACTGCTGTTCACAGTGTCACGTGCAGTAGGCCAGTGGAGACACACTCTGAAGACATCCAATATAGGGGTGTTTCTTCATCTATTGGCACTTGTGTCCCAGGGGTTCATTATTACTGAAACTAACAGTTTTCAAGTTGTTCTTTGTTATATGAGGGTCCCATGCAAAGTGTTTTGGAAACTTTTCACCAGTTATTCATCATTTATTTTTGCTGCTTTCTAAATGCCTAACCTGGGACCTAGATTTTCTGTTTGTATCTTTAAAAATTGAAAATGTATTATAAAAATATGAATTAGTACAAAAAAGTCAATTAATCATACATTATTTCCACATTTATTGTATGAAAATTCTTTGTATTACACACAAATTAATGTCCCAGTTGCGACTTTTTTGTGATTTTTACCCCTATAATTAGTATTTTTCCTTTTGTCTTCCCAAAGTTTGTGTACTTTTGTTACAAAGAGGACAGAAGTGTTAGTGAAGAGCATGCTTGAGATTAAATGTAAGTATCATTGAGATATACGTATATAGTATTATAGTTTGTATTAATTATCTATTAATTATCTATTAATTAATAGTAAGTATTATTAGAATTAGTTGATTTTGTTGATTTTTCCATTTCAATTTAATTGTAAAGGTTTAGTAATTTTTTGGCTTTTGAAATTTTTCCATTTTTTTAATATGTCTATAAAGTTTTATTAATTTTGCACTGTAGTTATTTTAGTATATCAAGTCAAACTTAAATATTACAAATATATATAGAAAAATTGCCTATTTTATTTCAGTTAATGTTTTTAATTGTCATTTTTAGTTTTTGTTATGAAAGCAACGAAAAAAGAAGGTAAATGGAGGTAATTGTACATAGAATATATTTATTGTGCATCATTTCTAGTCAAGCTGTAATTTTGTCAACCCTAGTGAAAAATAAATATACTGAAAACAGTTATATTTGAAAACAATTTATTTCATACTAAGTTTACTACAAATACATTTACATATTTATGTACTTAATAAAATACCCTGCAATTGTACTTTTGTTATACATAAAGTCTGTTAAATTGGAAAAATATCATTATAATTTTGTGCTTAAAGCACTTTAATTATGCAGAAGTAGTGCTGAGGTCCAACTAAAGATATACTAAGTATATTTGATTGTGCTAAAGTGGAACTATTGCAAGTATACTTCAGGTACACTTTAAATATCTAAATATTTAAAGACCGATATTATTCAAAGATCATACAATCAGCACCAATAGTGACATTAAAACACATTAAGATATATACATTGTGCACATGTAGTACTCCAAATAAAGTTTAATTATAATTTTTATATCATTAAGTCTTGAGCGATATGCCTGTAAATATGTCAATAGATTTGAACTATGCTTAGCATGAAATAAATGTATTTTAAATATATTCCTTTTTTACTAGGGAAATCAAGTGTGAAAATGTAATTATTCAGGAAAAGTATTATGTTTTGCCAATTTTACTCCATGTTTAAAATGTTATTTACAACACAGAATGTTACTGCTGTTAATCCCAATACACTGTTTGAGATGTGCTGGAAAAGACACTGGTGGAAATGGACACTGCTGGACATAGTTATTAGACAAAGCCAATGAGAGTGTGCAAAGTGTGTTTTAAGACACTCCACAGGACCAGAAGTGCCTAGTTGAAGAGACACCCCTAGATGTATATTTTTTAAATGAAAGATGCTCCTTTTTTCACTCCTCTCTGTCGTGTTCCCTAGAAACTCACCCAGCTGTTGCTATGTTAACTCCACTGCTCGGCTAAGTGTGAGGATTTCGTTGAGTTACAAGCATACAAATATGCTCATTGATGCTTTGCCAGTATTGAGTGGAGTTTGAACAGTGTCTTTTTAATGAGGGTTTTTAAAAAAAAGCAGACAGAGAGAGGAAGAAAGAGAGAGGACAGAGACCATGACGGCTTTAACTCTCTGGGTTTCTCATGGCAAGTCTTTTGCTTGGTTTTGTTGCTTTTACAATTGGAAAGCATATCTTCTTTCTTACTTCGCCATCTGTCTTCCACTTGTGCAGAAAGTTCTTGTGATCCCGCATTGGGTGAGGAGCGTTGCTAATGAAGTCCATAGGAAGACAATGCAGTACAAAGCATCAGAGCGAACGAGCAAATCCACATGCATTCTTACCATAATATATACCATATATCCTAAATGTTGTAATTAGGTTTATTAGAAGCTAGATGTATTCATGGGAGCATTTTAAGGAACATGATAGCCATCACAATGTGACGGTTGCATTTATCATGCATAGTAATTACAGTTCATGGTCCAACAGCTAGCTCTGATAGTTTAATAGGCTCCGGTGTCATAGTCGTAAGATGCTGGCATGGATGGATGGGCCTAACCTTTAAGATTCTAATTCATGTGCATCTCATCAGATTCTGATTTAGTTTGCTGTTGAAAAGAAAGTCCTTGCTCTGTTTTATGAGCCAGTTTTATTTGTGTGCACTGTAACACACTTAGAAGTGTAGCGGTAGCCTTATGGTTAAAGTTCAGCTCTGGTAGTGCAAAGGTTCCTGGTTCATTTCCAAGTAGCTGCGACCCAGAAACCGGAGAGTTATTGAGATCACTATCATGCTCTATCACCATGGATACCAGTAATGCACTTGACCCGAGGTCGCTCCAAGGGGCCTGTCCTTGAATTGAATAGACTTTAAGGTCTATATGGTCACTTGTAAGATCAAGACAAGCAACATATGCTGTAGACCTGTGCACTATATAGATATCTGTGCTTCACAAACTGGCAGTGGTGTGAATTGGAATCATTAAACAAGCATTCATCAGTCACCAAAGGTGAGCTTTCGATGACCCACACTATGTGCGGGTTGAGAGATCAGGGACAGGCCCCTGTGAAGTGTTGAGAGCTGAGTTTAGATGTGAATCTCTGCTGGATTCATTGTAAACCTCCCACTCAGCCTGCTAATGGCCTGTTGTGTCACAAAGGCACATGCACACTGTGACCAGAACACATGCAATTCGAGATTATAAGTGACAGAAATAGACATTCAGACCACGTGAATGGTTTGGATTACTATAAATTAAAGTACATTTGTACATTTATTTATGTACAATTTCATATTGTGTGTCTGTCAGTTGCCTTCAGTAAGATAAATTAAATTACTTTTTTATTTAAAAATTAGGTCTGTATTTAATCAAAATCCTCTCAGTTTATTTTTTAGTTACTGTGTTTATGCATTAATTTCCTTTTTAACAACTGTTAAAATACTGTTTTGTTTGTGTAATTTGAGCAGTTTTGTATAGATGACACTTGAGGTTGCACAATTGATGGCTGACTAAATACTTTTTTGCCCCACTGTATGTGTGTATATAAATAACACTAGATTTTTGCAGCAGTGCTTTTTATTTGTGTCACTCAGGCTTCTCTCTTGTTCACAACAATGCAACGCTGTGTCCTATTTTCATCTCATCACGTCTGAACACACAGAAATCAAGCGTAGCGTTAGTTCTGGCAGGTCACGTTAGTCAAGCTCGCATCAGCTGACTCTCAGCTGATCCCCATCCACCTATAGGAATACGACACCCTTATCTAAGCATTCATATATACGGTCCCTCAGTTTTATCAGCAGTTTTCGAATTGCTCAATAGCTAATTACCCTCCTCCATCCCCAACTCCTCCTCTGTCAGTCAGGATTCAGTCTTCTGTTTCATCTTTGAATCAGACTAATTCTAAAATGTGTACATACAATTATTGAACTCTTATTGGTATCTGCAATACTTTTATGTTGGTTCTGTTCTGTTTACCCTGGGGGGGGGGGGGGTTATCGCTGCTCTCCCTGCTCTCATCCATGCTAGGCTGGATACACTGGGAGTTCTTGCCCAGAACAGAACCATACCGCCAATCCAAACTGTATGCTAATTGTCAATCATCTTTGACGATAGTGGTCCTGACAGAAATCAATATTGCTAAATAATCACTGCTGCTTGTCTCTCATTTGCAAGTCTCCCCTGACAAAAATGTTAATGTAATGTAAATGTACCCTATGGTTCAAAAGTTTGGGCCCGATGAGCTTTTTAATGTTTATAATGTTAATAAAAGCAGTCTCTTAAGCTCAAGGCTGCATTTATTTGATCAAAAATAGAATAAAAGCAGTAATATTGTGAAATATTTTTACATTTTAAAATAACTGTCTTCTGTTTTAATACATTTTAAAGGGGACATAACACACACAGTTTCGCCCAATCTTATATTAATTTTGAGTATAGAGTAGTATTGCATCCTTCTTATTGCCAAAGAGTCTTTAGTTTTATTATATTTATAAAAGAAAGATACTCTCTTGCTCTCGCTCTGGTTGACGTGTGCGCATGGTCTTCCGGGAGAAGTGCCCATACAAGGATTTCCATGCTCGAAAAAACTTTCTGAAACTTATACGAACCCAGAAGGAGTATATTTGACACATATGTCATATGTCCAAATCGTTTTTGAAACTGGCCATGTTTAGTATAAGAATCCAACTCTTTAACAGTGTAAATAACTCTGAATGCATGAAATAGCATTAGAACCCCCCCAACATATAATTTATTCCTGTGATGCAAGGCTAAACTTCAGTGTCACATGATCCTTCAGAAATCATTCTAACATGCTTATTTGGATTTGTTAAACACTTGTGTCGCTTTATATTTTTTGAAGAAACCATGATACTTTTCTTTTCAGGATTACTTTAATAGAAAGTTCAAAACTAACAAAAATTCTGTTTTTCACAAACTGTATTAAAAAGCATTACAATTTCAGTCACATCTCAGTGCTAATCTGCAATAATTAAACAATTGTTCAATTAATCTAAATGAATTTCCCAAGACTTTATGGACCACTTTATGGTTTTAACCGACCAATTTGCAGTAAAAATCTTTGGAAAACCTGTAAATTATAGTTACTTGGAGAGAGCACATATCTGACATTTTCCAATCTGACAAACAAGTAACAATTCTGAAATTATGTGTTTGTTCTTTCTCTCCCTCAGGCTTTAGGAGGCTGAAATGGCCACTCCTCAAGGGTGTTGGGGTCCCTCTCTCCAACTCCTCCTCTTCTTTCATCTGTTACTCAATGTAGTGCCTCCCTGCCGGGGACGTCCATTCTTCGGCCCTCCTTCGGTCAACGTGGCTGTGGTTTTCAGTGGTTTGGCCCACCACAGTGAGATCAAGGGCCGACTGAGTCCAGAAAACTTCCTAGACATGCCCCTGGAAGTGAACCCCATCACCGTGCTAGTGAATGACACCAACCCCAGGGCTTTACTCACACGTCTCTGTCAGACTATGGCAGCAGAGAGCCTCCACGGAGTGGTGTTTGAAGATGACGTGGACTCAGAAGCTGTGGCACAAATCTTAGACTTTATCTCCTCTCAGACGTCCATCCCCATCGTAGGCATCAGTGGAGGTTCTGCAGTAGTCATCCACCATAAGGTAAGTGTTTGAAAGGTGGCAGTGGTAGATCTTAGGGATCTGTCAGCTTAAAGGAGGAAGGTTTAATAAGTAATGGGAATTTCCTGAGATCACAATGCATTCAACACTTAAGTTACTACAAATGGATTGTCCTTGCAACTAGGTTGAGAACCTTTGGATCACCTAAAAATATATTTTAATAAGGTTTATTTTTTGTTATTATATTTAACCATATACAGAAAAATGTTTTATTGGGACACATTCATGAAACACGCAGATCAAATTTCTGCACAAATGATTCACAAAGCTTTCATAAATATAAAGCACACATAAAATGATCATTGAATTAAATGCGACTGAAAATTGTGATTGTGAATTGTGAAAAGTTGTTCAAATGATTTTCTTTGTAAAAAACACATTTCTATGTAAAAGTTTTTTTACATAAATTGTTGAATTTTGACACTTTACAAAAAAAAAAAGATTTACACCGAAATGTGCAGAAAAACTATTTATGTAGAAAATCATTTGCAGAATATTTTATATGTGAATTGTCACATTGAATTAAATTCTGACAGTTTACACTCAAAATTTGAATGATTTACACCGAAATGTGTTTGTTACACAGGAAATAATTTGTCAAACCTTTCTGTTCATAAATGTCACAGATGCATTAATTGTGCATACAAAACATTTTACAAATGATTTAAACAGAAATTGGCTTGTGTTTCATGCATGACTTTCAATGTGTGTGCCAGAATAACACTTAAGGTTCATAAACATTACCCAATCATCTATGTACATAAACAAAAAAATGTATTAGAGTTATGGTAATACAACAAAATCAGTTAAATTACAAACCATATATACATCAAAGCATGAAAGAAAAACATCATATATGTATTTCAAATATCAAATCGAGATTTAATCATGGGTATCTGTGAAACCATTGCAGGAACGCTGTTCTCAGAGCTGTTATTAGACACAGCGAGTCTAAAATAACTGCTGTGACATCGAGAACCGTTAGCATGTGCATGTGGTTTGTGTGTGTATTTTTCAGAAAGCCCCCTGCAATGATATGTTATTGAACAGTTGCGTGGAAAAGTGATTTTGTGAGGTGTGAAAATCAATAGGTGTTATGATGTATAACCAGCAACCAACAGTTGTGTCCCATTTTCCTCTGATTACTGAGGTGTGGAAACTTCTGAATAACATAAAATTGCAGCTGTTAAATGCACATTTTAAGACAACTGCGTATAAGACTTTTTCATGACAGTAATTTTACATACAACGTGTGTAGTGAGGGCGTTTTGTGTACATTTATTGAGTGTCTGGTGGCAGCTTAAACTGTGAATGAAGTAAAAACTCCGTCTTATTTATTATTGGAAAGAAACAAACACAAAGCAATCTGAACAATCTCTCTCGCTTTCGAGAGACTTTCATTATTCCATCTCAACAGTAGAAAACAGCCATACAGGTTTGAAACAACATTAGGTTGAGAAAATTATGACAGAATGTTCATTTTTGGCTTAACTAATCATTTAATTTGAACAATTATTACTAAAGGCACATATAGTTGTGTCGCTTTTTTAATATTAGTCCACACTGTGTGGATTTTGCAGCATCTGATATCTGAAATCCACAATGAACTGAAAAGTGCGCTTTTTAGACAGTAAAACAATCATTACGCATGCAGACTGGCAAAAGATGTATATCTTTAAATGAGAAACACAATAGCCCTTGATTTAATGGGACAGATGAGTATCTTCAGTACCAGCTAGAGAGTAGAAGACTCCTTCTTGCCCAGCTGTCATTTTTCAAATGCCTTTCAGACTCGCACGATGTGCAGAAAAATTTTGATAAGATATATGAAGTGGAACAGAAAGCCAAAAATATGCATTTGTCAGATAATGTGTACGAACTAGATTAAAATGAAGCATTCTGGCTTGGTATAATTTTTCAAGAGTTTAACCATAGAGCATGAAATATAAAGATCCTGAATAATTTGCCAAATCTTTTGAACAGCCCAGTGACCATGTTCTTATTTTTAATAAAGAGCACTGAGGAAAAACCTAAACTGAATCTGTTGCTTCTTTCATATTTATCATTTCCAATTGGACATATTTTGGACAGAACTCTAAAAAAATAATAGAAAATTAATTAATTCTGACTTTAATATCAATCAAATTAGAAAAGCTGCCACAAAAATATAGTAGCATTAAGCCGTGAACCATATTTCATGGCACTCTGAACAACCACACTTCCAGATTATGGATTAGGCATTTCATTTCATTTGAGAAATGCATGCATATCATATCACATAAATTTGATGCGATTATACAATTCCTGTTGTATAGGCATGTGGTGGGCGGAGTCAGGGACATGCGACAGCCTGTTCTACTTTATTCGAATCTGGTCGTTCTATAGACAAACCAATGTATATTGCACATGTAAATCCCATGCAATTGAATAAACTGTTCCTGATTATTTTTTCTAGCATGAGGGATTGGACTGGAGGTCACAAACATCTGGTAGGGGATTTCTCATGAGATCCCAGTAGCATGAGGCACCATGTGTCAATGACCAAGTGCCTTCCAAATAAATAAAGTGAGCTTAAAATATCACCTTTCAGGGCAGAGATCCCTTGTTGGTGAGTGCCAGCTCCAGCCTGAACATAACCTGAAATTTAATAGCATTAAATAATATTTCTATATATTTTAATATCATTTAATGATATCTCTCTCTCTCTCTCTCTTAGGATTTGACCCAAAAATTAAAATTGTCATCATTTACTCACCATCATGTCGCTCCAAACCTGTTTGAGTTACTTTATTCTGCAGAACACAAAACAAGAACAGCATTTTGAAGAACGTTTTGAAGAATGTTGGTAACCAAAATGTTTTGGTTTGGTTTGGTTGAACTGGCATTGTATAGACAAAAAATACTGCCGCCTTGGAAGTAAGTCAAACAATTTTGGAACGACTTGTGGATGAGTAAATGTTGACCATTTTTGGGTGAACTAAAAGCTCATGGGACAAATTTCATGCCCAATGTGTACATGTAATCATCATACATGTAATCAAACATGGGATCATGCCATTTTACTGCTTGAGTTCAAGTTTTTTTTTTCAGACATAAAACACGTTTTTACTACTACAGCATGACTTCGAAATGGTCTTGTCAAGGCTCGTGAGTGCTAATCGCAGGAGAGCTGAGCCTGGGTGATTGTATAAGTTCTTAAAGAAAGAAATCTGGCAGAGAAGGAGGACCGGTGAGTCCCAGAGCACCTGACATTCACAAGCCCTGTCTCTCTCCAAGAGGTAACCTACTTTAACCACAGAAGTTATTTGAAGGACAACGGATCAGTCTGTCAGGAAAGAGGAAAGCTCTAGTCAGGAGGAGTCTTGGGAGAATGTCTCTCGGCTCCTGACACTCCCAGACCTCCACACCCATTTTTCTCACTTTGGAACTTAATTGGACACCACCTCCTCCGGTACCTTTGAGTCATCTCATGCTGTGCGGTGGAAGTAAATGCGGTTGGCAGTGTAGGGCATTAGGACACTTGCTTATTTGAAGTTAACTAAGTGCAAGTGAAATTAAAACAGCATTTAGATCACTTTATTTTTTACATGCACAATTGTGGCTTGATAATGACACTAAGTGTGATGATTCACACATTTGTATATGCAAATATAGTTGTGCATATTTTTTTCAATGAGCGCATCACACCGGCATAATATTGAACAACTGCATGAATAAACGAGTATTAGGTGTCAAGTGTAAATCCATTCAATGGGTTTACAGTAAGAGGAATAATGGTTGAAAGTCAGGCAATACATCAAGTCTGCTACTCGTGGCTGTGGTACAGATAGAATCAATAGTCTAGTGAATTGTCTTTGCGTAGTAAATCCTATTCTCGTATCTCATACTTTGGAACGCGTTCAAGGTTAATGTTGCTCCGTAATACATGTTATTTCAATGATATGAGAAAGTCTCATGTACAATGATTGAGTTGCTATGGATCCCCTGTATGTGTTCAGCAACCTGTAAAACTGAAATGCAGAAAATTATAGGGCTGTGTGAGTTATGGTTGCTACCAGAAGCTCATTCATTGGCAATTTGAAACATACTTTCCTTTCAAAAGTTTGGGGTTGGTAGAATTTTTTTTAATGGTTTTGAAAAAAGGTTTGTGCTCACCAAGGCTGCATTGATTTAATAAAAAAAAAAAACAGTAAAATGTTATGTTATTACAATAAAAAACCGCGTCACATTATGCTTAAAAAATCATTCTAATATGATGATTTGGTGCTCTAAAAACATTTTATATTATCAGTGTTAAAAAAAGCTGTGCTGCTTAATAAACCAAGAAACATTTTTGTCAGGATTCTTGATCGATAGAAAGTTTGAAATAAATGTAGCATTTATTTGAAACAGAAATCTTTGGTAACATTATAATTTTCTTTACTGTCACTTTTGATCACTTTAATGTTTTTCTGTATTCATTTCTATTAGAAAAATCTTATTACATACTGACCCCAAACTTTTGAACCGTGGAGTAGATATTGTATGCATTTAAGTGCTATTTAACAATATCTGAAATGCAGTGTTGTGGAAGCTACTTTAAATCTGTAGCTTTTGTAGCTACATTAAAATTGCTGTGAGCAATCCATAATCTAAAGTAGCTAACTACATTACGTTTATTTAATGAGATTTTTAAAATATGTAACTATAATTATATTAATTAAATATTATAAATAATATCTCATTTCTAAATCAGTCAGAGCAGTATTTCTCTGTCTCAAACGTTCTGGCAAAGACTTGAAATGATCACTCTAAACTGACTGAATCAGTTTAGAAATTGATCATTTTAAAAAGTCCTCTCTCTGTAGTTTTGGAATGTCTGAATCATTGCAGTAAATCACTTACTTCAAAATCAATCACTGAAAGGAATCAAATTTTCCAACAGATAGACAGGATGTTTTCTAGTGCTGTCAAACGATTAATCGCAGTTAATCGCATCCAAAATAAAAGTTGTTGTTTACATAATATATGTGTGTGTGTTGTGTATATTTATTATGTATATATATAAATACACATACATGCATGTATATATTTAAGAAAAATGTTACGTTTATATACTAAATATATTGATATATGATATAAATTATATTAATATAAATATATACATTTAAATACATGTAAATATTTACAAAATATATACTGTATGTGTGTTTATTTATATATACATAATAAATATACACAACACACACACATATATTATGTAAACAAAAACTTTTATTTTGGATGCGATTAATTGCGATTAATCGTTTGACCGCACAAAAAATAAACCATTTTTGTTTTTGCCTTGTTCTTCTGTAAAGGATTAAGCATGGCTGTCCATTGCTCCTGGTGTGTGTTCATGGTGTGACTGTCTGTGTTCACTACTCACTGCTGTGTGTGTGCACTTAGATGGGTTAAATGCAGAGCACAAATTCCAAGTATGGGACACCATACTTGGCTACACGTCATGTCCTTTCCTTTCCCTTTCCCTTTCCTAAAGAGTGATGAGAAAAAACTTCAGCAATGCTTGTTATTGAAAAGGTTTCTCTTTGAAAACAGTAGAGATAATGGTACTATATATATATATATATATATATATATATATATATACAACGTTTTAGTGTCCTTAAATTTATGGTACCCACATGTACTTTATTAAGCTATAAACGTTCATCAACAGAATTGAATGTATCTCCTGTCTTGATTCTACAGGCTGAAGGCTCTACCTTTCTCCAGATGGGAGCTTCTATAGAGCAGCAGATAAATGCAATGTTCAAAGTGATGGAGGAGTACAACTGGGGTAACTTTGTAGTTATCACCAGCTTGTATCCTGGCTATGAGACCTTCGTGGACTACATCCGCTCCTTCACAGACACCAGCTACTTCCTGTGGGAGCTACAGGATGTGCTGAGCTTTGAGATGTCCGTGGGGGCCAATGACATACGCACACGAAGACTACTACAGCAGGTGGACTCGCAGGTATATCTAGTGTACTGTTCCCACGAGGAGGCACAGTACTTGTTCAGGATGGCCTCTGATGTGGGGCTGCTAGGGCCCGGATATATCTGGGTCATCCCCAGTCTGGCTGTGGGGAACCCTGAAGTGTCTCCTCCTGACAGTTTCCCAGTGGGCGTCATCAGTATTATCACAGACCGCTGGAGGAAAACACTGCGCCAGAGGGTTCGGGAAGGAGTCGCAGTCATAGTAAAAGGGGTGCACAGCTTTCATAAGAACAGAGGATTCATTCCCGAGGGTCACAGTGACTGCAATAGTCCTGTCAAATCATACGCCAACAATTCTCTCTTCAGGTAAGACTTTTAGATTGCTAAGTAAAGGTATTAAAACCTATAAGTAAATTTTAGTGTTAATAGTGCTAATAGTTTTTAGTTTGCTTAGTTTTAAAAAGAGTCTTATTATAGAAAGAATGTACTTCAAATATTCTTGAAAAGAATATACTTAAGTGAAAATGGAATGGAATGCTTTTGGACACTTAATTGCATGTTAATTGCAATTAAATGCAAAAGTATTAAAGTTTAAATTTATATTAAATTTATATTTTCTCTATTGAAAATGTATTTAATGTTGTGTTCTGGTCATTTGGACTCAGAGTGGATTTGCTTTTTCCTGAAAATGCAAATGTTATTGCATTGGACTAAATCTTATGGTAACACTTTAGTATAGGGACTAATTCTCACTAATAACTAGTTGCTTATTAGCCTATTATTAACATATTGGCTGTTTATTCATACTTATAAAGCACATATTCTGCATGACCATATTCTACATCCCTAATCCTACCCAATACATAAACTTAACATCTACCTTACTAATTATTAAGCAACAAATCTGGAGTTTATTGAGACAAAAGTAGTAGATTTACATTTTCCCATACCATATGTGCAACATTTAGTGCAAAATGAAAATGAAAATTCAATATTATAATTTGCATTTGCCATTTTCTACACTAGTTTTAATATAAAGCATTAAAATATGTTTTTCATTTACATAAGTTGCAAAATTAAAATGAAATTGTATTACCCAAATTGATTAGATACGCTTAACATGTCCAAGCAAAAACTAAAAAATTATCATTTAAATGCCATATTTATCAAATTTTTTCTTTAAAATGGCACAGGTTTTGTATTTACTTTTTACTCTTGAGCATATGCACCTATGTTTTTGAGTGAATACTGGCAAAAGTATTTACAAATAATGCTTTTTTCATTTAAAAACTTAGGTGCATACGCTCAGAAATCAATTACAAAAAGAAATACAAAACCTGTGCTAATAGAAAGTTGACATAATAATTCAATTAAAGATTTGGTGAAAATGTGAGAGATTTACAAGATCATTTTTGACTGGGAACACCAAATTAGGTAAAGGATTTTCAGCACAGCATAAGGGTTAAATATATTTGTAATGATCATTTTGCAGTTTAGTACATTTAAAATACAAAGTACTCAATTTAAATGTAATGTTATGTCCACATGTCTAAAGAAGTGCACTTCTTTAAAGCATGACAATAGATTATTGAAACATAATGATTTAAAATGTACTTTAGAGTAAAACTTTTAATCTGACATTATACTGTTTTTAAAATCATACTTAAATGTGTTTAAAAACCTAGTTATGAAAGTGTAATTATCATTAACATCATCGTTAACATCATGTCCTGAAAAAAAAGTATATCATAGATATCCCTTTGGAATATCTGGAGTACTCTGACTGCCAGTAATGTTTTATGAAGCTGTCATATATTTAGTCCTCCCTTGGCCAGCATTGCCCTATTTTTTTGTCAAACGTGTTGATCACATCAAATTCAACAGGAAAGAGTGGGCGGCAAATTTGCAAATCCTCAAAATCCTGACATTTTTAATTTTCACAGCTTAGTTTGCCTCTGGAGATTTCATCATAAACAGCTTTCCAGACAAAACACTGCGTTCTTGCGCTTTTTCTTGTGGTCTTCTTCTGTTGTAATGAGACTAGGAGATTCTCCAGATTTCCTTGTTAAATCTGCCGTTCACCTGGGAGTCACCGTCCTCATTAAATAGTGTTTCAGTTGCCTCTCCGAGCTTTCTATGATCAAGCGTATCAGAGACACATGAGTGACTGGGTCCTCCATCCGGAATGTTCTCAGGCTTCGGTGCTGTTCAGGTGTCTGCCCATCTCTCTATAGCATAAAAAGAAACATCTGTCAGAAGACAGTTAAGAAATCTTTAAAGGAGACATATTATGCCCCTTTTTACAATATATAATATACGTAAGTCTCTGGTGTCCCCAGAATGTGTCTGTGAAGTTTCTGCTCAAAATACTCCACAGATAATTTATTATATCCTTTTGAAAATGCCTATTTTGAGTGGAAGCAAAAACACGCTGTTTTTCGGGTCTGTTTCTTTAAATGCAAATGAGCTGCTGCTCCCCGCCCCCTTTTCCAGAATAGAGCTGCGCCATTACAGCTTGTACCAGCTAAAAACATCTGTTTTGGTTCTGATTATCATGTTTATCGCGCTGAAATCATGCGTTTTAAACCATATGAGTTTAAACTTCTGATATACAGTTTTCTGAGTTCACACATCCGAAGCACACGGACAGAAAGCGGCTGTCACAGCATATGAGTACTAAACTAAGTTCTCATTCACACACAAGTTTACGTTAAAAACACACACGAGTTGCAAAAACAGTCGGTTATGTCTGTGAAGGTAAACTGCTGGGAAATAAATCACATGTTTATTTTAGATCTGTGTGGCAGCAGCAATATACAGTAAATTAATCAATAAATCCACTGCTGTCTTGTCTCCTCTGAGGCTGGGACTCTAAACAGTGTTCTGTGCTCGTCATGTTTTGCTCAAACTTTCGCCATAGCATTAGAACTAATATACCGTTGTCGCTTGCGAAATCAAAATGATGGCGCCGTGGTTGGAAATGTACAGATTAAGGGGCGGTAATATTATAATGAGATCCCTTTGCCACGTCACCAAGGGAGCGAAATCAGACGCGCTCGTTTTCTCAGACGCTTGCAGAAAAAGGCTTACCAAAACAAAGCTACTGGGTTAATCTTTTTCACGTTTCCTTGGTTGGTAGATGCACCGGGGACCTGATTATAGCACTTAAAACCTGGTCAGATTTCCATGATATGTCACCTTTAAAGAACTGGCTTTGAGACAGGACATGGTCCTTTTCAAACGTGTGACTGGTTGGACAGTATCAAAGGATTCATCAGGTGGCAAGACAGAAAATATTCTCTTGGAAAAACGAGAAATGTCAGTTGGATGGTCTGAGATGAAATGGTAAGATGGGTAGAAGAGTAAATGAAAATGACATTTACTCACCTTCATGTTATTTCATGTATCTTCACTTGGTTCTTTTCAATACAATGACAAAAACCAACAATGAAAAAAGGGCCATGAAAGTAAGTCAGTGAGAACTGAATCATTGAATGAATCACTCTTTTCAATGATTTGCTCTCAAATCAAGTTCAACTCAATGACTTGATCAAATCTCAGCATTTATTAAATTTAAAGCTTATAAGAAGGGAAGATTATCAGTAAATAATCTTACATTTCTGTCTGTCATGCATTGTCAGATCATATGACGTTTTGGAGTATGGCATACAAATAGTTGGACTACTTTTATGGTGTTTTTTGTTTTGTTTTATCATTTTCATATTTTCAGACATGGTGAACTTTGCACTGCCATTATATGAAAAAAGATCTGTGTGAATTGATGTTTTTTCTATAGACATTGTTATTCTCATTTTAAATGTCATGAGGGTGAATAAATGGTGACAAAATGTTCATTTTGGTAGTAACTATTGCGGTTAACGAAATTTACATATTTACTGCATATTTGTCCAGTTAAAAACATTCTCTAGCATCACTGGGATTGAATAGTTGTTTATGAGCTTTGTTGTTTACAAAGTAGTTATAAATCTCAAAGATGGTGGATAAGATGGATATAGAGCTCTGTATTTGAACTCCTGTAAGATTTTTTTTTTGTTGATAGTTGTTATTCATGTCATGATTTTAGCCATTATGAATTATCAATGATGTCTGAATAATGCTAGCTGCTGCTGCACTTTGCATCAGTAAAATTGAATGACATTGTTAAATCCTTCCTCATGTTCTGCTCCACCCATAGCTGGTCCTTTAAGTGAACAATTCGTTTAGGAAAAATGTTCAGGTCTTTGAGACAAAGAGGATTAAACGAGAGAGAATGAATACTGTAAATGTATTAGTGTCTGTACGCTCTGATTTATATTCATTTGACTTAGTGGAAGAAAAAAGTGATAGGCTTGTATTTGAAATGTCCTCCTTTCTCTGCCTAATAGTCTTCTGTCTCATTTCAGAGATGGATAAAATCCAGGCAATTGTACAATCACTTAAAATTCAAATCTACTTTTTTTTTGGTCTACTAATTTAAAGCTGCTAAATTTGTTCTGCAGGCATATGCTGAATGTGTCATGGGAGCATAAGGACCTATCCTTCAATGCTGATGGCTATCTCACCAATCCTTCCATGGTGGTCATTGCTTTGGATCGAGAGAGACACTGGGACAAGGTAAGTCTTATAATAAGTAACAATAATAATGTTGAAACACTTCAGAGGGAACACACAGCTGGAGATATAGTCCCCCCGGTTGCAGGCCCTAAAGTTTTTTATTTCATCTTTATAGAAGTAAGTGGTTGGAAGGCATATCTCTCTATTTCTGGAACACCTATTAGAGTAACACTACAGGTAATATAACGACTCAGAAATGTCAATTGACTACATTGTACTTTAGTGGCACTGGGCGGTAGAGCATAGCACTAGTAATGGAAAGATTATGGATTTGAATTCCAGGGAATACGAACATTTTTGGGGATGCACAACTGTTTTCAACATTGATAGTAATAAATGTTTCTTGAACACCAAATTGACATGTTGGAATGTTAGAATGATCACTGTTGAAAAGTTTTTTGCTGCTTAATAAGTTTGTGAAAATAGGATTCAGAATTCTTTGAATAGAAATTTCAAAAGAACAGCATTTATTTGAAATAGAATCTTTTGAATGGTAGTGTATCACAGTCTCCACAATAATAAGAAATGTTCCTTGAACACAAAATCAGTATATTAGAATGATTTCTGAAGGATCATGTTACACTGAAGACTGGAGCTGAAAATTCAGCTTTGCCGTCACAGGAATAAATTCCATTTTAAAATATATTAAAATAGAAAACAGTTATTTTAAATTGTAATAATATTTCACAATATTACAGTTTTTTTAGTGTGTATTGATCAAATAAATGCATCCTTGGTGAGCCTTATTTCAGAGACTTGTTTCAAAAATATTGTCATTCTAATTCTTCTTTGCCTCTTATTATAAAATACTGACAGCTATTTCTCTTATATGTTGTACAATTTCAATAACTTTTAGCTTTTATTGATCGCAGATTTTCACATTAATACAACAAGAATCATAAAAGCCAGCTTCACAGGCTCCTCCAACGCTAGAGATTTATTACCATCCACACCAGGTCATGATGCAATTACACTTGGCTCTCTGAAACAGTCCTTTATTCCTCACATGGCCAACCCTCCAGCACTTTGGCCTCTGTGATAGGGACATGTGTAGGCCGTTTGGCAATGTGTGAACACCACCTGACTACAAAAAGAGATTAGAGGAATAAATAGAGATCAAACTGACATCCAAATTTACATCCGGTCATCACACCCTCCTCTAGGTGGATTAGAGGATATGGATATTAGAGGATGTGTGTTGTCGTCTAAGAGTGAAATAAATATTACTGTGTAAATGCGCTCAGATTCTCAGTCCTGTTAATGGCAAGTAGATGGCAACTAAATTTAAGCTAAGTAACCTCATTTTTAGAATAGGTGTATGAAACTTTTCTGTAAATTTAATTTAGATTCACTTTTCCATTTGCACCACTATTATATGTGGCATTTCAACAATCCAGTTTAACCAGCTACTGAATGTGGTGCAATTTAAATTAAATATTGAAATTAGGTAACTGTCATTCTTTTCAGCTCAAACAAGCCTCTTTCTATAAATATTAGGCTCATTACACATTGTGCCTTATTCACAAAAATCATAGCTTTTTGCACAGCTGAATTAACATTGCACTGTTAGCGAACGTACTGTATGGGGAATTTAACTCAAAAGAGATGTTTAAGTACAATTTCTATTGATCATGACAGCAGTAATTCATCAAATGATGATCAAATGATGGAGAAAACTGTTATAACTGGGCATATATCCAGCCACGAGTTGTCGACAAGTGAATATTGCGCTTTTAAAGAGCTGAATCAGGCATCTGGATCGCATTGGTGGAGTGATGCTGTGCAGTTTAGGCACAGTATGCTAGAGTCCGCTCTTCTTAGTGTGACGTACAAATAGTGTTCAGAGCAGATTTTGCAGGTGTGTTTGCTAATTTGCATAATTCCTTTAGTAAATTAAGCACTAAATCAATGCAGATAGTGTGTGCAAATAAACTGTGCAATTAGTGAGAGTAATTCGTACTCCTGTTAACAAGTGCAGGACAAGTAGAGTTACATGTGAAGGAGCTGCAAAGAGATTTGATAGATTTCTTTTCAATTCAGTATTTAGTTTTAACTCCCTTCTCTGGCCTTCACGGCTCACCTGACCCCCCTCTGTGTGACATAACAGTTTATCTATATCTGGTCACCTTGCTTTGTAGCCCCTCTCACGCTCCCATTGACACTCTCTGCACCGCCTCACTTTCCCATGCTGTGCACACCCTGCTCATGTTGTGTGCTGAAGTCATTAGCGAGATGAATCATTGCTTCCCTATTTTAAAGTACAGGCGTACTGACAGCACAGAGACTGTGTTTCTCTGCTGGTACCATGATAGTATCTCCAAGACAGACAAAGCCCAAATGACGCAGATCAATCTGTGGAAAACGCAGGTTTTAAAAATGTCCTTGTACATCTGTGTCATTAGTGCACAATTTTGAAGGAAAAGGCTTGATGTCCAGTGCAAAGCATCTGGGTCCTTAAGTGGTAGCCTGAAACAGTATGAAGCTTGTTTGTTGTCCAAAAGTAAACAAAAACAATGCCATCTTTTGAGAATTCTGCCTAATTTGCCTTGCTTCTGACAAATATGTAGCGCTTGATGGGACGTTCTGCCTTTGACGTCAACAACCAAGCATATGGGAAGTATTGTAATGCTATTTTCTACTTGTATTAAAAGGTATTTTGCCGTTTAACTACACAATTAAAAGGCTAGTTGCATTTTATATTTGCATTGAATGTTTTTTATTTCCCACTGTCCACCAGGAGTTGGAAATTGGCAAAAATATCATAATTTTTTTAGGAAAAAATGAAGGAGCACGACCAACAATCAGTTCTTTTTCATATTGGTTTTTAAGACTATTTTGCAAGTTATTGAGCAGTAATAACTGGCAGGCCCTACAACTATAAGTAAAAAAGTTCTTAAACTTAAGATACGTAAACAGAGCAAAGACACAATGACAAGCAATAGATACATAGCAAATAAATACAATAGAACAAAGATACAAACCTTGCTTTTTCCGTTCTAACAGTATTCAGGTAAGAAATATTACAGAAACTGAATAAAGTAATCACATTTTTTTTTGTATTTGAGTATTCGCATTCCACTCTTTCTCAGAGTCAGGATTCAGTTCTCTTTCATGGTTTATTGTGCTTTTAATAAATCATTTTAATATCAACCACATCACACTCTTTTCTTTCATCCATGTTTCTTTATTGCGCTAATGTGCTCTAAGTCCTGTCAATTGAGTATATTTACATATGGTTATAAATAGCACACATTTGGTCATGATCTCTATGATTCGTTTGAAAAGTAGAACGTGGGCATCTTCACTATTCAAAATTGTCCATCCCTACTCTCTGCAACCTTTCAGAACAGACCTGCAAGCTATTTTCGGTTGCGACTTGCCAGTTCAGAATCATTGCAATAGACAAAATGCTGTTGTAGTTTAAGTACATGATGACTTGGTTTAGTGTTTGGACAGACATTGGCTTTTGAAAATCTCTGTTGAAGCATCCCAGGTATGCTAGGCAGCTGTAAAACGAAATAGGCTATTCCAAATAACAGATATCTACTCCGACCGAAATCTGGTTTGCGCCTTAGAACAAGAATAGAATACCCTGCTATTACAGCCATTATATTCTGCTGAATTACTATACCTCTCACTTTCACAACACAGCCTATTTCAGGCTGAAATTGCTCACTAAAACAGGCAGAAATAAGTGCTGGGCTTTGTCTGGATTCATTCTTTACACATAAAGAACTGTTTCAGAACACCCTCATTTAATGTGCAAATAAAATGTTCTTTAGTGCTCTTGTCGTCATTGCTAATGATCAGATGTGATGTGCCACCTGGCTGTCATGTTATTCACACCTGGAGTCCGGAGATTGAATCTATTTGTTCTGCTGAAGTTATGAATGATTCTTCAATAAATCCCTGTTGCAGAGGCTTATCACGCTCACTTCCCCTCACAGCTAATACCATAACCAAACATGGATTACAATTCCCAATCCGAAAAGCCTCCGCTGCATTTGGGAAATGCTGTCAAACAGCTGCTGCACAATTAGTGGCAACACTTTCCTGTCTTTTGTCGTAAAAGGATATGCAGCGGTGGACTCATTTTTTGGCACTTTTACATTTTTCTAAAAAACATGATGCAAAAATGGCTTGGGAATACAGATGCTAAACTATTTGCTCAAATCGAGCAACTGGGGTCACACATTCAAGAAGTAGTCAGGTAATAACAACACCAGCTAATGGACTGCAGCTTTTAGATTTTAGGAGTATATGTTCTTCTCTCAAAATAGGGTCCCAGGGACGGACAGCAGATTTGTACTTCTTCCCCCTTTGGTATTTGGGTGTGACACATGAATCCTTGGGAAATTTTAGCAGAGGCATTTTTTGCAACCAGCTCTCCATAGTCTCTTTTAAGCTGAGCTGGGCCAGTGGGTTGAGCTCTCTCTGGATAATAGGGCTTTTCCACAGTCTACAAACAGCTCTGTAAAGATTCCTCGTGAGCCTCTGAGCCCTGGGAGATTTACGGCTTTGTGCAACACCTTCATTACTGGAGTAGTATAAATTCTAACCATTATTACAAATTCATTCCAAGTTCAGAGGAAAAACCTAAACAATAAGAGCAATAATTGAAGAAAGCTTGAAAGATCGAAGAAGAGAATAACATAAGAAAGCTTTGGGATATTTGATTATACATCACGCTGATGTTGCTTCCACAACAAGCGACAGCTGAAAACTCATCTCTTTCGAAGCTACTTGACTTCCTCATAAAAAAAAAAAAAATTACTAAATGTAAATGTTGCGACAAACGAATAACATATCGTATTAAACAGCGGATGAAAAATACAACATACCCCTGAGGAAGACATCATGAATTGGACTTTGGAACAGTTTCCTTTATCACTCCTGTCGTTTGCTTGAATGTTTGTGTGTGGTTTCGCCTCTCGAAAGGTCTTTACAAGGATGAAATAGAAACCTGAAATGACAAACATTGTGTCTTAACCCTATAAAACCAAGCAAATGTCTTCTAAATTATCAACATGATCAAACCTGGCTGAAAAACCTTCTATGCCTTCTGTTGTCTGATTGATACTTTTTTTAGCTAGTAAAATGTCCACTTTCTGGTCGTGTTACATGTGTCCACAAAAAAAAAAAAACTAAGCATTTAAATATAATTTTACTAAGGCATATTGTGAAAAATTATATTTATATGCATTTTATGGAAGTAGTCTGCTATACTGTTATACATATATCATTGATTTACATCATAAGCTCAGAATTTTTTTGGCCGTATAAATATAAACAACTGATTTGGCCTCTAAATGAAATTGAGGTGGGTTTTTTTCTCCTCTAGTAGGAGCTCCATATTTTATATCATATAAGCCGTAAAAGCCTGATGTATAAAATATGATATTCAACAAAGATTTTTAAAGCGAGACACTGCAGGTGAATAGGGTAAAAAAAATAACTACTACTTATCACCTTACTTACCCAGTTGATTGATTACACTGATAATTGCAAAAAAAATTTATAAAATGTTTAAATATGCAAATGATGCATTATTTAATGAAATATTATGCACTAATTTGCATACATTTCTAGTACAAATAACACTGGATGAAGTCAGTTTCAAAATTCTTGTTTATTTTTTTGTACATATCACACTGAAAAAAAAATTTCATTCATCCAATTAAAAAAATTTAGGGTAATGATTCACATCTATATTTTTTAACTTGAGCCAATGAAAAATAAATAACTTGCCCTAAGTGCTAAATTTTTTTAATTGGATGAATGAAAAAAAAATTTCAGTGTAGAGGCAAATGTTTTTAGAGAGGGAATTTTGGGTATCTCTTTTTGTCACTCCATAATTCAGAAAATACTTTGAACAGCCAGAAAACGACATATTTTCAAAATTTTGGGGGAAATGTTGTATATAATCAAGCAAATTATATATGAACAAATCCCTCTGTAAAAACCTTCAGGATATAGACAGGAATAAAAATGTAAAGTTTGGTGCATGTAAGTGCTACTGAATTGAAGTGGAGATTTATGGCTCAGTGTAGGAGAAAAAACTAATTTTGAGAAAACGGCTTTTAAAATATGTATTGTAATTTAAATCTATTGACACAAATAGATAAACGTGCTATAAAAGAAACACTTAACAGTGTCTTTTGAATGTTTTCTTTGAAAAGCCAAAAAGCCCAAAATCTCAAAATTGACAGGTGCATGAAAAAACAGTGCTTTTGCCTGCAGTGTCTCCTCTTAAAAATGTTTTCTCTAAAGTTTCAATAAACTTGTCCATTAAAAAAGGTAGATTCTTCTGACAATTAGTTCATATGTCAGGCTTTACGGGGTTAATGGAAATCTAAAAATGCAGGGTTTGCTTTAGCTTTAAGGGGTAGAAAATATAAATAGCTCAGTATAAAAACAATAGAAGTCAATGAAGATCACCTTTGCTTTGTTTGCGGTTCGTAAGGTTGAATCCACATTTAAACCTCTTCTGAATCCCTCCACAGGTAGGAAGCTACGAGGAAGGGATTCTGCAGATGCGATACCCTGTATGGCCCCGTTACGGCAGCTTCCTAGAGCCCGTGTCTGACAACCGCCACCTGACTGTGGCCACGCTGGAGGAGAGGCCTTTTGTCATCGTGGAGAGTGTTGATCCTGTCACAGGCACTTGTGTGCGCAATACTGTGCCGTGTCGTCGGCAGTCCAACAAGACTGAAAGGTACATCTGTGAATGTGACTTCAAAAGGTCAACATCTGTGACTTTTGTTTATGAAGGTATTCCTCAAAGGGCTTGTTTATGAGACCAGTATCTAGAAAATTTCATAAAGAGCGCAGGCTCCACATTAGATCATCCTCTCTCTGCTGCACATGCAAACGTACTAATTTGATTACATTGATCCTAAAAATGAATGGTCTCTTATTAAGGGGAGCAATAAAGAGTGCCCACTGGATGGATTGTACCCACTACAGCGATAATAGGCATCCATTAATAATTATAAAATAAGCGACAGCAACCTTTTCACTTTCTAGAATGAGTCACCGTACAAACACAAACAAGAACATCTGAAACCGAGAAAGAGTTTTACTAAACTTTAGGAAAAAACATCTAACATTCAGTTTTATATATTTGCCAGCTTTTTCTGATATTAGTAAACAAGAAAAAAGCAGAGGCGCTAATTAAAAAGAAAAGTCTAATAAAGCCTACACAAAATTGGCAAACATCCCCATTTAGCAATATGCTGTGAGAGTCACTTAGCATATGCAACTTGTTAGAGTCCAGCAAGCTTATTACACACTTTATTGGGGTGTTGCATCTGCAAGCTTGTAGAGAGTTCAAGATGCAGCTAATTACCTTACAAGAATGTCATTTAAAGGCGTAGTTCACCGAAAAGAAAGTTATTTGCATGACTTAGAAGAATCTTAATGCAGTTCTTATTCATAAACAGTTATTATTCTCCAAAAATGATGACAAAGCTTGAGAAATGGTATGATCGGATCATTGAGTCAATAAAAGCTCACTTAAAAGGGTAATTTATATCATTTGTATACATATAACTGAGTCCTGTTTGTTCATGAGAACATCACCTTAGAGCAAAAGCTTGTTAAAAAGTCTTACTCGCTATGATTTTTTTAATGTTTCTAAAAATGGAAATGAGACCCAACTTAAGCACCTTGGAGGCTACTAAATTTTAGTGCACTTATGAATGTCACCAATCTCATCTTCATTTACCAGAGGGTTTAATGATTTAAACAGAAGCTCACCAAAAATGATGACAAAGCTTGAGAAATGGTATGATCGGATCATTGAGTCAATAAAAGCTCACTTAAAAGGGTAATTTATATCATTTGTATACATATAACTGAGTCCTGTTTGTTCATGAGAACATCACCTTAGAGCAAAAGCTTGTTAAAAAGTCTTACTCGCTATGATTTTTTTAATGTTTCTAAAAATGGAAATGAGACCCAACTTAAGCACCTTGGAGGCTCCCAAACTCGGCTACTAAATTTTAGTGCACTTATGAATGTCACCAATCTCATCTTCATTTACCAGAGGGTTTAATGATTTAAACAGAAGCTCTCTGGATTGAATTGTTTTGCTCATTTCAGCAATTAATCCCTCAACCCTCCTTGCCCTAGGCATAAACTTGCAATTTAAAATCTGTGACTCCTTGATCACAGTAATTTGCTTTCTTCTGTCGGTGTATTTCCTAGACGTGAGCGGTAAAATAGTGTAAATCGAAAAGTTTTGTCTTTGGTTCTCTCAGGTGAATGAAAGCAGGTTCAGTGAATTGCGCAGCTCTGGAGGTAATGCATGGTGAGTGAGGAGTGTGTCGTGCCCAGAGAGAGAGAGATGACAGGCTCATTATGGCTCCATGCTGAGGGGAGAGAGTGTAAATAAATCATAAAGCAGAGTAATCACCCCTTGGGGAGCGTGTGATGGCTGAGGAGGAAACAATGATCAATAACCATAATGGTGACGTTCTGCTGTGGGCCCATCACACACCTTCATGCTAATTGGCACTGGTGTTCAGGAAGTTCTGGAAAGTGTGACAACTGCTTTTAATTGGACCAGAGGTAACAATAGGCATTTCATGTGTGAGTGAATTTATGAGCTTATTATATAATGAGTCTCAATTCTTGTCAAAAATGTGTTTTACATATGTTAATTAGTCACTGGATTTGGCATAAAGTATATATGCCAAAATATGGTTGGGGAGACTAAGGTTTGTTGCCACAAACAGTTTATCTCAGTAACTTTAGGGTTTTGAGACAAAAGTTCAATTGCACAAACACAGGTTTTCTCTAGCAGTGGATTTATATGTTGGTTTCAGACACTCTCTCTAAGCTTAAATTTCAACATTTTGTCCTAATGTGTCACTGCCATACATTAAGACAAGATTTAGCTTGTTTATCAGCAGATCACATTGTTTAATAATGCTCTTGTTTTATAGAATGTCAATTATAATTTCTGGTGGCAGTTTAATATGACCTTTTTAATTTTTTCTATTACATAAACCTTAAATATAATATACTTTTCCAGGTTTTAAGTGCTATAATCAGGTCCCCGGTGCATCTACCAAGGAAACGTGAAAAAGATTAATCCAGTAACATTGTTTTGGTAAGAATTTTCTGCAAGCGTCTGAGAAAACGAGCGCGTCTGATTTCGCTCCCTTGGTGATGTTTCAAAGGGATCTCATTATAATATTACCGCCCCTTAATCTGTAAGTTTCCACCCACGGCGCCGTTATTGTGTTTTCGCAAGCGACAACTGTGTAACAGTTCTAATTCCAATGGCGAAAGTTTGAGCAAAACATGCGTCTGCACAGACGAGCACAGAACACTATTTAGATCTAAAATAAACATGCCATTTATTTCCCAGCAGTTTACCTTCACAGACATAACCGACTGTATTTGTAACTTGTGTTTTTTTAACGTAAACTTGTGTGTGAATGAGAACTTAGTTTAGTACTCGCATGCTGTGACAGCCGCTTTTTGTCCGTGTGCTACGGCTGTGTGCTCTCAGAAAACCGTATATAAGAAGTTTAAACTCATATGGTAAACATGATAATCAGAACCATAACAGATGTTTTTAGCAAGTCTGAGCTGGAAAAGGGGGCGGGGAGCAGCAGCGTATTTGCATTTAAAGAGACAGGCCCGAAAAACAGCGTGTTTCTGCTTCCACTGAAAATAGGCATTTTCAAAATGATATAATAAATGATCTTTGGGGTATTTTGAGCTGAAACTTCACAGACACATTCTGGGGACACCAGAGACTTATATTACATATTGTAAAAAGGGGCATCATATGTCTTATTTAAATATAAAGTATATATACTGTATATACACACTACTGTTTAAAAGTTTGGGGTCAGTAAGATTTGGTCACACTTTATTTTAAGGTCCAATTCTTGCTATTAACAAAGCATTAACTAATGACTTTTGCCTCAAAAAACTCATAATTTACTGCCTATTAATAGTTTGTAAAGTAGTTGTTAAGTTTAGGATTAGGGATGAAATATGATCATGCAGAATTTGTTTGATGCTGAATTTTTGTTTTTGGTTCAACAGCCAGTATGTTAATAATAGGCATGCTAATAAGCACCTAGTTAATAGTGAGAATTGGTCCCTATACTAAATTGATAAATAAAAAAATTATAATAATTTTATTTAGCAAGTAATTCACTTTTTTTCACAAAAGAATCATGAAAAAGTATCAGGGTTTCTACACAAATATTAAAGCGCACAAATGATTTTAACATTGATAATACAAAATGTTTCTTGAGCACCAAATTAGCATATTAGATTTCTGAAGGATCATGTGACACTAACGACTGAAAGAATGGTTGCTTTGCCATCACAGGAATAAATTACATTTCAAAATATACTAGTCAACATTTGGAGTGGATCAAAACCTTTCATCAAAGCTGTTCTAAAACCTAAAACCAAAATGCGTTCTCGTTTTAGGATTCACTTCTTTGATCCACTTCAAATGTTGACTTCTGTATAAAAAATAGAAAACAGTTGTTTTAAATTGTAATAAAATGTAACAAAATTACTAATAGTTTTTACTGTATTTTGGTAATAAAAGCAGCCTTGCTGAGCAAAATACACTTTTCTTACCAACCCCAAACTTCTAATCGATAGTGTAAACTAGGTCTCCACTATATGGTATATTCTTTCTAAAGTCAGCACCACCAGAGCATCCAGTGCAGTCACTGGCATTTGTAATGCCACGTAGATATCAAGGTCAGCAGACTGTGGAACTAATGTGGCGCTGTGTTTGGATATGAAATGCATTACTCCACTACAACCAGATCGATGTGCTACACCCATTTCTGCAATAGATAGGTCAAGCCACTGTCTCATCCAGCTGCGATGGTTTCACAATAACTGACTGTACGCCAATGATAACAGAGATCCATATTACTCAATGTACTGTACTGTAATTAACTTTGTTTAATGGAGCAATAATTGATTGGCACTGATTAGGCACCAAGTGTGTTCATGTGCCTGTGTCCATTATGCCAGGAAACGGACTGCTGCTCTTTGACACCAACTTTCTCTTCATCTCTGTCCCTTGTGCTTCATGTCTGTGTATGTGTTTGACTGATTAAACAGCTCATCCTCAATTCTCAGCCCACTTAACCCAAAGCGCCAGCACTGTTTGCAGGTGGTGAGACAGACTAGAACAGAGACAGGCTTGTTTATGTTATGTCCAGACCGCTTGCAGAGGGAGGCTCTCATCTTTCCAAACACTTCATTTGTCTTTCTTTGTTATGGTTGCTGCCAGTGCCACACACCCTGCATTGCCGGCCCTCCGCCCCAAGTCCACTCCTCGTACAGCTCATTATGCTGGAGGTCTGGGGGAGGTTAGAGGTGATGTATCATTATTGCTCTCAGAGTTTCTCTGCTGAGTGCCTCCAGCATCTAACGGTTAATGGAGGCCATCGCTTTGTTTCAGGCATTTTATTGTGAATGCTCACAACCAAGACACAGTTGCTATAGATTCTGGGCTACAGGTTTTTAAATTACAGCAGTTTGCGGAGGAGAGCCATTGTTTATTTGCTTTTTGAGTCTGTATATATCTACTATTATGTATGGAAGCTTATTTCAGCCCCAGAATAAAAAAACTTTTATTGTAACTGTGCCTTTTTGTCTTAGAACTGAGACTTTTTTAAAGATGAAATCTGAATTGGAAGATATAAACTCATAATTAAGACTTTTTCTCAGAATTCTGAGATATAAACTAAGAATAGCAATTCTGTTTATATCTTGCAATTTATTTTCTCGCAGTTCGAGTTTGTATCTTACGATTCCTTTTTTTCTCACAATTCTGAGATATAAACTTAGAATAGCAAGATATTAACTCACAGTTCTGAGTTTATATCACACATTTGTACTCAACTCAGAATTGTGACATATAAACTCAAAACTATAAGATAAGAACTTGCACATCTGAGATTCTATCTCAAAGTTCCGCAAGGAAAAAATCTGAATTGCGAGATGTAAACTAAGAATTGTGAGGAAAAAGTCACAACTACTTTTTATTTTTTTATCCTGTGGTGGAAATAAGATTACATAGATATGTGCTTAAGGATATAAGGTAAACATAATTATGTAAAGTCAGTAAGAGAAAAGTCCTCAGATATACAGTACTATAGATAGCATTTTATCTCTGTATATGACGTCTTCTGATGTTCTTCATGTCCTCTTATGGCAGCACATATCATTTCCTCTTTCAGTATTCATGTCTGTATTATTCCAGTTATAATTAATTAGCCTTTCTGTCATAATCTTTCTTTCAGATGTGTGTCACACCATATGTTTTGCCCTAGAACCATAAGCTTTGATCCTCTTCACCAAATGTTGAATGGAAGCATGTGAGACTTAACCTTTTCAACCATGGTTCCTGATTGGGTTAAAGGAAAAATCACCTAAAACAAAGAACAAGGTTACAAGGAACATGAAAAGTTCAGGCTTCAAAAAGGATGCGAAAGCATCCTAGTAGTGACATAAAAGGGGTCCATATGACTTGTGTACAAATTTTGAGACAATTTCTCATGTAAATCTATCATTTGGCTTAATTTACCTTTGTTGTTTTTAAAAATCGTAATGTTTTATTTTTATTTTATTTTTTTCGTATGTGCAGTATAACAGGTCACACTGAGCCTTACACCAAACTCTGCTGCAAAGGTTTCTGCATAGACATCCTAAAGAAGCTCTCACGCACCATCAAGTTTTCATACGACCTTTATCTGGTCACAAATGGGAAACATGGCAAGATGGTCCGTGGCATCTGGAATGGGATGATTGGAGAGGTATGAAATGGCACATTTTCTCTCTCTCATTTTCTCACATAAACGCACTCTCACTTCAAACATGTCAACAGTTCAGAGCTCATGGGAAATGAGCTAAATTAACATCTGAGAATATAAAAATAAAACCGTTTACAGTGTGATACGAAAAATAAATTGGCTTCCTATGACAGTGTCAATGCGCTTTTCCTAACATTACTCACACCCTGTTTTCTTTCTGTATTTAACAGATCTCTGAAACCTCCAATTATTGCAGCTAAAGTTGTTAAGGGCATTCATGGAGCATAACTGGCTTTAAAATGCGATCTTGACACATTTCATCCTGTGACCTCCTGCTGCGTGTAGTGTCACTTAATCCGGTGGTTAAGTGTCTTCCACAGCTGCTGATCACTTCATCGGTTCCCATCACCTGCATCTGCTCACATGCTGATGAGTTTAAAGATAGCAAACCCTCGCTCCACATACAAAGCTTAAATGCTTTTCACACTGCGTGAGAAATAAATCATTAAATGAGATAAATACTGATTATATAATAGCTAGATAGTAATTCCGGACTGACATGAGTGTGATATAAGGAATTTTCATTTATGAGGCTGATTGCGGGTGACGGCAAAACAAATCTGTCAACACTGATTTGCAATGCTACAAGTTGTGTGATGACAGGGATAGTGGTTCGTGTCCAATTCTATTCCTTGAAGAAATTGGAATATGGAAACCAGTGGCTATTATAGCAACAGTCTTAATTGTGATATCCACAAAAACATTCAGTACTATGTCACGTTTATAGTGGCTATTGACATGGCTGACACTGATGTTCAAGACAGATAAGATAGAGGTCCTTTTCACTCTTATGAGCCAGTATACATTACATACATATATGTATTATACACTACCATTCAAATGTTTGGGGTTGGAAAGATTTTTTTTATTATTATTTGTTTATGTTTTTGAAAGAAGCCTCTTATTCTTACTAAGGCTGCATCTATTTAATCAAATATACAGTAAAAACAGTAATATTATAAAATAACAAATACAGTAATATTATTACAGTTTAAAATGAAATATTTTCTATTAGAATATATTTTAAAATGTAATTTATTCTTTTCATGGCAAAGCTGAATTTCAGCAACCAGTATCCCTGTCTTCAGTATCCCATTATCCTTCTAATAAAAATATTCTAATATGCTGATTTGTTGCTCAAATAACATTTCTTATTAATATCAAAAAGTTGTGCTGCTTAATACTTTGATCAATAGAAAGTTCAACAGCATTCATTTGAACATTTCTAATAATGTAAGTCTTTAGAACTTTTGATCAGTTTAATGCATCCTTCCATCCTTTTTTTACTGACCCCAAACAAATATATTAATTATATTATAATTTCTTGAGCAGTTTTATTCCATTTACTCCAAATTAGCTAATAGATAGTACATTTTTTCACTTGACTTTAATACTGCATGGAGACATTCTCTACATCCAAATATGTCTACAATATAGTACGTGAAAAGCAGTGTCAAATGAGTATTATGTATGAATAATGAAAAATACATGTATGACCAACTCTTTCCACTGAAATTCTGAAGTGTGGACATTTTACTATCCCATAAGTCCATGGCAGAGTCATTGTAATTGTAAATGGCAGGGAACAATAAAGCTGTAGGCCACAAGGTAACGTCAACGTGGGGAATAGTTATGTCCAGATTTTATTCATACTTAGTAGTATGAATACAGTCCAGACATACTATCCACCATGTTAACGTTGCCTTGTGGCCTACAGCTTTATTGTTTTCTGCCGAAAAGTGACGAAAGTACTTTATTAATTGTCTAGAAGTAAGTTCTCCATTGAATGTGTAACTTTTAATGATCACCCCCAAATTTGTGGGAGAGTCCCATCTCACAGTCGACAGAGGCCTGTAATATTTTGGTATGCCACTGATGACTGCCTAAAGTTTTCACTCTTTCTCCTTGTTCAAGGTCTTCTACAAGCGTGCAGATATGGCAATTGGCTCACTTACCATCAATGAGGAGCGGTCAGAGATTGTTGACTTTTCAGTGCCGTTTGTGGAGACTGGGATTAGTGTTATGGTGGCCAGAAGCAATGGAACAGTCTCACCTTCTGCCTTCCTGGGTGAGAAGTCATCATTAGCCGTCTATTTCCAAGACCACCTTCACATAGACTATGAGAGATGCTTGCAGGCAGTGTTAAATATTTCCTACCAGTGGTGGTTTTGAGTAGAATGTGATTAGATTAACATTTTTAATTAAATCGAGAATAAAACATTCTCTAATGAATCGCAAACTATGCACACAAAAAAGCATTTGACTCTGCTAATTTGTTCATTATTTATGCTACCTGCACATCATTTACATCACAAACAAAAACAAGTTATAAGTTATGTACAAGATCTTAGTCAGTTAATTAGATCATTTTTGTATTTTGTCTTCTGTGAACTGAAACGTGTCTTTCTCTCTGTCTTGCAGAGCCTTACAGTCCAGCTGTGTGGGTTATGATGTTCGTAATGTGCCTGACTGTTGTGGCAGTCACCGTGTTCGTGTTCGAGTACTTCAGCCCTGTTGGCTACAACCGGAGCCTTGTCAGTGCCAAAGGTCAGCCTTGGTCTTTCAAACAGTATTCTCTGTATCAGACACAAAGCTCTAGGAGAGGAAGAATAGTTGTGGAAGCAGCCTAATCAATCCACATAAACCGAGCTGACAGGGTGTGTACTTGTCTCCTAGTGTAAAAGGTCATTTTTCGGAGGTTTAATTAACGTTTGTCGCTTTGCTAATTTGACTTTGATTGATTGCTTGGCTTTTCTGTGGCTGTGTGTGAGACACAAGAACCACATTAAGAACTGATGTCAAGGTGGATCTAGAAAAGAAAGTTTGCTCATGTGGACTGATCTGTGACTAATTCAATCAAAAGAGACAGAGCATCTGTTATATAGGACGTACATATGTGTATTATATAAATCATTCTAATATGTTGATTTGGTGCTTAAGAAACAATTATTGTAATCCATGTTGAAAACAGTTGTGTTGCTTTTTTTGTGGAATCTGTGATATTTTTATTTGGGATTCTTTGATGAATAGAAAGTTCAAACGAACACCATTTATTTGAAATAGATTTTCTTTTGTTTTTTTGCATCCTTTATGAAAACTTTTGACTGTATATAATTTAATCATATTATTTTATATTCATATTGTAATGTACCTCCCTTATAGCCCCTGGGGGTCCAACCTTCACCATTGGGAAGTCTGTTTGGCTCCTGTGGGGAATCGTCTTCAACAACTCTGTTCCTATTGAAAACCCCAAAGGCACGACCAGCAAAATTATGGTCCTGGTCTGGGCTTTTTTTGCTGTCATCTTCCTCGCCAGCTACACAGCCAATTTAGCTGCCTTCATGATCCAAGAGCAGTACATTGACACTGTGTCTGGACTTAGTGACAAAAAGGTAAGTGTTATATAATTGTAAATGAGCTGTATGACAGTGAGGCTGTATTTGGATACCTTTTGATGTGTTTTGTGTGTGTAATAGCAAATATGGGCTAAAAAAAGTTCTGAAAGAAAGTTGAAAGGCAAGGTCTGGTTACACCTAGTATCCATATTTAGTATGTTAAATATTAAACAAGATTTTAAAATGAAACTGAACCTAAAATATCAAACTGTGATGATTTGTCAACTTTTTATTCAGGGGCTAAGTCATTTTTTAATTGTTCGTAAGCCAAGCAATTCATTTTTGTCAAAGAATGAAGACAATTCAGCATCAAGACAAAAGCTTGATTGAAATCAGTAAATTGGCACCTTTCAAAGTTCCCTGTCACTGATGTCTCAAAGATAATCTCAGGATCACTAACATTTTTGTTCATTGTTTTTCATAAGAAAACACTAGAAGCAACAGAAATCCATAAAATTATGCAACTGAGAATTGGACCTCAGGGAAGAACAACAACAGATTAATCGTTCATAGATTAAAAAACACAAACACAAGCGCTTGGAGCCATGCTAATAGATGCTAGAACCAACATAATATAGTAGTGTTATAAAATGCATATTTCTATGTTGTTGAACATCCTGCCTTCTGACTGCTTAAAGGGTTAGTTCACCTAAAAATGAAAATTAGCCCATAAATTACTCACCCTCAAGTCATCCTAGGTGTATATGACTTTCTTCTTTCAGACGAATCCAGTCGGAGTTATATAAAAAAATTGTCTTTGATCTTTCAAGCTGTTTAATGGCGCTCAGTGGGTGTTGCAGTGCTTCAGTCCAAAAGAAGTGAAATAAAAAGTCCCCATCCATAATAAAAAGTGTCTCACACAGCTCCGGCAGGTGAACGAAGTCCTCCTGCAGCGAATCGATGCGTTTTTGTAAGAAAAATATCCATATTTAAAACTTAATAATCACTTTAATCTAGCTTGCGCTCACTGTTATAAACGGAAGCAGTTCCGGGCGGATGGCGTATGGAGGTCGGCTTTGTGCATGCGCCACTCAGAAGGGACGAATGCGGAAGCGGAGGATTTCTATATAAGCCAAGAGGAGACTGGTTTTCCTTTGCTAAAGTAAGGAAACTTTGCTTCCTTTGCTCCTGTTAACAAACGTTGGTTTTCACGAGACTCACCGGCGAATGCGCAACGCTGACCTCATACGTCATCCTCCTGGAGCTGCTTCTGTGTACAACTGTTGGCGCAAGCTAGATTAAAGTGATTACGTTTTGAATATGGCTATTTTTCTTACAAAAACGCATCGATTCGCTACAGGAGGCCTTTGTTCACCCCCTGGATCCGTGTGAGACACTTTTTATTAAGGATGGGCACTTTTTATTTCACTTCTTTTGGACTGAAGCACTGCAACACCCGCTGAGTGCCATTAAACAGCTTGAAAGATCAAAGACAATTTTTAATACAACTCCGACTGGATTCGTCTGAAAGAAGAAAGTCATATACACCTAGGATGACATGAGGTGGGTAATTTATGTGCTAATTTTCCTTTTTGGGTGAACTAACCCTTTAATCTCATGCATTGTAGGCAAGAATTTGAGAAGTTTTGACAAAAATAGCAGTTTTGTTTAATATAGTCACTTAGTGCGAATTGCTTTATCCCTTATTCAGTCTAATGTGCATAAATATGAGTGAATTATTGCCAACAGTCCAAATGCATGAATCAGTGAGGAGAAAAATATAAGAGCAATAATTTTGATATCCTTCCGCAAGGTCACTACCACCCGGGCAGTAGGTGATTCTGTGTAAAGTCCATGTAATCTGTGTTGATCTACACTATCAAGGTTAAACCGCAACCTCCCTCAGCTAAACAATTGAAATGCCATCTATTACTTTTTGTTTCAGTTTCAAAAACCCCAGGAACATTATCCTCCTTTTCGCTTTGGGACGGTCCCAAACGGCAGCACAGAGAGGAACATTCGAAGCAATTACCCTGACATGCACACCCACATGATAAAATACAACCAGAAGGGAGTGGAAGAAGCTCTCAACAGCCTTAAGACAGGGTGGGCTTCAGCAATAACACTTTATGTGTGTGTGGTTGTGTGGAAGAATTCGCTTAAAAGGTACTATGGTGGTACCATTTACATGGTATTTCAAGATGCTTCAAAGAAAACCATGGTACTACCATAGCACATGTCCAAAAACATGGTACTTTTATGTTAGTGAAATGTTTGGTTGATAAGATTTATTCCATTGGTCATTATAGTCATCATTTAGAAGCAATTTTGTTAGTTATTTTCGAGGTGCAGAGATCTAAGGTCAGTGAAACACAGGTGGAAAACAGCCAAGCATTAATAATGTATCGCTCCCCATTTGTCAAGGAAAAAAGGAGTATAAATTAACAAGCGCTAATTATTTACTTGACATAATTACGTGTAATTATTAAGCCATTTGCCTTGGGCTCATTTCTGTCCTCCGTGTAGGAAGTTGGACGCCTTCATATATGATGCAGCAGTTCTTAATTATATGGCTGGCAAGGATGAGGGCTGCAAGCTGGTCACCATTGGTAGTGGGAAGGTGTTTGCTACCACAGGCTACGGCATTGCTCTGCAGAAGGACTCCCGCTGGAAGCGCCCCATAGACCTGGCTCTCCTCCAGTACTTGGGAGATGGTAAATTGCACTTGGGGGACCGGAACTGGTCCACACTTAATATCCTCTGCCCCAGCATGGAAGCTATCACAATCCCATCTTACTGTAAAAAAAAAAAAACAATGTGCTGAGAATTGAGAGGTTACATATGAAATGTCAATGCAAGCTACAGATATAAGAGAGCCTCCACTGAACAGTAGAAATGGACTCTGTTTTAAAACCTAGAGAGCTACCTTGCTGCCTAGTGCATTTTTTTATTATTAAATTGAATTTAATCGTATTTATTTATTACATTTTCTTTTATTATTGTTATTTTTTCATATTTTTACACAATGCTTTCTGCAATGGCCTTCACCCTGAAGAGTCCATGCAATATTGCCTAAACTTAGTTAGCTATTTTTTGGAACAGCCAACACACATATGATGTCTTAAAATGATATCTAGGTAGGCAGCTTACTAGGTTTTGGAGCAGAAGCACATATGTGGTTCTTACAGTATCCACTTGTTTCTGTCATAGTTGAGTAGTCTTTGACTGCCGCTGTTTCTGGCATTGTTCCTGACCCTGTTTCCTTTCATGCAGGGGACACACAGAGACTGGAGACCGTATGGCTGTCTGGAATATGCCAGAATGAGAAAAACGAGGTCATGAGCTCCAAACTAGACATAGACAACATGGCAGGTGTTTTCTACATGTTGCTCGTGGCCATGGGCCTCAGCCTGCTGGTCTTTGCTTGGGAACATTTACTTTACTGGAAACTGAGGCACTCTGTCCGCAAGTCTGATCACTTAGACTTCCTGCTGGCCATTAGCAGGGTAAGATTGCATTGCTGATTTACATTTTAATACAATTTTTTTTTTTTTTTTTAGACAATGCAATGATAATTAGGGCTGGGTATCAATAAAGATTCTAACTTGATTCAGTTCCAGTTTTGATTTGTTTTGATTTCAGTTAATTTGAATATATGTCCATTTTGTTTCTAAGTATTTTTTTTTTTTCAATAAAATACTTTTTCAAAATACTTTTTTATTCAGCAAGGATGCATTAAATTGATCAAAAGAAGCAATAAAGACATTTTTAATGTAACAAAAGCTTTCTATTTCAAATAAATGCTGTACTTTTTAAATTTCTTTTCATCAAACACTGATAATAATAAGAAATGTTTCTTGAATTTGAATGTTTTCTGATAGAAAGAAAATTACTGCAAATTATGTAGGGCAGTGTTTCAGATTGATTCAAACTCTTTTTTTTTTAACTACTCATTAAAAGAACTGACTCATTAGAGTCATTTGTTTTAAGAATTGTGCTACACTGGCATTTTATACAGGTAAAATATTTTTACCCGGCCCTAATGCATAATGCATGTCTGTTGCATTTAGGCTACTTGTTATGTTTAGGTAAATTAAGTATAAGCATATTATTCTAGTAAAAATCTAAAATGTATTTTGAACTGATCTTTCTCTCACAAAAACATCATCTGCTATATTAATCATTATAATGGATATAAGGATTCATTATAAAATCCTGCAGTGACATGAATGAATTCAAAGTATTGCCCACAAAATAACATTTCACTGTAGGAATCCACAATCACTGTTCACTGGACATTATGATGCTTTACATTTCAGGGCATATACAGCTGCTTTAATGGCGTCGAAGATATTGGCAGATCTACCAGCATACAGAATCCAGATATCACAGCCAATTACGCCCAGGCCAACATGCTGAAAATGCTGCAGACAGCCAAGGACATTGTCTCCTCAGCCAAAGTGGAAAACTCATTGGACAATGCCACCAAGACCATTGAGAACTGGAGTCGACACAGCGGCAGCCTGCCAGCACGTATCCCATTGGTGACCACAACTGAAAAAGTTCCTGGTCCCTTCTCTTACATTACTAATGTCACGGAGAACCACATACCTCACATGCAGCGTTCCATAACTCCACCTTTATTGCAACACACTAAAATCACTATTCCACCACCAATGGTAAACCACAGAGTTTTAACACGGCCCACTCCACTTCGCTACACGCTTCCCGCCAGGACTAGGGGTCTCTATGACGGTATGCTTCCTGTATCCAGTCTGAGCACACCTCATCTAGCCATGCATGATCCTCCATCCGACCTGGCCCATCCTGGTTCTTCCTTTGTCCCATATAGAGACATCTACACCGAACACCACAAGCCTTGTCACAGCGATTTCTCAGATGCCGTCAGGCGGAAAAAGAGACCCCAGAATCTCTTGGTGGAGTCCATGGATCTGAGGGGGCTTCACGATTATAAAAACCAATCAACATGTCATAACGAAGCAAACAGTTTTGCTGAAAACCACCTGTCCTCATCCTTTAGCGAAAATCCTTTTGCAGCCGCAGACACAGCTTGTAATTCCTGCGTCAAAACGTACTTTGACCCCACATTTGATGATATACCTCTGATAGGGAAAATGAAGCTTCATCGCAGACCTTCATTCCTGAAAGCCACTTGGGGTCCCGACAGAGTTCGGTTCCCAGGTGACAGATCCACTGCCACAGCCTCCCCACAAGTAACTATACCCGACCTGTTCCCTTGCGTGGACGTACACGGACGGGTGAAGAACACCCTGTGTTACGCCCAACCGATGGATCACAACTACCTTCACGCCTTCCAGCGAAACTCCAGGAAAAGTCAGAAGCTCAGACACAGCCAGTCCACAAGGCTTCCCTCCTACAAAGAAGCAATTTTCCACAACGTGGCAGCTGTCAGAAGGGCATCCAGTTTGGTACATAGACCCTACTCCTACCCAGAGCTGCCAGTCTACCAGAGCCCACTGTCATTTGGACCTGCTGAATTATGCAACATCTTCCCAAGCATGGGACATCCCAGTGACAGTGTATATGGAGGGTATAGGGCACCCACACACCTACAGAATGACCATCTAGTGCCTATTCCAGGCAGCAGGGTGGTTCATAGCAGACCTATTGTGCCCATGACATGGGGCAGAATTTCCAGTCTGGAATCAGAGGTTTGAACTTCTCTTTCCATGTGCCAATTATAAACTATTTGGCCTACGAGCTTCTACTGACCAATAAAATGACTTCGCCTTTAACTCAAACCATGTTACCGGTTTTCGTTTTTTTATTTAATTATTTATTTTATTTGAAATTAATTTAATATTTTGTTTTTTTAAAGTGCAATAATGTAATAATTGAAGAAAGTATTTAAGGAAATAGTAAAATCCATTCAAAATTTTGAATGGATGAATGAATGGACATGTAGAACTGTAAATGATTAGCCGTTCTTATCTCCTTAGTTCACAGAATGCAATATATTGCTATATGTACTGGACTGGATGAAAGATTTTTTTCTTCAAAGATTGTAGTAGAGACACTATATGAAGTGTTCATTTTGAAGTACATTTGGTATTATACACTATGTAATTCTCTATGATACTGAATTTTGTAAACACTTTAGACATAGTGTCCAGTATTTTTTATTTTAACAGCAGGGCTATATAAGTGGATTTTTCAGGCTCTAACGTACCCTTTCCATCTCTCGTTCAATGTCCAATCTCCTCTCGCTCTCTCTCTCTGCTGTGAGCGGGCTTTTGAAGACGAGCAAATTGAATGGTACTCTAATATTAGCATCATCAAGGATCTTCACACTTTAATAAATCACAAAGGACCATCAGTTAGTCCTTTGTAACTGCTGTCTTCTTTAGATGGCTGACGGATATAACTCTTTGAACACTGCCTTTTATATGCAGAGCCATTGCGGATTTTTAACAGGGATTGGCTGTTTGCAGTTGTGACATGACGGAAAGACGCATTACTTTAATAATATCCACAAAAAAAAGCAAGCTGCTGCCTGCCACCCATAAGATCAGGTTTAGGGCAGTTTCGCTGTTGGCGTTGGACGACTGCTATCAAGTCTGTTTGACCTGCATACTGAACCTCACATACCCACGAGGAAATCTGTCTGTGCCTCAAAATAAACTTGCGATGCTCCAGAGTGTGAAAGAGCGAGAGAAGGATGGCGCAACGGATGGAAAAGAAGAGAAACAACAAGGAAATTAGAAACTACACTTCCTTCAGTTGGGATTTAAGCTACAATATCTGAATGTTTATGAGCTCATGAGGCTCATTTGAGGTTGTCATAAGAGTCTCATTAAAGCAACTCTGTGGAGTGATTATACAGGAGGACGTGTTACCAAAAAGTGTCCTTTACTCTAGGATTTCATTATGTCGGCTGTCTCCACAGCACGGCGTTCTAGCAACGCGCAAGGTGACCTAGGCTGGGGTAATTATGCTGTAAGGCTTTTGTTATCTCCTGATAAGGAGCCTTCTTTTCAAGTGGCGAGTGAGGAGCATTTGAGAATCTAAACATCGAGAAACTTAAAAAAAAAATGTATCACGAGCTTTTCTTTGTTATTGCCGTATTACAGTCCATAGTGCGGCAGCAGTGATTTAATCTTCAATACTGCCAGCGTGCACAGATAGATTTATGTACCACAGGATAATTGTACTTCTTTCATAATGTTTCTGCCAGTTCTGTGACATCAAAAAAGAGGCCTGCTGCAGAACGACACACATTTCATTCTCATAAAAAAGGAGAGGCAGGCTAAAGTCATCATCATCATCATCATCCAAGCAAAGTCTTATTTCTCGGTGTTCCTGAAAAGCATATTATTGAATGATCTTGCAAGTTGATAAATGATTCAATACATGCATATAAAAACATCAAGGGAGGCTAGGGATCGTCCTCTGTTAGAAATAAGCAGCAATATATCAATGCCACAGGTAGCTGTGGTGAAAAATGAAATGCATTTAAAAGTCAAGGGGGCCTGGTCTAATCCAGCCATGAAAAAGATGCAATGGAATGACTAGGCAGACGAAACATTAATAATTCACATGTTCATTTGAATGTGTTTGATCATTTTAAGGATTTGTTAGTCGTTCAGCCCCCTTGGAATTACCCAGGGCATCTATTTCCACTCAATAATAAGAGTGGTATTTTTATGATTTTATTATAGACACTACACTGAAAATGTTTCACTCAAAAATTGCTAGTAAATTTTACAAATAATTAAAAAGAAATGTCAAGTAACAAATGAGAGAAATAGTTCACCCAAAATAAAAATATGCTGAAAATGTACTTACCCTCAGGTCATCCAAAATGATTGATACTTCATCTTCTTCATTGGAACAGATTTGGAGAAATATAGCATGAAATCATTTGCTCACCAATGGATCATCTGCAGTGAATGGGTGCCGTCAGAATAAGAGTCCAAATGGCTGATGAAAACATCACAATAATCCATTAATAATCAACACATCTCCAGTCTTGTGAAGTGAAAAGCTGATTTTTTGCAATAAACAAACCCATAATTGAGACATTTTTAACGTTAAACCATTGCTTCTGGCAAAAATACGAGTCCTCTATCCATAACATTGCTTTCTGTCAATCATCTGTTGTGCTCACAACAAAATCCTATAACATATTTGTTTAGAACTGTTTTGGGCTGTTTTTGCTTGTAAATGGTCATTGATTTTGCATATTTCTCTCCTGATTCAGATGAGACGACTGGAGCAAGAAATATGGGTAGAGGACTCATATTTTAGTCTGAAGTAACAGCAAGTTAAAAATGTCTTAATTGTGGATTTGTTTATTACAAACATGCAGCTTTTTGCTTCACAAGACTGGAGAAGTATTGATTATTAGGGGATTATTGTGATGTTTTTATCCGCTGTTTGGACTCCTATTCTGACGGCACCCATTCACTGCAGTGGCTCTATTGGTGAGCAAGTGATGTAATGCTCACCGTGATGTAGTTGGATCATCAAATTTTTTTTCCCCCTTGGGTGAACTATTTCTTTAAATGTGATATTTTGAAGTAGAAAGACTGAAATAGTATTTTTCCCACCCCCCAATAATCTTTATTTATAACTTTGAAAATCATTTTGACTGTATTATCACAGTGCCATTATTGAAAGAAAGAAAGAAAGAAAAACAAAGAAAAGGACTGTACAGAAGGAAGAAAGAAAATGCACACATTTACAGACATGTTCACAAAAAAACAATTACTCACACCTGCACTGTCACGCCTTCATATCATTGCATTTCTCTGAAGCATCATTTCAGGGCTGCAAATTGTCCCAGATGCTGCTGGTCACCTTGAGCCAAGGGCTTCACAGCCTTGCGGGAGAGGGGGAAAGGCGATGGAGAAAGACACCACAGAGAGGCTGTCAGTCTGAAATTCCATCAATTAACATCTGAACAGGCTAATAAACACGTATGTTAACTCACTGTCCGCCCGCAAACAACAATGACCAATTGAAAATATATATCCCTTTTTATGCTCTGTATTATGTTGCAGGCCTATCAGTGCGGTACTGAATGTGGTTACAACATGAAAGATGTAAGTTAATGTAGGTTAACACACAATCACTAGTACATTGTCTGCACTGAGCGTATCCAAATCAAATGAGGTGATTTTATCAAATTGCTAGCACAATGTTAATTAACCTATGAGTATTACGTGTACTATACTGTTCTGTCTGTTTTATCGCATCGAAGAGTAGCAGTGATATCAGGAATCCAGGGTCTGTCCTAATCTATCAAATCTATAATTGAAGAGCTGTAACTAAACGTTGCACATTAAAGATAATTCAAAAAAAAATATAGTGTTATTAATTTGAATCACTACTTGGAAATGGGTTCCAACAGTATATATATATATATATATATAATTTTCTTTTTTCCAAGTGTTTCTAGATGAGCTGGTTGTTGGTTATTGCAATGGTTTGTATAAGTTTACATGTGTCCATTTTAATTGGGTCTAGCTCTACAAATGTTTTGTCTTTTCTGACTGTCATAGCATACTCATGGAGAGACCTAGTGCTCACTGTTTTAATTAAAGGAACCCTGTGCTGTGTGAATTAATAGTTCCCAACCTTTGTACTTATCATCTGTTCTAGCTCTCGTCTCTGCTCAAAGGGATCTCATGATACGACAGCGGGTCACAAACACTCATTTCTAACTGACCTGATTCGCTGGCCTTTTAACCCAAATCCTGCCGAGCCTTGAGCTCGAGTCCATTTGGAGAGGTTGTGGGGTTATTAGCTTTGGTTAACTGTCTCTTTTGAGATGGCTCCATTGAATCAAAGGTACATGCCACTGGTTAATTATTTAAAAGCTGTGTTTGAATGACAGCTCTGTGATAATAAAGCAATGTTCTTGTCATTAGAGGCTGGTTATCTTTGTCCCTTCATAATTAAACAGGATGTGGCTGATCTTAAAGGACAGAAACTTTTGGATAATCTAACATCATCCCAGAAAAATATTACGGTGTGCATGTAGATTGACTCAGACTTTTATGGCCTGAACATCTAAAGGATGGTTTAAAATGAGAATGTTGATAGCGGTGGAAAATGATATTTCAGTTTCAACCATTCTGAAATTGCCAGAGGTTCTATCTTTAGACGGAGTTCAAAATGTGTTGGCGAAGACCAATTTCATCTTGTGTCAGGAACGGCCTCACCAGGTACAGGGCCATATATAAGCAATAGATCATCGGTTGTATGGGCAGTGGAGAATGAAGCAATATAGGATGTAAGAAATGGATATACTTGTGTTTGCCTCCAGACATGAAATTAGAACATATGGATGAATGGCGAAATGTGAAACTTTTTCATTTTCCCTCCTAACGTCCTACATTTTACTGAGGACAGCAGCATTGTACACTCAAAATAAATGATTTTTGCTGTTTGTCAACTTTTATTTAAAATTAGCCAATGCAACAAAATTTGCTAATTGAAAGTACTGTTCATTTACACAATTAAATTATACATGTTTATAATTTAAATATGTAAACAATAAGTATTCTTGTGTTTTTGCCTCTGGAATTGAACATACAGATAAACAGCAAAGTATTTTTTAATTATTTCTCCAACATACATTTTACTCATAATACAGTAGCTGTAATGTGCACTCAACTTGCTATACTTGCTCAATTTATTTAATTAAAATGCTAATGCAACAATACTTTTTTGTCACAACTTTTACAACTTTTTTTTTTTACTCATGATAGATGTACATTAAAAAAACTTACTTTTTCTACTTGCTCACTTAATTTAAAATAAGCTAATGCATATAAAATGTTACTTTCATTGTTTAAAAAACTACAATTCGCAATTAAATTATAAATATTTATAATTATGTAGGATAAGTGTACTTTACATTTAAATTAGTACTGTCAAATGATTAATCACGATTAATCTAATCCAAAATAAAAGTTTTTGTTTACATAATATGTGTGTGTGTGTGCAAAAATATAATGTTTATATAATGTTATTTATATATAATATAAATTATATGAATATAAACATATACATGTAAATAAATGTACATATTTGCAAAATATATACTCTGTGTATATTTATATATACATAATAAATATACAAAGTACACACATATATTATCTAAAAACTTATTTTGGATGCGATTAATCATTTGACAGCACTAACTTAAATTAAATTATTTAAATATGTAAAGTAGCCGTTTACTCAAGCCATTTGTGTTGGGACAACATAAAATTTGTTTTGCGTAAGGAATAGAGTTAGTACTTTACATTGTAAGTGTCAAAGTTTTTTTTAAATGTTAAAATAGTACAGTATGTAACAGTATTCAACAAAAAAAAAATGGGGAAAAAAAGAAAAATGTCATTCTCTCCTTAAATTATGAAAGACAAATGGCAGTGTGCATTCCTGTCAAAAGGTTAAAGTAAAAACGGCCTGAATAAATCCTGCATTGTTTATCATCGTTCATTTTGTCCTTCCAAGGTGACAGTCCCAGCAGTAGGCTTGGCTCATAACATGGCAGCAAATTAACATCCCCTAGGTTGCCATGCCATAGGCCCTGGTATGAGTGAGACTACACTTTAGCAGCTTGCCAGTGAGCACTTGGATACATATTCATTTCTAATTAAGAAAGGCTTGAGTCTGAACCACCGACTGAGTTTACAATAAAAGCCTTTCTTTAAGCAGCAAATGCATTTACTCACCCTCATGCCGTTCCCTCATGTGACTTAATGTTCTCTGTGAAACAAATTATGAGAAATATATAAAAATATCCTGGCACAATAAATGTTTAAAGAAATAGTTCACCCAAAAAATTAAAATGTACTGACCCGTAGCTAAAATACAAGTCCTCTATCCATAATACTGCTTTCTTCAGTGAAAAAGTAATTTCGCCTGAATCAGGAGAGAAATATGCACATATCATATAAGTACTATTTACAATGAAAATGGTCCAAAACAGTTCTAAACAAATATGTTGGAGGATTTTGATGTGAGAGCCTACCTTGCAAACATGCAGCTTTTCACTTCACAAGATGTTAATTGATGGACTGGAGTTGTGTTGTGATGTTTTTATCAGCTGTTTGAACTCTCATTCTGACGGCACCCATTCACTGCAGAGGATCCACTGGTGGTAAATTTCCCCAAATCTGTTCTGGTTAGGGTTGGGAATCGAAAATAGATTCAGATTCCAGAATCGGATACTTGTTGTCAAATTTAAATTTCAATTCCGCCTATCGATTCCTAAGCGCTTTTTTTTCTTCATCTGTGAGGACTGGACCTAGCGATCTGCCAGGACCTTGCTCGCTAATCTAAGTGCTCCAAAGTTTGGCAACATTTGCGATCAGAAGTCAAAAAAGCTAAGTATAATATCTGTGATAGCTAAACATGTTGCAAGAGAGGTGTCATCACCAACATGATAAAGCACTTTAATTTAATAGATCGTTAAAGACCGCGAACACGATTCAAACACCAACGTGATTGAATGAATGAATGAATGAATGAATGAATGAATGAATGATGCATTAATTATGCTATAATTTTATATATTTATTATGCTATTCCTAAATTACAATGATTCGTCTGTTTCATTCCTCAACCTTTGACGTGTGCGATCAATGTTGTGATCACTTGGTTTGTCCGTGCAGCATAGGATCACATCAGTGTGTTTTGAACATTTAAATTTGCGTTCATGCTGCCATTGACCTAAAGAGAGCATCTGTCATGAATGAAACAGCTTCACGGTCTTTTCAGCCGCACAGTCAGGGGTGTGTCTTGGTGGTGGCCAGGGGTGGCACCAGCCCCCCCTGAAATTTGGCTGGCCACCCCAGGTGCCCCCCCCTACCAGATGTCTTGCGATAGGCTTGTGTAATGGAGGCCAGCGAGTAGGTGCTGTGCAAAGGTGTAGTATTTAGCTTCCTTGTTAGTGCATCCGCCTCCCATGCCGGAGACCCGGGTTCAAGACCCACTCTGAGCGAGAACGAGGTGTGGCGGAGAGGACCCGGGAGAGAGGGGTTACATTGGTGCCGTGACCCGGATGGGAGTGAGGATTAGGGGGGTGAGTGTAACGGAGGCCAGCAAGTAGGTGCTGTGTAGGTAAACCTCACTCACTCCCCTGATCTCAAGAGACGCACTGGCGACTGCCGCTAGTGGCTGCAGTCTTTAGCCTCCTTGTTAGTGCATCCGCCTCCCATGCCAGAGACCCACGCGGAGCACGAACGAGGTGTGGTGGAGAAGACCCGGGAGAGAGGGGTTACACTTGTTTTTAGTAAATGTCTAACTGCATCTGGCAGTGGCGGATCCTGGCATGTGTAGGCAGCTGCCTAGGGCCGCTTTCTTCTCTTCTTTATACTTAATTTTAGGCGGTTTCTATAGTGTGATCTTAATGACAATGTCGAGAGAGCATAATGTTACGCGATCCATGTGCGCGAGGACGAATCTCTCCACTCCCAAGCGGATTTCCTTCACACCCCCGAAGGAAAAGGGGCTGTTAAAATTTATTTGTTTTTGAATCACAAGAGATTCGTTCAAGAATGCAGATTCATCCAGTAATGAAACAAGCACATATTGAGTGAGTCATTTAATCATTAATTCATAAATTACATGTGATTTTGTTTAGTTGTCTAATGTTTTTTCTTCAGAATCATGAGAGAATCACAACTTCCATTGGGGGAAAAAAAAGAAAAGAAAAAAAACTAAATTTATCCAGAAGCATGCAATTCTATTTTGCACACAAACAGCTCTTAAAGAGTCCAGGTTTTATGTAGCCTGTTGATTTTTGTTCATGGTATTCAGCTCCAATAAATGGTTTGCAAAAAACGAGACACAGGATAAATGTTTGATATCATTATTTAATCACATTGGAATCGAAAATAATCGGAATCGATAAGCAGAATCGGAATCGATAAGCAGAATCAGAATCGGAATTGATAAAATTCAAACGATACCCAACCCTAGTTCTGGTGACACATTCATCTACATCAGGATGAGTAAACTTTGAGCAAATTTTCTCTTTTGGGTGAACTATTTCTTTAATACATTATATCCCAAGACTTTAAAAGCAATACAATACTTTTGTGTGATGAATGGGCCTAGATTTAAATCATTATTCTCTTATAATCTCCCTCCATTTATCTACACCACAAATAATGCTTGGTCACGTCACATTGACGTCACCATCGCTTTAAAAAAACGAAACATAATTGCAGACAGTCCTGTCTAGTATTAGGATGTATTTCTTTCACACCTAATTTAAACCTTGTGGCTGGAAGAAGGTATGAGTGACTGAAATACTAAATTATACGAGAGACACTCGGAGTGGAAACAAGAAACCCACAGCACATTTATTGAGAGGGTCTTAACTTCTAGAGTCACAGAGACGACTCGGCAGTCCTAAAGGAAATCAGTTTTGGAGGCTGGATCCATTAGACTGGCCAGCACTGCCTATTGTAGAAATTATCTATGAAATCAAGTCAGGTGACCCATGTCCTTGACAGAACAAAGGCAGAATAACCTTTGGTCTATACATATCCATCTCTCAGAGAACAGAAAGCTCTAATGGATTTTGCTATGGCTTTGTAAATTAGGATCACATAATGTCCTGCTGTACCTGTATGTGGCATGAATGGGTCATATTAATATACATAGGGTAATTTCCACACCACGCCAATTGCATTCAGTCTTGACACTAATATGTATTGCACTCATGTAAAAAAAGTATGTGCTATTACCAAGCCAAACCAATCATCATGATTTGTTATAACTCATATAACAGTATAGAAGTATAGGATTGTGTTTTCTGGTTATAGATTTGGAGCTATAAAAGTCAATACTGAATTTTGAAAGCAAGGTATTAAAAAGGATATGTTTACATGCATTTACATACTGTACATATGCCTAAATCAAGCTCTACACAAAAATACTCTAATTTATGAGTATTTCATCATCCTATAGTCTGATGAAAGAGTTAGTCAACCATTAAGAAACATGCAATTCCTGTAAATTAATTTCAGTTTATTATTCAAAGCATAGAAACGGTTTGCTGCTGTCCCATCTTTTCAGCTGGTCAGGATGATGTTTCTAATGAACTAGGTCTCAAATGAGCACTTAATTGAATCTGGTGCATAAAATCGCCCAAAGATGTAACGCTTCAGAGATATTTTATTATTTTGCTTAATAAATTAGTAGACCATGGGGGCTGGATTCATATGACACTTGGGGTGACGTTGGCCCCAATAGCTTATTCATGATCTGGTCCATGACATTTATGTTCTATCTGTTCTATTAAGAAAGCATGTGAGGGTCTAAAATTATCAGACCATTATGGAAAATGTATATTATTTTGCATTTTTTTCTATCTAAATGAAAATGCATAAAAATAGAGTGAAATTTCAAAAATAAATGAATTTCAGAAATTCTGGGAATATTTTGTGAATTATTTTAACTTTTTTTTTTTTTTTTAATTCATTTTCAATATGGCCCTGCAGCACAATACTGAAAAACCCAGTTTTCATTTCTAACTCATTTTGGGTGGTGCTAATCAGGTTTCGTCTTCACTGCGGTACATCAGGGTTAATATGATGTTTCTGTAAGGTTAATGAAAAGATTTGTCCCGTACCACCGGCCTCTGTGTTTCAAGTTGGTAAGATCTCTGTTTCTGTTTTAATTATTATTACCCATTCACTTGCTCTTTGCCTTGACGTGGACTTCAGAGGCTTCCATTCATCTTGGCCTGCCATTGATAGACTTCCTTTGATTACCGTTCAGCTGAGAGATGGAAAGGGGAGGTCGAGGCGAACAGAAAATACACTCAGAGTAGCCGTTATTCAACCTGAACTCTCTCTTTCTCCCACACCATTTCACTCTGTTCGTTTTCATATCTGCTCAATTAATCACTTTCTCTCTCTTTTACTGTCCCATTTCTCTTCTTCAGTTTTGTCAAATCTGTCTGTGCAACCAGACAATTCAACTCTATGAATGTACTCATCTATTGGTTTAAGAACTAGTGCATTACTCTCAGTATTGTGCCATTGTCTGTGAGTCAGTCTAAGGCTTTTTTTTTTACAATAGTTACATTAATTATGATGTTATCGATGAATTTGATTTATTTTGTGATTCTACCATTGTTCTTCTTCTCATTAAATTTTTCAAAAAAAGAGTAATTACAGATTAAATGAATGCTGTGTAATTCTCTCCAATTAAATCACTTTTTTGCACCGCAACAGTACAAGTCTGTCTGAAGTGAGAAATGCCAATTCAGGATGCAATTTTCCTCAGACTGCCATGCCAATAAAACATCCAAGTCCAAGTGGACTAGCAAGTGCACAGAAATCTTGCTAAAGGCATCAAACATATACTTTTGCCCTCTCAGTGTCTAAATAACACATAAGTACAATGTTTGCCTGAATGGACTAAATAATTATATATATGGCCACAGAGACAGCCCAAACTGCACTATTTGCCTGCAGCATAGTCATAAATGATATAGAGTCCAGGAACAATTTTGATCCAGTCATGCTCCACAAATCTGACCCATTTTTTGGCGCTGTAAAACACTGTGGAACTAAATGTAGATGAACAATCCTGGGTCACGAGAGAGAGAAAAATTCCACCTGATCGCTGACAGAAATGCAGGGACATGTGGATTAAAGTAGGCTCAAACAATACAAATATATGTCAGTGATTGTTTACAGTTGGCAAAGCAAAGTTCTGGAACGGCTGGGTCAAGCATTTATTCACTCAGGAATTATGATAATGTCGATTTTGCAGATGTTTTATATACATATAAATATAAATGACATTTTATCAGTCCATTCCCTGAAAATTAAAATCAAATCCATGGCATTACTAGCACCATACTTTACCAGTTGAGCTACAGGAATACATGCAGTAGTATAGAGTATACAATTAAAATAGCCCCTTTTGGATAGTTTAAAGAATAGTGTCTGGTATCATAAAATGACTTATTTGACGGTCCATCATCATTAGATAGCACTATTTCCATTATCTTAAATGCAAAAAACAGCTTGACTCTGCAGCCCAGTCCTGAATATAAGTGTGCATATACAGTGTGTACACTGGCAGCCTGAGGCACGTCCATTTAATAATGTTTTAATTCATTTATAAATTCACTTAAAAAGCACAAGAGGCTATTAACACTTGTCTCCCAAGTTTTTAAAGATCTATACATTAATGGAATTTTTATTCTGCTGAAGCAAATAAAGTATTCTGAAAGAAACATGAGCTGTAATAAGTCAGCAGGCTCAACAACTGTTGATTAACTGATGCAAATAACCTCATCTCTTTAATCAACAAATGCACTTCTGTTTGTTTTACTTCAGCCAATCTTTGATAAAGCATATTATAAAATATAAAATATTAGCAATCATATATTAATATTAGGAACAACAACAGTCAAAATAATAATAATAATAATAATTATTATGATTATTATATTATTATAATTATATAGTTATTTATTTGTTTATTGTTTGTTTATTTGTTGTTTGTTTAAGTGAGATATAATAATAATAATAATTGTTGTTGTTGTTGTTGCTGCTGCTATAATACCAAGTTTTTAAAGATCTATACATTAATGGAATTTTTATTCTGCTGAAGCAAATAAAGTATTCTGAAAGAAACATGAGCTGTAATAAGTCAGCAGGCTCAACAACTGTTGATTAACTGATGCAAATAACCTCATCTCTTTAATCAACAAATGCACTTCTGTTTGTTTTACTTCAGCCAATCTTTGATAAAGCATATTATAAAATATAAAATATTAGCAATCATATATTAATATTAGGAACAACAACAGTCAAAATAATAATAATAATAATAATTATTATGATTATTATATTATTATAATTATATAGTTATTTATTTGTTTATTGTTTGTTTATTTGTTGTTTGTTTAAGTGAGATATAATAATAATAATAATTGTTGTTGTTGTTGTTGCTGCTGCTATAATAATAATAATAATTATTATTATTATTATTATTATTATTTAACTTGTTAGCATTCCACTGTACTGCCTGCGGTACAATGCATGTTTAGGCAAATTTTACAGGAATGCTAAGGGATTAAGAGAGCCAATTATTATTATTATTAATAGTAGTATTATTCCTGTTGTTATTGTTGTTAATAATAATAATAATAATAATAAATTGTTGTTGTTTTTGCTGTTGTTGTTAATGTTAATATTTAATATAAATAATAGAATAGAACAGAATAGAATAAATTTGAATTAATAGGGAAAAAATCTGAAATGTGATTTCCAGGACATTTCTATTGGATGATTAGGTTTTATCCATGTTACAAATCAAAAGCTAGTGATACCAATGTCTTATTTATAAGATTTTTGTTTTTACTCATGCCACCTGCCTCTACAACAGCCTGCCCAGGAGGGACCCTGTGCTGTCCCATTGTGGGAAATTCAGGAGATGTGCAAAAAGCAAGGTGCGGTCCAAAGCCTCTCAGCAGATTTTTCATTATCGTGATAAAGTGCACAAGGCTCTGATGGCCTGAGCCCTTGCCAGGCCTAATACACTATATAATAGACTGTGCAGCTTAAGATCCCTTTGCTCCTGCCATACGGATATATATCCCAGAGAAAACTGCAGCACCCCCAACACAATATTAGATTGCATTTGTGGCAAGGAGGCATTCCCAAAGAGGACCTGGGTAATGTATATCTGGGGGCCCAATCAGCAATACTGTCCCCCAAATAGAGCAAGGTGGTCAGGTGAGACTAGACCAGAGATACAAAGATACAAGGGAGGGGAAATGAAGAGGAGTGAGGGTGGCAAGGGAAATTACACCTGTTGATTCAGTTGTTTATTTGCACACTCTGTCTAAAAGAATTATGCCCAATTCACTAAAGGAATTATGCAAATCAGCAAACATTGCTGACACGCCTACTTCATGAAACATTTAACGTTGAATGCAATTTGCACTGATCACAATCCATAATAAATGTGATTTACTGAAGTATGAAAATAATGATAATGACTTCTTTTAACTGTCACTGCATTTAGCATTTGTTTTAACTGGTTTGCTGAAGGTTGGTGGTTTAATAATTACTTGTGGATTATTGTGGTGTTTTTATCAGCTGTTTTCGACTCTCATTCTGACGGCACCCATTCACTGCAGAGGATCCATTAGTAAGCAAGTGATGTAATGCTAAATTTCTCCAAATCTGTTCTGATGAAGAAACAAATTCACCTACATCTTGGATGGCCTGAGAGTGAGTCATTTTCAGCTAATTTAAATTTTGGGGTGAACTATCCCTTTAATTGTATAACTGAGAAAGATAACTTTAAATGATGACAACTGCATGTAATCACTTCTTTCTGACAGATTTATGCACTTTGTACTCTGAAACAGTGCAGCGTGCGTGACTGATATAAGCAGTTTAGTAAATAGCCACTAGGAATTAACTAAGCAGAAGTCAATCGTCCTTTTATAAATGGACTTGTGTTATCCTAATTGTGCTGGAGGACCAAGAGCGTCTTGCTTGATATTCATTTATTCAGTTACTTGAAAAAATAATGAGCCATTACATTTTGAACAGAATAGATTTATTACTTAAACTCGTAGCTGAGACCAGAGGATAAGTGTGGGTTTCAATTAATGCAATGTAATGTGAAGTATCAATTTTGAAGATCTGAAAATCTCAATTGCTCTTACCCAGACAGACAAAAGATTAGACCGCGATAAATTTGTTTTTACTATGGTGGGTGAAGTGACATGTTCTAAGCTTTCAGCAACTAAAATAGTAATTTTTTTTTAGTTTTACTGAGTTTGCCAAAGGAAGGCTGAAGTCTGACTGAGCTAATTTTTTGGTGCGTGCGTGACTGATATAAGCAGTTTAGTAAATAGCCACTAGGAATTAACTAAGCAGAAGTCAATCGTCCTTTTATAAATGGACTTGTGTTATCCTAATTGTGCTGGAGGACCAAGAGCGTCTTGCTTGATATTCATTTATTCAGTTACTTGAAAAAATAATGAGCCATTACATTTTGAACAGAATAGATTTATTACTTAAACTCGTAGCTGAGACCAGAGGATAAGTGTGGGTTTCAATTAATGCAATGTAATGTGAAGTATCAATTTTGAAGATCTGAAAATCTCAATTGCTCTTACCCAGACAGACAAAAGATTAGACCGCGATAAATTTGTTTTTACTATGGTGGGTGAAGTGACATGTTCTAAGCTTTCAGCAACTAAAATAGTAATTTTTTTTAGTTTTACTGAGTTTGCCAAAGGAAGGCTGAAGTCTGACTGAGCTAATTTTTTGGCTTTGCCCTCTGCCATCTCTCTTTTCCAAAGAGCTTGCTTTACTCAGTGCCTTTGAACTTCAAAACAAATCATACTGAGCCTTTTCCCAGCCGCCAAGGGAGATAGCCACATGGTCGGTGCTAATGGTTTAACAATAAACGAGATCTGTACTGTCAAAAGGGCAAAAATGCTGAGACTGAAACTGTGACCATTAAGAACAATAGCCATTTCTTCAACTATGGGTACGTTAACGTTTGGCCTTGTGGACTGACTGGACTCATTTAAACTCATTGAAACACACTTTTCACACTCTCACTAGTTGATTTAATTAAATAATGTTCACATTTTGCATTTTAGCACATTTGAACTTAATTACTTCATTGGGAATGACACAATAAAAAAAGTGATCCCTAGTAAAAAATTTTGATATTTCAAATACATTTACTTAAGTATAAACCAGAACCAGGTTTTCAAAATAAAAATCTGTAAAAAGAATAAGTAATTTCCAAATCAGTCCTTCATGTAACAAAAAGAAAAATTAACCCTGAAATATTTATTCCAGCTCCGCTGAGCCAAAATGGACGACTAAAACAAAATATTGGGATACCAATGAGGTATACCACAAACATTCGCCGGTTTAGGATGAAAGGCAAAATCTGTTTTGGCACCTGAACACCCCTCTAACCCAGTTACTCAGAAGGTGGAAATGAACAGTGTTGTTTGTGCTGGACCTCTGAACTGCTATGCCAGTCACACACACAGACTGTCTAAATAGACTATAATGACTGTGTCACCTGACAGACAGAGAGCAGACTGTAGATGCAGGGGACTATTATAATATTTATGAAAATTTTGAGGAGCCCGTCCTGTGGCAGCTCTGCGTCTCTCCTTTGCCCATGCCGTCGTCGTGTGGAGGGCAATAGGTGGTAGACATGGTTGTGTCACACAGGAACTAATTAAATGTGAAAACATCAGACGGCAATCAATTTTCGAATTTGACACGAGAGGACAGGGAACAAGACTGTGGAAGCACTGTGAATGACAGAGAGGGAAAAGGACTAAGAGTCCACTAGACTGCTAACCTCTAGCCTAACCTGAAGGAGACTGCAGTGAAAGAGATTGAAGAAACTGATGCCACATCTGTGTAGATGTAAGTCTGTGAACGAATGCCCCTCTGAGGTGAATTGATTTTAAAGGAATGGTTCACTCACAAATGATTTACTCACATGTCCTTCAAAGCCCCTGACTTTCCGTCCTCTATGGAACACAAAAGGAGTTATTTATATTTATTGTCCAAGCTTCTCTTTTCCTTACAACGAAAGTTTCTTTAGAACTTGAAATACAATGTACAAGTCACATACTTTTATTAAACGTTTATGGTGCTTTTTGAAGCTAAATAGCACCCGGTCCACTTTTATTTCCATTGCAGCTCAGACTAACTACTAAACAACTTCTTTTCGTGTTTTATGAAAGTAAGAAAGACATTTGTTGACATGAGGGTAAGCGATACAAGATTTTTCATTTTTGGGTGAAATATCCATTCAAAAGAGATTCTATTGTAAGGAAAATGCATAAGACTGGTCATCTCAGAAGGTTTGGTCCACTGAACTGAGATCATCCAGGCGGTTTTGACGTATGAAGTGCCAGCGTATGCAGACAGTATAAGTCCCTAAAGCACAGGCAAAAAATAGACCTGCTGTCTCTGTCAGTGATGTGATTGAGACTGCACAGATCAATGAGTGTGACATCAGCTAAATGCCCAGTGCACCAATGAGAGAAAAGAGGGCCTGTCATATGTGGGACATGAGAAATCAATGAATCTCTGAACAGCCTTGTCATTCGGTGACAAGTTCAACTGCATCACGTGTCACAGTGCTTGATGTTCTGAACAGCATATGCAACTGGAACGTGCTTTTTTGTGAATAATACAAGTGCATGGACATTAAAATGATATACTTCATAATATACTACATATACCACTAATAGACTACTTACTTAACTTATTTAATAGACTACTTCATAATATACTTGATGTTTTAGGAAGTCTCTTATGCAGCTGCATTTATTGGATCAAAAACACAGTAAAAACAATAATATTGCGAAATATTATTACACTTTAAAATACTATAACTGTTTACTATTTTAATATAGTCTAAAATGTCATTTAATCCTGTGATGGCAAAGTTGACTTTCAGCATCATTACTCCAGTCTTCAGTGTCATATGATCCTTCAGAAATCATTCTAATATGCTGATTTGGTGCTCAAGAAACATTCTTATTTTTTTCAATGTTGAAAACAATATATATGTGGAAACTGTGATACTTTTTTCAGGATTCTTCAATGAATAGAAAGGATTTGACAGATTTGTGAAAGTCTTCACTATCGCTTTTGATCAATTTAATGTGTATTTGCTAAATAATTTTTTTGTTTTGTTTTGTTTTTAAATCTCACTATATTAATTAATTAATAATAAAAATAAAATACAAATATATTAATTTTAACACTTTAACTAACCATTATCTTAACTTATCATTATCATAACTTTTGCCTCAATAAAATTTTGGTGCTTATTAATAGTTAGTAAGTTAGTTGTTAAGTTTAGGAATAAGGAAGAATTAAAGCACCTAAAATATAGTTGTGCAGAATAAAGCATAATATGTGCTTTATAAGTACTAATAAACAGCCAATATTCTAGTAATATGCATGCTAATAAGCAACTGAACTGGTCCCTAAACTAAAATGTTACCTACTTTTTTTTTTACTACTTTTACTGACCTGTCATTTAAGGTATCGTTCACCCAAAATTAATTTCGGTCATAATTTACTCACCCTCATCTTGTTCCGAATGTGACTTTCTTCTGTGGAACACAAAAGGAGAAATTTGATCATAATCCTTACGGTGACCTTTTCCATTCAGTGAATGAAGACAAAATGTTGCATACAGTATGAATCGTTTTGATACATTAATAGCCCTTTTTGCCATTTGGGAGTTGGCAGTGTTTGTCCTTATTTACTATGGAACAACATGAAGGTGAGTAAATTGTCATTTTTGAGAGAACTATCCCTTTAACGTGTAATTGTCAACATAATGTGAAGCATATGAGCAGCCATCTAGCACAACGATTTAAATAAGGAATTCAAATTCATCAACAACCCATAAAGCATAATTTCCCCCAAGAAACTCATTCATACCATCTCATTGTGTCTGTCTCCATCACTCATATGCCATGTCTGTCATTTAATATCATCATCAAGTCAAGTGGCACTCTGTATTCAGAACACGAGAGGCAAAAGCTCCACGACGCCGTGAGCTGTCTGACCCCCCACGATTCCCCCTATCCATCTAAAGACTCTCAGTTAATTCTGCCCTACCACATCGAACAACTCACTCCGGAGCTTCACCAGATGGGAGCCCAAGGGGGGGACAGTCCAAAAACACATCACCTAATTCGCCCAACTTTGTTCCTTGGACATTTTATGATGTGTCATTAAAACAGATGAGAAGTCCACAGGGAACCTGATGGCAAACTGAATTAAAGAGCTTATGAAGAAGTGCACTGATAAGTAGATCACAGCATAACCCAAACTGCATATTTTATTTTTCATGTCCGACAGGCCCACTTACAGAACAGCCGCTGGTGCATAATTTGCCATTTTTACAGATATACATGAGACAGAGCTAATTTTGGCCATTGCATAGATGCAGAATATACTGAAAAAATCAAATGTGGCACAGCTTCTAAGGTCATGATATGCAATCTATGATAAAGCTCACGTCTGTGATATCAGAGACATTACTATCAATTTGGACTAGTTAGAGGGGCCATTATATTGAATAAAGTCTTCTCTATGTTTCTAATGTCTCTTTCATTTATTAGACAGGATGATGTTTTGATTTAGTGGCTTTCACATGATACTAGACATCAAACATCCATATTTTATGAGTAGCTCAGGATTGTTTTGCCTAGAGTCCCTTCGGATCAGATCAGTGAACAGGGAACAGACTGTAATGGATGGACATGTGCGAATATTCACCAGGACTTTTAGGTTATTTTAACCACAAGGCATTTAACACAGTGTCTCTTTATTGCCTCATATTGTATTTACTAGACACCAAAAAAAGTAAATGTGTTAGGATTGTAGTTGTTTAATTAAATCACTCAAATACCTATGCTGAATATTACCGCACACATATCTGCTTTATTTATGTGACTGAAAAGTCTAATGAGAGGAATTCAGATAAAAAGGTGGCACAGTCATGTGATTGGTCTGGTGGACATCTCATCTGTCCTGGTTGAGATTTTCAGTTTCTCCCTCTATAAGGTCATAAAAAGAGCGATAAAGAAAGTATCTGATTATAAAAAAGAAGAAAAGGCCAAAGAGAAAGTCCTATTTAAAGGAAATGGAAATGAAGGAGGAGATGTGCAGACCAGAGCGAGACTGAGAAGAGAGGAAAAAAAGCCCTGGAGAGTTTAAAAGTAGATGTTAGTTAAGGGGGAAATCCATAAAACAAGAGCTGCATGACTGGAAAAATATAACAATTGTAGAAATGTTTATTATTAAATAAGCAACTCAATTTCAGAAAGTAATTGTTATCCGTTTGGAATTTGTAAAAGTATAAAGCGGAGATCTTTAGCAGGAGGTCTGCAAATGTGGCATTTCAGGCAAGTGTTTTCTGTTGGAGAAATTAGTTCTTTGTGTGTGTGTGTGTGTGTGTGTGTAGATCAATACATGCACAAAGTTATACTACACATTAAATGAAAAGTAAAAAAAAAATCAAAATAGGTGCATTAAATTCACAATTTAAATATGTATCCATGTAAGGATGGGTTTGACAAACATTACACAATTGTGTTGTGTGATCATGTGTCACCACAACATACAGATGCCATAGAGAGTAAATTCACACTTTTTTGGATGCTCTTGAGCACATATGCCTAAAAGCGCAAGCTAGTCCTAGAAAAATGCCTGTCTGCCTCATCACATCACAAATGAGTTTGTTCAAAAGAAATATGTGAAATGCAGCCTGAGGTGCAGACAGTTGAAAATAATCCTGCTCCAGGCAGAGAGGCCCACTGACTGCGGGTGAGTCAGGAAAGCTGTGGTTGGTAGGCAGGCCTCTCGCACCTCTAATAAGGCCAGGTGACAACCTGATAATCACCCTCCAATTAGGACATTTCCATCCACAAGCCTGCGGGGGCCCAAGCATGGCTGTGTTTAGCATTGTGACAGGCGAAAATGATAACTAATTGAGTCCCTTTCAGCCCTCGTGGTTAGATTAAACCTTGAAGTTTATTTTACAGTCCTCTTTCCCAAATGAAAAGATAAATCTGAACCACTGAACTATACCATTTAAAACCACTCACACTGTTTAAAAAGAAAGCAGTGTCCTTCTCTAGAAAGAAAACCAAACCCTGGTAGTTCAGCGGAGCTGAAAATAGATAAAACCCCGAGGTTCATTCAGCCATGCAACAAGCACATGACCTCATCTCTCCAAAGTCTCCCAAAAAAGGGAAAATAAAATCATTCCTCAAAGGGAAAAAAAGAGAGATGGGAAGAAGGGGGGAAACTACGTCTCAGACAGGACTCTGCCAAATGCTGGTCCCGGCCTGGATGCCTGTCTGGCAGATGGGACACACTGTTTGGGTGTCATGTGAAAGATGGCTTGCCAAATGCCGCTCCTCTCTTTTGCGCTCTGCCCTGCTACTGACAGATTGAAAGCAAATAGGTGGGCGCAATAAACACTGCCACCTGAGAAACTGTGAGAGGGCTGCACTGCCCCAAGCCGGCCACGTCTGCTGGCTACGCCACAGAACCAAATTAAAAGACCAATTAAAGTAACATTACAGCGTAATGAGGCAACTTCCACATGTTGGGGATGCACACTAAATATATGGAGGAATGAGACAGCATAATAGAGCTTATTTCACTGATGCAGCTTATATATCATTCTTATAATAGTTGATCAGTTGTTTATTGATAAGCATTATTAATATCTAATCAGTATTGTAGAAGTGAAATTTCCATCCTGGCAGTACCCTCTTGTGGTGGAGCTCTAGTAAATGTATAGTCATGTTGTTCTGAACATATATACATTTTATTTTCCTGCTGAACACAAAAGAAAATTATTGAAGAATGCTGGTAACCAAACAGTTTTATTTCCCATGTTTTCCCAGTTTTATTTATTTTGTCCATACAATGAAGGTGAATGGGAACCAAAACTGTTACCAACATTCTTCAAAATATCTTCTTTTGTATTCCACAGAAAAAAGGATTGGAACAACATGATAGTGAGTAAATGATGACAGAATTATAATTTTTGGGTGGACTATCCCTTTAAGTGGGGTGATTACAGGCTTTGTCCCAAATGGCGAACTTGATGGCCAGTCGCTGGCCTTCGTTTGCACATCCGTGAAGTCCATGAGACCGTAAGGTGTCTTATTTATCATTTTAGGTTTCAGATGGGGTCTCAAGAGTGCCTACTTTTGCCGAGCCTGCACTCGTGAGGTGCAAAATTACCCAATAGTCCATATGGCAAAATGTAGACTTGGAAGTGGGCTGAAGGTGCAATTTGGGACAGAGCCACGGCAGTCTAAGCCAGAGCTCCTCAAATACTTTCTTTCAAGCTAGACTGAAAATACAAATGTAAATTTGAGGAGGACCATACATTTACCAGAATAATTATCAGATCTTAGCACTTTGTATTCATTTGCGCTTTGTATTTGATTTTAAGGACATTGATGTTTACTTATGATATACATATTTGGTGCAGTACTGAGTCGCATATTGATGTCCAATATAAAATATGGGTCTTAAAGCAAAACCAGTTTAGAATAATTATGTTAACTGAAGGCCACAGTGAACATTTAATTTAATTCACAGGCCGGATTTTCCCCACAGACCTCTAGACGAACAGCCTTGCTATTATATATATACTCACAGACAGGGTCGCCGTCAGGGCAGAACGACAACAAGGAATGTTATTCTGGGATCCATAGATTTTAGCTGATCTCATTTTTGGGCCGTCAAATGTCCTTTCACCAAAATGTTGAAAATGAAAAATCTAGCTACAGAAAACTGATTGGGCAGAGGTCCAGACAGCCAAAACATATTGTATGTCTGGCATAAGAAACAGTCAGACAGACAGAGTGTGCATGTCTAGAATGGATTACACCAAGAAGCCAGTTTTAACACCACAAAAGTGAAGTACTACACTGAAGAAAAGATACTCGGTGATGAGAGAGGGATAAAGCACAGACTACTCCTTTCTCTCTGTCTCATCCCCTGCTCTCACACATAGGTGAGATTGAACCTTATTGAAAAGCTCATCCAAAAAAGCCAAGGAGATAAAAGTTTAAGCGTCACATCAAAGTCACATTGTGCAGATTCAATATCACGACTGCAGACCTAAACCACTGGCTGACAATGGAGTGCATTTTATATTGATAAACATAAGACTCTGGGATTTGAAAAAAGCAGTCTGTCTTTTAGCTCAAATTCTGTATGTGGTCCCACATAGGGTTTTAGTATTATTTATGAACTACAGTATTATAGTATTTATTAATATTCTGAATTAGCTTTTATTTTTACATTTTCAGTTTTAATTTAAGTTTTAGTCATTTGTTACGTGCTTTTATTATTTTTGTCATTTTAAATAGTTCTATTAGGTTCAATGTCATTTCAGTTTTTAGTCATTAAAGAACTTCAACTTATTTATTTCAGTTGGCTGCCAAGGAAACATTGCTAATTTCAAAATTATCAATTTTAGTTTTTAATTTTAATCTTAATTTTAATATTTTACAACATAAATTATTTATTTATCTTTATCTTATTATACAAATAGTATCATTAATATTATTAGTTACCAATAAACAACACTTCTATAGAACTACTTCCTGTGACTTCTCACTGCTTTTCCCTTGCTTTTGTGATGATTTATCACTGCTTCTTACTACAGGTTACATAGTTTCACCAGTAAGTAGCGACAAGTGACTAGCTTTACGACTGAATCATTCAAATCCACTGATTCATTCAGTAACATAACAAGTTACTCTCTTATGAGTGAGTCATTGAATCATTCACTCAACCAATTTGTTAAATGATGCTCATTCATTCAGAAACATAGGTGTTGCTTGAAGACAGTTGACTTTGCTTTGAATTCGTTTGGAATAATAATTTTCATTGGCAGACCAAAATGAGACCAGTAACTTGTCATATTATACATGTAAGTACAGTGGGGCAAAAAAGTATTTAGTCAGCCACCAATTGTGCAAGTTCTCCCACTTAAAAAGATGAGAGAGGCCTGTAATTTTCCAGTTTTAATTTAAGTTTTAGTCATTTGTTACGTGCTTTTATTATTTTTGTCATTTTAAATAGTTCTATTAGGTTCAATGTCATTTCAGTTTTTAGTCATTAAAGAACTTCAACTTATTTATTTCAGTTGGCTGCCAAGGAAACATTGCTAATTTCAAAATTATCAATTTTAGTTTTTAATTTTAATCTTAATTTTAATATTTTACAACATAAATTATTTATTTATCTTTATCTTATTATACAAATAGTATCATTAATATTATTAGTTACCAATAAACAACACTTCTATAGAACTACTTCCTGTGACTTCTCACTGCTTTTCCCTTGCTTTTGTGATGATTTATCACTGCTTCTTACTACAGGTTACATAGTTTCACCAGTAAGTAGCGACAAGTGACTAGCTTTACGACTGAATCATTCAAATCCACTGATTCATTCAGTAACATAACAAGTTACTCTCTTATGAGTGAGTCATTGAATCATTCACTCAACCAATTTGTTAAATGATGCTCATTCATTCAGAAATATAGGTGTTGCTTGAAGACAGTTGACTTTGCTTTGAATTCATTTGGAATAATAATTTTCATTGGCAGACCAAAATGAGACCAGTAACTTGTCATATTATCCATGTAAGTACAGTGTGGTAAAAAAGTATT
>NW_015505205.1:2070933-2077496 GCF_001515645.1 Sinocyclocheilus grahami | reverse complement strand
GCTCTCAGTTGGGGTCTTCTAGACCGAAAACGGATCTGCGGACCGTTATTTGTCTAAGAGGACCTCGGCGAAATGGTCCTACCATTGTCAGGTCCCTGAGGGCAGCCCACCTGGAGAGGAAAGGATAACACCTTAGTATACGGTGCCCAATCCTCCTCAGTGCCCTCACGGAGGCTTATTGATACCCCTGCCACCCTCGGTGCTTCAGGGCTCAGTGAGCTCCGACGAGTGAAATTCCCAGCTGCCGCCCGGCAACGGTACGGCACGGGAGAGCTCGCCCCCTCAAGTGAGGGTGCTACAGCACTCGGGTCGGTTGTTCCCTCAGTGCCCTCATGGAGGTTCATTGATACCCCTCGAGAGGCTGGTTCCCTTAGTAGATTTTCTGGTAGCGTGGAAACTTCTACCAAATATCTCAAAATGGGTCCTGCAGATTGTAGAGAAGGTTACAGAATCCAGTTCGGTTCTCGTCCGCCTCGTTTCAACGGGGTCATCCCCACACTAGTGGGCCCCGAGCAGGCTCTGGTAATGGAACAAGAAGTAGATACTCTCTTGAGGAAGGGGGCCATAGAACGTGTTCCTCCTCTCGAGAGAGCGTCCGGGTTCTACAGCCGTTACTTCATCGTTCCGAAGAAGGATGGGGGGGTTGCGTCTGTTCTTAGATCTCCGTCTTCTGAATCGAGCTATCAAACGGCTTCGGTTCAAGATGCTCACTATCAGCAGATAGTATCTCAGATCCAGTCCGAGGACTGGTTTGTTACGATAGATCTCAGAGACGCTTATTTCCATGTTTCCATCCTCCCTCAACACTGGAAGTTCCTGAGGTTTGCTTTCGGGGGCGAAGCATACCAATAGAGTTCTTCCCTTCGGCCTGTTACTCTCACCCCACACTTTCACAAAGTGTGTGGATGCTGCTCTGGCTCCACTGCGACTCCAGGGCATCCGCATACTCAATTATATCGATGATTGGTTAACACTAGTGCTTACGTCACCCTGCTCGTGACGTCTCGCTGCTCCATTGGACAGATTTGACACGTGCTTCAGAACGCGGTCACGCAAGGGCGTTCCCAAAGCGACTCGACGCAGTGTCTCGTTCCCTCAGGGAACCATGGTTACATACGTAACCTAGAGACGTTAGTCAATAGTTGTTGTTTAGTGAACTCATGTATTAAAAGCAATGTCATACTTGCAATTGTGCAACCGATTGACAGTTATGCTTTACGTAACAGGTGGTTGGAGGAGAGTGGCTAAAAAAATAAGAGGACTTGGTGATGTCAGCCCCCCAAAAAAAACTAATTTCAGAGGCAGAAATTAAGGATTACGAAGATTTTTTTTTTCTTTGGAATAATGCTAAATATTCACAATAATGCTACTTCTGATTTTATGTTGATTCTAATATGGTGGTGTTGATGTATGGTAGTATGCTACAGAATGTTGCAGACGCATGATATATTTCGAGCTGAGAAAAAGGCAAAAGCTCTGTTTTAAAGTTATAAATCTTCAAAGTTTACCACTAGACAAAGCACGTCACTAGGGTTAGACAAGCTCAACCTTAAATCCAGGAAGAAAGTGAAGCATCCTCAGACATCAAGCTATTAGCGCAAAAAAAAAAAAAAAAAGAGAACAATCACAAAGGGACACTTAACTGCTGTTTTCCCATTTTGGAAGGAAAGACAAAACATCTCCAAATTATGACCAAATATCTTTACTACAGAAGGACCCTTCTGTGCCTATAACCCCTATGTGGGCTGATTGTCAAAACATAATTATCTATGCAGCTGTTTTGTCACTCCTCCATTATTTTATTGAGGATTCTGATGAGGATTTCTGCTCCTCTGGTCTTGGTCATTGAGTTAATTAAAGAGAGACCTCACTGGATGGTCCTTCATAAGCCAGAGGCTGCTCATCAACCATGACGGACACACCAAGGACTTTAATCACAGAGCTGTTGGATCAACTCACCCTTGGTAGAAAAAACTTTAAAACAGCAGACTGGAACTTCTCTGTGGACATACACTATTGCCCACCAAAGCAAGATTAAGGAACTTAATAAACAACAAAACTTCATCTCCCGTTAACATGCCCAAGTGATTTTGAGGCCTTAACGGCTCCACAATGTGTCTGTAATTCTGTTTATTCTTTTGAGTCCATTTTTGATCTTTAAAAATATCCTCAGATATCCTCACAAGACTTGAAAACTAAGGCAAATTCCTTTAGCAAGAAAAGAAATCTGGCAGATATGTTTGCTTGCTGTGTTCTCATTTGGTCAGCCCCTGACATGGATGAAGACAAATGTGACTGAAGCAAAGCACACCTCAGGAAACATGAGTTTGGCTTCCCAGCTAAGAATCAATATGCCAAAAGATAAGTGTAATACATTGCCTCTCAAATATTGGACACCTTTACTTTGATCCCAAAGGCCGACATGAAATGATTGATACTTTATATTGCATCAGAGTGCTATAGATTTCACTCACACTCTCACAGTTTTGATGTGATTCTCGCACCCAAAGAAAACATGCAGCTTACGTTCTGCTTTCTGATAGACTGTTGTGACTGAGTGAAATGGCTTGCTTACTTCTCTACTACACCAAAGCATATACATGAGTTTATTTTCAAAAAGTTAAGAATGAAGTTAAGAATGGAAGTCTGTTAAGAATGGAACCCGTTTCTGCCCTCAGATTTAAAAAAAAATGTCTTTGTGACTACACAGTATAACTCATAATTGCAACTTTTATCACTATTTCTAACTAATTTTAATTTATTTCCTCTTAATTCCTCATATTTGCTCATTTTATACACCAGAATGTAACCTTATATCTCACAACTGCCACTGATAATTGTGATTTCATATCTCACAGTTTGACTTTATATCTCAAAATGCCCATTTATTTCTTGCAACTTTACATAAAGTGTTTTGTTTAAAAAATATATGGTTCAAAAGTTTGTGGTCAGTAAGATTTTTTTTAAAGAAATTAATTTTATTCAGCAAGGATGCATTAAGTTGATCAAAACTGACAGTAAAGACAAATTATATTTCAAATAAATGCTGTTCTTTTGAACTTCATTAAAGGATCCTGAAAAATATCACTTTTAAAGCAACAAAATGTTTTCAACTGAAAATAATAAATGTTTCTTTAGCAGCAAATCAGCATTAGAATGATTTAGAATGATTTAGAATAAGGATTGTGTGAAACTGAACACTGGAGTAATGGCTGGTGAAAATAAATAACATTTTAAAAATGATTAAAATAAAGAACAGTTGATTTACATTGTAATAATATTTCAAAACATTACTGTTTTTTACTGTATGTTTGATCAAATTAATGCAGCCTCGATGAGCATAAGAGACTTCATCAAAAACATTAAAGAATCTTATCAACGCCAAACTTTATATATACAGTTATTAAAGTTATTTTTCACAGTCAGCCATTATTAATATTTTTCATCCACAGGCGAAAGTATCTAATAACAGGGGCCCTACAGAAACAAAATGAACAATATTTAGCAGGTTATGTGATCTCATGGGAGTGTACCTGATTCTAATACTTTTCAAGAGTACAATTAATTTCTTTATTTTTAAAACGTTTTATGAAGGACAAAAATGACAGAACCCAGCTTTAAAGTAACTAAAGTAAGTTCAATCCATCATAACATGTTTCCGATGTTGTTTGTATAAAGCACACCTGTCAAGAAAAATTCAAATATTAACTCTAAAAACTGTGAAAATGGATGCCAGAAATAATGTATTCCTTTCTACCATAAGTAAGACTCCTTAGTTCACCTTTGTTTAAATGTACATGCCACTCGTGCCGTAAAACAGCATTTATAAGGCATGTCACTTGTCATATTATTCCACATGGTGACTCAAGTTGCTCTGTCATGTAGCAGCATTTATATTATGATGTTGTGACAAGAGAAAGTCAACATTCCTTGGCATGTCTCATGACTACAGGGTTCAAGTAAAGCGTTAACTTCATTTTCCAGCTCTGCTACAGGATCTAATTATCCTCAGCATTGCTTTAGGCCATTGCTATGGTTTCTGGGGGCTTTCATAAAACTCCATCTCATTTCAGTCGACCCTCAATAAGCCGGCGCAGTGGGTAGATTGCACTGAAGTAAGAGCTGTTGTCAATGAGTCTATAATTAACGTGGGTTGAGGCAATGCAGCTGAATTAGCAGAGCTTATGATAGCCTAGAGTGTGAAAGGAGCACAGCAGAGCACAAAAATCCATTTCACACATCACTCATCTGCTCCTATAAGCAAAGGCATCACCTCTCCCCTCCGCGGCCTCATGATCACTCGTATGATCCTTTCAGACCACATGATATGAAGACAAATGGCACTGAATGCTCATGGATTCTTACACGCGTCAGTATTACAGGTTCATATGGAGGTTTCAATTGTTCATAGATGGGTGATGATCTTGTTGAAAGTGAGTTTGGTTAACAGGTTGTTACCACTGGCATATGAGACACCCCCGCAGCCCCCGAAACCATGCAGGGGCCTACTTACAGTGTTATGAGCCATGTTATGTTATATTATGATTAAATTTGCATGTCTAGATCGATTCTATTCTGCACAAAGCCACACTCGAATGGAGCTCCAGTCCAGAGAAGCCCTGGAAAGGCCATGCATTATTTTTTGTCTTGTTTTCCATTGATCTCATTATAGCAAAAGTGTGTTTTCACGTAATCTTGACTAGTTTCACACAAGAAAAAAATAACTCAAAATTGGCCACTTGGTCAAGAGCCACTATATAGAGTATAAAGATTAGGTTGTAGCCACCTTCTCCAGTTTGGACATTTGGAAGTGGCCTGTCACTGACAGACATGGAGCCATTTCAGCTTGAGGGAGTCCCTGATCAAAATGAAAACGAATTCACTCATCCATGATGCAGCAGTACATGCACTGCTCTTGGAAATGGCTTTTGGTACCTCAAGACCAAAACAACAGAGTCATGATCTCTACAAAAAAAGACAAAATACAAGAAAACCAGTAATGCATGGCCTCTGAACCAACCCTCTCAACTTGTTTGGGGTAAAGAAATTTAAATTTTTTCAACAAGGATGCATTAAATTAGGGGTTGACCGATTATCAGCGTGGATATTAAGCATGATTATGGTTTATTGGTTATGGATGGATGGATGGATGGATGGATGCAGACAGACAGACAGACAGATAGACAGATAGATAGATAGATAGATAGCTAGATAGATAGATAGATAGCTAGATAGATAGATAGATAGCTAGATAGATAGATAGATAGCTAGATAGATAGATAGATAGCTAGATAGATAGATAGATAGCTAGATAGATAGATAGATAGCTAGATAGATAGATAGATAGATAGATAGATAGATAGACAGGTAGAGGTTAAAGTATTCAAGAGAGGGCTGAATTACAAATACCTGATTCAAATGCTTAACAGCACCATTTGTGGGTGGAGCCCAACCTTAGGGTTCACAAGGATCCCTGTTTAAATTTTTTCAACAAGGATGCATTAAATTAGGGGTTGACCGATTATCAGCGTGGATATTAAGCATGATTATGGTTTATTGGTTATGGATGGATGGATGGATGGATGGATGCAGACAGACAGACAGACAGACAGACAGACAGACAGACAGACAGATAGACAGATAGACAGATAGATAGATAGATAGATAGATAGATAGATAGATAGATAGATAGATAGATAGATAGATAGATAGATAGATAGATAGATAGATAGACAGACAGGTAGAGGTTAAAGTATTCAAGAGAGGGCTGAATTACAAATACCTGATTCAAATGCTTAACAGCACCATTTGTGGGTGGAGCCCAACCTTAGGGTTCACAGGGATCCCTGAAGATTTGCCGTATGCCACTTGTCATTTCTCAACTTGTCATTGCAACCTCCAGGGCATTTTATTTTATTGAAACCTTCCTACAGGCTTCCTTTTGGCAGTTGTGAATTCACAGGTTTCTAAATTAGCCTTATTATAATTTTAAATTAATTCACAAATTCCTTTTTAAATGAGTTCATGGACATACATCGGAAAAATATCCCTAAAGCATTGTAAGTGAAGTACCTTGCAAGCATCACTAATATGTTTTTATCCAGAGGGCACTCCGCAGTATTACCAGCCTCTACGTCAAACTCCTGAATGGAGGTTGCACTTCTGTTGGGGGAAAGATGTGACAGGGCATATTTGTCAAAAGGAGTTTCCTTTTGTCCCTGATGATTAGGAGACACTAAGGATATACTTTTGTTTGAATCACACATAGCTCAGGATGACAGGCCCGCACTCAGGTACCCATCACCTCTCATCACTGCAACGCTCAACTGTGCCACACATGGACAAAGTGAACTAACAAATATAACAGTTACACAATGCAAATGCTGTGCTTTGACAAAACTGGCTCATTATTTCAATCAAAGCAGATGTTATATGTAGATGTTATGTTGGATGTTCAGAACCAAAACTAAAACTATTCATTTATTGTACTTCTATATACACAGAGGGGTCCAAATATCTAAGACACTGATTCCCCCCCCCCCCCAAGGATTTAGGTCAAAAAC
>NW_015505205.1:2062773-2070923 GCF_001515645.1 Sinocyclocheilus grahami | reverse complement strand
CCCCCCCCCCCCCCAATGTATTAGGTCAATAATCAAACCAAGCAAATTCAAGATGCTGACAAGATTGCTTGTTGGATCATTCTCAAATCATACTGGATCACGTCAGGTTTTACAGTGAAGTTCATTCAGCCTGTGTGCTGCCATTAAAGCAAAAGAGACAAACCAAAGACATTCTGAAATTAATTAAAATTTTTCAATTCATCTATTCTCTCAAATTGCTATGCTGATAATTTAAGGCAAGAAACCACTGGTGAATTGGGTAAACATTTTTTTAAATCAATTTTTTTTAAAAGATATCCCCACACTTCCCCAGTTAATTAATCATAGTCCATTAATTCAAAATTAAACACAGACACTTGTGTCATTTTTAACATATTAGAGTAAAACTTTTTACAGAGGGGATTTTGGATATCGCTTTTTTTAAAGATTTTAAATGTATGGTAATATTTATATTGCAAGACATTCTTAAAATACATGGATTTTTAAAAAAAGACATTGGAGGGAAAAATGGGGGGGAACAGTATCTATAACACGCATTTACAGCTAAGAAATTAGATTATAAAATAATAAATTTCATACTGTCAATGTTCAAGAAAAAAACTGCTTCTTTTTTTTAGAATATAGGTTGGTGCATTTGAAGTGGTGATATCTGAAGAAAAAAATTATAATTTTGAGAAAATATATGATATAAAATTTTGATATAAAATATATAAATTGTAATAAAGTAGATGTGTAGTTTGGATGTTTTCTTTCTAGTCTGAAAGAAGACATGTTATGCAAGCAAAACAACCCAAAATTTCAAAATCGATCAGTGCATGAAGAAAAAAAACAATGGCTTTGCCTTTAGTGTTTAGCCTTAATTTGCAATGACATACATTCAAAAATACATAATAGACCTATTTTTTACTTGTGGTCTCAAACATTTAGAGCACATTGTGCATGTAGCCTATGGCTATATCTGTAGTTTTAAATATGAGTAATGTCCTCTAAAAATCTGTTCTGGAGGGTGAAAGCTGCAACAGTGTTGCCATGGAGAAATATCGTCCCAGCCCATCCTAGAAATCCACTGACCTGGCAAGCGACAGGTATCAGCTGGGCCTGATTATTTAATCAGGGATTAATCCAGAGATAATCTATCTTCACGTTTGTACCAGGTCTGCGATGCTCACACATGTGAGGTTAAAGGTCACATGCTGCTTGTAGACTGATTTCTCGAAAGACCCAAACACTGGCTAGATTCAGACTGAAACACAATTATCACGCTTATAAATGAATATGCCATCAGTCATAGTTTGATGCTTTTTTTATAGGGATGACGTCATCTTGTATATAACTGATGTGGGGCAAACTCCCTTTGTACAAGTCATGAATGAAGTACTAAAGCCAACACAGTGTTCACGCTGAGCTTGTCGTTATAGTTCTGTTGATATTCAGTCACTGTGCCACAGGTAGTAAACTCGTCGAGGTCCTTTAATCCCCTCAGTAGCTGTGTTTAATTAGAGTTTCTCTCATCATCTAGGGAATATCACAGTAAATCTCAACACTTTTCAGAATCAACAGCAAAGCTCACAGTGGGATGATAATAATGGCTGTTGACTCTCTACTGGGCCCCAGATGATGTGCATCATTAACAATCTGTGTTATGACACCACTCTGGCCTGATTCTGAGGCTGAGTTGATAATTGATTTGCACTTTACTCTTGCGATCAATTTAGTATCACTGGCTAAAATGGACTGTTGTTCATTAACATCAAAATAACAATAAATGATTATAAGCAAATGCAATTTCAATCCAATTTAAAATGCCACAGAGATAAATAACAGGCTGAGAGACAGAAGCTAGTAGCGTAATCCAGATCAAAGGTCTCTTTGTTTTAATACAGATAATTTAACCTTCATCTGTTTGTTTTTTTTACCTTTTGATTTGAGCAGCCAAAACCATTGTCACGCCATCAAACTAATACACAGAAAGAGTTGACTTTGCGTTGCGCTATCTGCGGACTCTCCAGCTAACAGCAGAGGCAGCAAGGTGACATCTGGTATCTTTGCACACAGCCATGTTGACCGCGCTGGACGCTGACCAGTTTAGGGGGCTTCTGGGCACAACACTGAACAATTTTCTATTTTCAGCTCAGAATCACATTCATCAAAATCCCAAAAGCAGAACATCTAAGAGTTTCCAAGCTTTTGATATCCAAGCTACAAGGGTCTGATTTCCAGGTCAGTATTGGGGTTATAAAATTTCTTCATTTTGGTCCTTATCATGGTATCTGACATGTTATATACTTTTATTAATAAATGTATTAATAAATATACATTTAAAAAATGTCATTATTTTAGTTCAATTATATTCTAATTCAATTTAAATATATACAATTTATGTAAATAATTGGTGTATTTATTAATGTTTTATATATATGAATTATGAACATAATTAAACATTATAAAATTATAATAATAAATATATTATAGTTCAAATATATACATTGATTAATAAATGTATACATTAATTTAACATTCATTTAATTATAAACAAATACAAACGTTACAAATATATAAACTGAATCAATTATTAAATTGAATTAACTGAATTAATTTAAATAAACTTAAATTCTATTAATTCAATACAATTAGTTAATTAATTATATTAGTGTTATTTTGTATCATTGCGATACTACTAGTTATTAAGTATTCTGAATCTGTTTTTATTTTTATATTTTCTGTTTTCATTTTTTTTTTTTATTATTTTAGCAAAAATGTGTTTTTGTCATTTTTAATACTTTTTGTTTAGACAGACACACACAAACACACACACACACCTCTATAGTTTATATATATATATATATATATATATATAATAACACATTTAATGAAATATTAAAATATATACAATACAAAGGTTTATTTGTTGATTTTTTTTTTTTTTTTTTTTTTTGTTTTTTTTTTTTTATACTTTTTAGTTTCAAAGAGTAGCAAGTTCTCATAAGTAACTATGTTTCTTCTCACATAACTTCTATGGATTGTTTTTGTGAACATCCTGAATAAATCACCACACACTTGAAGGTTTAAGTGCACATAGTCTTCACCGGGACGGGGAAAGCAGTTGTGCAAGACTGTAAATCATTTGTTTGATGTTGCTTTGACTTTTTGGTGCGGGTGTGTGTCTCTCTGTCTGTCCAGCAGGTTTTGAAGGTGGAATGGGTATCGTGATTTACAGATAGCGTGTCTCAGCTCCAGAAAGGGTGATGGTCTCCATTTGTCTGTTTCCTTTTGAATGTTAGCCCAATCAAGAATGGGATTGGCTGTCATGGCTGTCAGACTGAAGGATGAGGGGAGATTGGGATGGGAGTTCACGTCAGACATGTGACTGATGGACTGACTGACTAAATGAGTGAAAGCCAGTTTAGATATATGAAACACAAGCGTCTGTGTCTTGAGAGGTGCCTAACAACCTCCCATCTGTAAAAACGCTCCTCTCTAGAGCTTTGATATAGCAGACAACTATCGAAACACACACGCCGACAAGAGCTGTTTGTTTTATTGTGAAATGAAACCAGGTTCATTGTGCTTTCCAGAAGCATCTCCTACATTCGGTTTGAGCTTGACCTGAAGCAAATCCTCAGAAGAGAGCAGATGGCTCCTTTTCTGATGTGTGTGAGAGACTGCCCAGGGACCACAGTCTGAGGTATCAACAACACACACACACAGTACTCATCTCATCCATACCGACGCTCACAACACTCCGCTCGAGTGGCTGACTGATGGATGCGAGATTCAGAACGACAGAGAGTCTCCATGGGTTTTTCTTAAGCAAAAGCAGTAGAGGACAAGGAGAAAGAAAAATACATAGAAAAAGAACGATAGAGACTGCACTCCCAGTGTGAGCAGAATTAGGTCCAGTCTCAATAGTTGACAGATCCTGGGAGAGAAGCTAATCTAAGAAAACTGAGATGGTGTGGAAGCCCTGGAGATAAGATGTCAGGTTTACGCAGAAAAACGCCTGCTACACCTCACCTAAGGGTCACATTCAACACTCTGCGGCCCAGTCAGTCTCAGGTAAATAGTGCTTTAGAGCACTATAGAGATTGTTGGAATCACTACAAGTAATCAAACACCCCTGTTTCTGACACAAAGTCAATGCTAAATTTATCTTATGCCGTTAAATTTGAGTCTGCGCTATAAATCACGCGTGGTCTGTTATGATCTTAAACTTCTTTCAGATGTGACGTGGAACCGTTAACTCACTTCTTAAAGGAATAATTTATCCAAAAATGAATATTCTGTCATTACTTACTCACCCACATGTCTTTCCAAACCCGTATGCTGTTCTATTTTCTGTGGCTGAAGAATTTTTCTGCTTGCAGTGACAGTACACGGTGATCCGTCAACATCCTAAAAGGACAAAAACACACCATAAAAGTAGACTCTATTGCTATATTTCAAGTCTTCTGAAGCCATATGATAGCTTTGTGTGAGGAAATTCAAGTCATTATTTACTGAATGTTGCAACATTAGCTTGGAAAAATGTGCTTCTACCTATATTTCTGCAAAACTCCAAAAACGTACCTATGCATATAATTAAGTAGTTTCTACTTGAGATGAACACTAGTGGCAGTAAAACAGAAGCAACATAATATCATTTTGCAGAAATGTTGCACTGAATGTATTTTAAACAAAGACTGAAAGAGTTGTTGGAAGCTTAAAGGTCATTTATAACCTTCGTTTAGATTTTTTACTTCCAGTGATTGTATTTCATTTTCATTTGTAACGATTATTGTGATGAACAAAACTTTTGTTGGTTACATAGCTTATTTTCTGTAATAACCCAGTGGAAAGCCAATGGAAAAACCCTACTGGGTTTTTGTTGAGGAAACCAGGGTTGTGACAACTTTCTATATTTTAACTGATTTGAGAGCTGGTGGTATAAACATTTTTGTCTTAGTGTATATACACTCTTAAAAATAAAGGTGCTTCAAAAGGTTCTTCACAGCGATGCCATAGAAGAACCATTTTTTGGTTCCACAAAGAACCATTCAGTCAAAGGTTCATCTCTTTCTTACCTTTTTATAATCTGAAGAACCTTCTTTCACCACAAAGAACCTTTTGTGAAACAGAAAGGTTCTTCAGGTGTTAAAGGTTCTTTATGGAACCATTTAGACAAAAAGGTTCTTCTATGGCATCGTGAAGCACCATTATTTTTAAGAGTGTATATTTGGTACTTTTTGGAGCCTGACAAATGTGGTCACTGTAAGCTGTTGTTTTATGGTACAAATCTGAGTAAAATTCTATACTGTGTCAGAGGGGAAAAAAACGGCATACAGGTTTAAAGAACATGAGGGCATTTCATTTGTGCCTTGCTCTAGTTTTGGCTCTTTATGTTACGGATTTCTTTCCTGTTTGTGCCCTTTTGCTTATCGATTTGAATGTGTTTCCTGGTGGTTATTGACTGTTTGGATGTTGACCTTTGACCTATTTTGCATTTTGGCCTATACCCACACACACACTGAAAAGTTACTGTATCTACACCTTTAACTCCAGCCTCCTCCTTAAAAAAGCACAAATACAAACTGAATTTAGTTAGCATGAATAAAAGAAGCTCCAATACTACCAGAACAGATAATGTCTAAACATATCAGAAATCCAGCACTCTTGACGTTTGAGAATAATCCACACCTCTAATACTTTCGGCCCATTTTCATAAATGCACACAGCTCCAAGCCTTTTTTCCCCCTACGGCACGGCCATCAATCTTCACTGACATCCTATTAACTCACAACAGACACCAATACCCACAGATAGGTTTCGTTGGCTATGTCTATCCCATTTATTTATTTTCCCATCGATCTGTCACAATATGTAGGATGAAACGTTTAACCGTGGCCCAAAAATAGCCGCAGCTGTGGAGGAATTAATACATCTGCTAACATGTTATTTTTTTTCTCCCTCCTTCTGAAACTGACTCCATATTTTCACTTTGCTAGTAGCGTCTCTGCATGCGTCTGACATATGCTATTGTTCGTGTCACTTACAATTTGAAACCAAACCATGGAGTTGACACTTAAAAATATGGATCGAACTGTTACAATTGATCTTGGATATTCTGATCGGACATTGCGGTTTTCTCCAACAGACTATTTACCCTGAGGAAACTCACAGTGAAACCTGCCAACTTGTGTGAGAGGCACATACTAAACCACACATCAAAAAAATGACGAATAGTCGAAATAATAACACTGATCAAAGAGCTGCTCCACTGTCGTCAGTGTTCAGATGAAAGACTCCTGCGATCCCTCCAGGGGAGCAGTAATGCTGAAAAGATCTGGATGTCAGTGTGCCCTGATGTCTGGTCGATGGGGAGCCAGGATGGCAGGAACAGGTATCAGACATGGATGTGGCGTTATCAGTTCAGCAGGCGCTGCTTCCTCAGATTGATCCATCTTAATGAGCTCATCACGCCCCTGCGGAGAGACGCCCTGATTACATCGGCACGCCACACGGAAGGAGAGAGCCTGCAGAGTTATACACTGCCCATCACGCATACATGCACATTATGCACGTAACACAGTTTCTTAAACCACACTGTTGAGACACTGATATAATGTCATTTTTAGAGCAAGAGTCATGCAATGACATTAAAAACCAAAACTAAAAATTCTGTCATTATTTATTCATCCTCATGTCATTCCAAACCTGTTTTCTTTTGCTCTAAACACAAACAAAAATCATTGTTTTCACATTGAACAAACTGAAGTTTATGTTGTTGCTCACTAAAAATATTAATCTCTAGTTTGTCTTTTAAATTAAATATAGCACCTATGGTTCAGGTTAGATATCAATAACATCAAACATGACCGTTTTTCAAGTGTCTCATAGTCATAACCAAACATCATGGTGTCAAAGATGCCATATTTGATTTGAGAGTCACAGCAATAGAAACATTAGCACACATACAACTTTGAATACAACATTACATATATATATATATATATATATATATATATATAGTAAATACAAATTAATTAATTTGAGCTACTGCTGAGAAGTTTGGGGTCAGTAGGATTTTTTATGTTTTTGAAATAAGTATCTTATGCTCACTAAGGCTGTATTTAATTAAACAAAATACAGAATAAACACCAATATTGTAAAATATTACAATTTCTTCCCCAAAAAAATCTTCAGAAATTATTCTAATATGCTAAATTGGTGCTCACGCTTAATATTTTTGTGAAAACCATTTACAAGATTCTTTGATGAATATAAACCTCAAAAGAACAGAATTTACTTTGTTTAATTTTTTTGGCTTGTCTTTTTAATTGGCTTGTCCTTCAAATTGTTGTTGTATGGGGAAAAAATGTAAAGATGTGTCTTTATACAGGTTTGGAATAACATCAAAGTATACTGTCACATAATAACATATTCCAACAGAGTTTGTCTGTCTGTAGGTGCTGTCACTTGTTGTAGTTCAGTGGATTGAAGGGTGTTAGGTTTGCTATTTGAAGAGCGAGTGTGTCATCACACAATAGAAAAATATTGAAAAACGGCAAAAAGAAAGTGGTGACGAATCTCTTTCATCCTCTTTCCCCTTTCATCCCATCCACATTTAGCTTCTATTTCTGTAAACCGGCCCAGACAAACAAGCACCCTCAAGGTGTCAAATTGACCGTAAAAGCACCACACAAATAAAGACTCAGAGAGGATAACATCCACTGCTGGTGACTGAATGGATCAAGCACATTGTTATTAGTTACACATATTTATAGTCTACACCCCACTTTAATTATGTTTCATTCAATCAATAAAGACTTGGCTGAAATAAAGTCAAGTTGTACCCCATCTCTATCTTGCCACAAAATAATAGATCATCATTAGTAAGTCCTAAAAATACTGTTTGTGCATTTGAACCAAAACCATTAGGCCCTTTCTGAAAGCAATCTGACAGAAGACTATAAGAGAGTTGAGTTCAGAGCTTGACAGGTGCACTAGAGCTCGGGTGCACTGATAATTGCTCTCCAGGTGAGAGAGAAACCTTCCTTTAGCATCATTAATCAACTGAATACATTACAATCAAACCAGCATAATTAAGAAGCTAAATTAATTAGAGCAGAAATGGATGCACAAGTGCAAAATATTGCTTTTCCGCTTCCAGGCCC
>NW_015505205.1:2037136-2062567 GCF_001515645.1 Sinocyclocheilus grahami | reverse complement strand
AATTCCTTTTCCCCCCCCCGCCCCCCCCCCCCCCCCCTTTTTAAACTCGTGCCGCCATTAATTAAGAAATGAGAGTCGTTAAACTTCATGACTATATTTGCCTCTGACCTGGTTTTAATGAGCATGTTTATGAGGCCGTCATGGGGCTTGAACACTTGGTAGAGTGGCAGATATGGCTGGGACTATAATCCCATCCAGTCAAGTGAGGATATACTGAGCAGTCGGTATTGAATTATTAAATCATGAGACAGGTAAACCTTTTTACACTCTGAATCATGAGTCCATCTGTTTTAGGGCTGACACAAAAAGCTGTGTTCCAAAACCTAGTGAGCTGCTTAAATATGCAGCTGCCTTCTCAGACAGCATCTGAAAAAAATTGACCAGTTTGCAAAACTTTACATAGGTAGCAACTGTGAGTATAAAAAGCATGCCTCGTGTGAAGAGCACAGAAGACTTGACAATTGATCCCAGTAAAGCTTGACCTTATCATGTTGCTAAGCAATAACAGTGATGTGTTAATAAGCTATGTAAGGAAAATATTTGTTTTAAATATAATTTAAAAAATCTAATATTATTTTACAATATTTATGGAAGCATTGTGATGTTCAATAATATTTTATATAATACAGTACATTTATATATTAAATATATAAAATGTTATTTAAAAAAAGATATGTATTTTTATTCATATAAAATATACGTTTATTTATAATTCAAAATTGTTCTTGCTAAATCCACCCTTTAAATGTATTAGCATATTTAAGTTGCCTAAATTTTGGAACAGCCTTTGCATTAAAGGAATTGCTCACCCCAAAATGGAAATTTACTGAAAATGTATTGTAAGGGGTAGGGGACAACAGGGGATGGACTTTTTCACTGGAAGAATGGATTATAGACTCATATTTTGGTCAAAAGCTATATATGGCTTAAAGTTAAAATGCCTGAATGATGGATTTGTTTCTTGCAAATGTGCAGCTTTTCACTTCAAATAACTGATTGACTACTTGTGTATTATTGTGATGTTTTTATCAGCTGTTTGGACTCTCATTCTGACGGCACCCATCTACAAACTCATCTACATCTTGGATGGTCTGAGGGTGAGAAATGTTCTGCAAATTTTCATTTTTTGCTGAACTATTCCTTTAATATGTCTCCTTGGCAAACAGCACACTATAACTTTTGGAACAGAGAAACATAGTCACTCACACCTCTATATACTGTATAAATAAATTATTCAGTCAGTCCATCAAATGAGGAACAAAAGGGATTGGCATTGTCATAGAGCATCAGTCTTAATTTCTGTGACCGTAAATGGCCTGCAAGCACTGTCCTCATCCTCCCATTTGATTTCCATCAGATGGCACTCATCAGGAGAAAATGTTAAACCTTATATCCAGAAGCTGGTCCATGTCAGGTTGTAATTGTTGTCCAAGACATGGACTGTCAGTTCTGTCAGTACTGCTCAGCTTCCTGGCAGAAATAGGCAAAGGACTTACAAGAGACTCCTTGCCAACTTTCTTTCACCTTATGTGGAAACATTTCTTTGATTAAAGGAAAGGGAACTAATTAAAGGAATCCATGGAACTGAAAGGAACTTGAGGTGTAAGGGCAAATCATAAACATACTGTATCATTGGACTAGTATGAAATCAGATTCACTGAAAAGATCAGACTCAAATGAACAACTCGTTAACCAACTGGATCCACCAATTAATTTGAAAGATCTGACTCTGTTAACAAATCGGACAATAGCTTATTTTTCAGTTAATTACAATGATCTGGTTAATCCAGTTTACTGAATGATTTGTTCATTAAATAATGAAACAATGATTCGGTTCAATTTACTGACTCAAATATTTGGTTGCAGCCCATTTTAAATCATAAAAAAAATTTTTAAAGAATGATTCGTTTACTAATGCTTCTTTAAAATATGCCCATGTGGAATAAATCCATGCCTAATTTAACATTTTTGTTAGTTTTGACTATTTGAACTAGTGAACCCTGACTATGCTATATCCAGGTTTATGACATTATCTTTTCCTATTTTAAAGCCTTAAAAATGTTGTGTCGAAACCTGTCAGCCTTGCATCATGAGCAATTATATTTCTTCCTACCCAGACAATAAACTTAATTTAGCTTGATTCTAAATAATAAAATACTAAAAACACTTTTGCATATCTATGTTATGAATTATAGAATCCAAGTCAATCTGCATGTAAAGACCACTGATGATGCTTTACTGTGCACATTCTCTCAAACTAAAAAAAAGAAGTATAACGTAGCATATCAGAATATTAAATTAGCCTACATTTCCAAGGTAATTTATATTTAAGTCATCTTTAGACAGGTACTTTATCCTTTTATTGTATTCGTCTATAACTGTGCACAACACGTGTCCAGATCAAGTATTTCCCTATTACCCAATGAGTATAATTGTTGTACATAAATAATTCAACAGCATTAAGTGTGACAAAAACTGAACTTTAGGTAGTTTAATCCCTGAAAAATGCAGAGTCACAGTTCTGTAACCACCCATCTAATAAGCGTTTCTCCTCATTGGTCTTTTGTTGTCTTGCCTCTGGGCTACAATATCTCCTCTTGCAATTTTATCTTCAATTATGCAGAAAATTCTGCATCTCGGGGTCATAATCATAATTATCTTTTACATATCTCATTAAATGGACCTCATTTCCCCAGAACTAAGCCTCAGTTAGAGATTAGCCCTCTATTGTCAATCCCTTATGATGAACCATGCAATGAATAATGCATGAATAGTTCACACAAGTTTTTTTCTTCAGTGTGTCAATATCGTACGCTTTTGGATTTGTACGTGGAATAGTGTATCATAACAAGAAAGAATCACCGCATGAAAACGTTTTCATCATTGTGGTATAAAAACATGTTTCTATCCATTTACAGTTGCAAGAAAAAGAATGTGAACGCATTGGAATTAGATGGTTTTCTGCATTCATTTGTCATCAAAGTCACAGGTATAGGCAAACTATAGATAACAACACAAACAATTATAATCTTTAATGTTTTTATTGAACACATCCCAATAAACATTCACAGTGCTGTGGAAAAAGTAAGTGAACTTCACCTTGTTATCTTAGATGATCCACAACTTCCTCCAGATCCTACACATTCTTTGGTTTTCCAGCATATTCTGCATATTTGAACCATTTACAACAGTTACTGTATGATTTTGATATTCTTCTTTTCACACTGAGGGCAGATAATGGACTCACACACAACTATTAAAGGGGTCATATGATGCGATTTCAATTTTTTATTTCTCTTTGGAGTGTTACAAGCTCTTGGTGCATAAAGAAGGTCTGTAAAGTTGCAAAGACTAAAGTCTCAAATCCAAAGAGATATTCTTTATAAAAGTTCAGAGTCAGCCACGCCTACCTAAAACGGCTCGTTCTAACACGCCCCCACATATCTACCTCACTATGTGGGAAGATTTGCATAACGCCGCCCAAATGTTCGCGCAAAGAAAGAAGGCGTAACTTGACGCTGCAGCCATGTCGTGAAGACACTGTGTGCTTCGTTGTGAAAGCGAAACTACTTTGTTTGGTCTTCCAAAAGAGGATGATATCCGCTTCGTCATGCCTGGAGCTGATCTGTGCTGGTCGCTGAGGGAATACATCAACTTTCACTGTGGACGAAGCGGAATCCAGTCCGGGGTCCGTCACATGTGGTTGCCGCTTCTTTTCATATGACCCCTTTAAAGGGTGAAAACATTCAATGATACCCTAAAGTAAACAATTCATTAAGAGCCGGGGATGTAAATGCTTTTAAAATGGTGATCAGGGTCAATTGTATTTATTTTGTAATGTATGTATCTTCTGAAGGGCAGTAATAAAAGAAAAAAAAGGTGTACATTTAAACAAAATATTAAAAAATATGATAATAAACATCATCATCAGCATTAGGTTCAAATAGTTTACACTCCCTGGCTCTTAATTATCCTTAGTGTGAAAAGATGATATCAAAAAGGGTTCAAATATGCAGAATATACTGGAAAATAAAAGAATGTAGATTGCACATTGTGTTTGCCTGTACTATTATATTATTTTATGACCAATTAATGCAAAAAACAACCAATTTCAATGGGTTCACGTACTTTTTCCTGCCACTGTACTGTCACAATAATTTCTACTTGAGTTTTCTTCATCATTAATTAGATTTAAAGTGGAGCAATCTAATTACTGCAAGATATCACTTTGATTTTAAAAAAAATTAAGGTTTCAGTTTAGTGAGTTAGTTAACAATGAGGAAAATTGAATCAATCAGCTCTGACTCCAATGAGAGTAATTACTTGACATGACTGCCAGCCTGGCTGTGAATAACATGCCCAAGATGGAGTTTTGTCAGTTAAAAAAACAACTTTAAAGTATTTATACTGCACAGTAATGATGTATGATTGACTGAAATGCTTTGAGTTTGTAAGTGGGATATAACTAATTTCAACTGGCATTAAACTACAGCTACAGCTAGAATATATGAATGAACGGTTGTGGTCAGATTGTCCACTTCACCTCTCTGCCCTGCCCTTGTGTGACAGAGACAGATTTTTCACATGCTCTGCAATATTGTAGCCAGCGTGAGGCCATTTTCACAAGTGTGTTTGTCTCCCTGATGTGTGAGTCTTTATTACCTCTAATTAGCTGTGTTTGTGGCGAGTGTCCTCCAAAAGACACGTCAGACAACCCAAAGACAAACTACGCCTGGCATATCATCCTGAAAGAGGCTATGGCCCACCATTGATATTGTGATCCTGGGTGAACAGTGTGATCACTAAGACCCCTCTCCCTCACCACCATCTGTCCTTTTCTCAGAGGTCACCCAATCACAGTCTCTTTAAGTGGTTGGCATTGGAGACCAGTGTATAACGCAATCAGTGACTAATCCTTATGGTTTTAGACTTAAAGCTGACGTGTCTAGTTTTTCTTATATTTGCACTACCATTCAAAAATGTGGGGGCAGTAAGATTTTTAATTTGATTTTTATTCAGCAAGAAAAGTCATTTCTAAATGTAAAAAATATTTTTATTATTTAACAAGGATGCATTAAATTGTCCAGAACTCACAGTAAAGGCATTTATAATGTAAAAAATAGAAATAGAAAAAACTCTATTTCAAATAAATGCTGTTTTTTTGTTTTTTGTTTTTTTACTTTTTATTCATCAAAGAATCCTAAAAAAAATGTGTTTCACAAAAATATTAAGCAGAACAACTGTTTTCAAAATTGATGATAATAATAAGTTAATAATAATAATAATAATAACAATTATCAGTACATTAAAATAATTTCTGAAGGATCATGTGACACTGAAGACTGGAGTAATGGCCACTGAAAATTCAGCTTTGCATCACAAGAATAAATTACATATTAAAATATATTAAAATAGAAAGCAGTTCTTTGAAATTGTAATATTTAACAATATGTTTCTATACAGCCTTGGTGGGGGAAAAAATAACTTACGGATCCTAAACTTTTGAATGGTAGTGTATATGGAACATCATAATGAATCATTTGGAGACCCAAAATGTAAAATCAAAATATAACTTTGAAAAATATTCACCTTTGCAAGAAAAGCTCAGAAATGTTTAATACGTTTTCGTGAATGGACAGTGGTTATCATGTTTAGTGCGTGATGAATATGTGTCCAGCATATGTGGTCATTGAGATCACTGTGTGATCTGGAAAAGCTCTATGGGATCAGTGAGTGGCCAAGTTGTGTCCACGATGTGTGTGTGTGCGCGTGTGTCTTGCAACAGGCTGTGAGAGTGTCACTGTCCCCTCAGTAATTCAGGCCTTCCAGCTGAGATCAGCTCTAGTAAACCATCTGCCACGTCATCCTGCTGCATTCCCACTACGCCATCACAATACCTCAATACCTCAAAAAACTCTCCTAAACGCAGCACACTCAGCCATGCTATACAGGTATCCCATGAGAGATTACAGAAATGACGATATGAAAAATATCAGAGCATATCGTTCAGATGGAACAGTAGAGTTATAGAACGACACATACGCTTACTAACACAGAGATTCTTCAATTAAAGTGACCACGCAATCAGAATTTATGTTCAGTAATTAATATTTAAACAAGTACCATCATATCTCAAGGACAAATGCAGAGTGAAAGCGAATGCAGTCTGTGAACGAACGAACAACCTAAGTCAAGCCATATCTACTGTTTTAACATTTTGAACTGAATTACAAACAGAAGCCAAGAGCGTGACATCATATTCTGCTGCTAATATTCGGGGTCAGATGTGCTGTAGATTCATCGGTTCAAAGTGTTTGTACTGTACTTCTTAAAGTTGATTAAATAAATTAAAATCTCCAACAGCAGGTTCAATAGACATGTTTGATATATTAAGATTGTTAGAATACGTTGTAAAGTGTTCTTCATTTATCTGCAAATGTATTACCTATTTCCAATGAAACTGCCATCCCCAGAAATTTAATTAAGTTCATAATAGCATACTGTATATTAAGGGCTTAACACTGTTAATAAAATCTGACACAAGTTTGAGTCTTAATGGCTTTTTTAATTACACCCAAAAAAACATAAAACTTTGATATTCTGAAATGATTGCACATCTTGTTTGTTAGTTTAATTATGATGCCAAATATTGAATGTGGAGCATATTAAAATAAATGCAAATATATTTTTTGGAACATGCAAAGCCTAGAAACCTTATAACATGTATGATACATTTTGTACTCTATTGCACTGACTTTCATTTTATGTGGGGGAAAAAAACAACTCAAACATCGAGTTATGGAAATTACTGCGACAAGCAGCATCAGATATGCAATAATAAAACACAAGTGTAATTATGTTCAGTTGTTCTCTGAAAAGGTTTGCGATAGTTTTAGGCTATTAAACTTTAATGGATTCATTTGCATTTTTGTCAACAGTGGCAAAAATAATTAAATATTTCACAAAGTTTAATTTGGCTTTTAAATGAATGTTGTGGTAAAACATAACATTTTCCAGCTTAAATTAAACATAATAAGGGAACATATCAGGAGGAAATTTCATTCTTTTAAATCATGCCTGATTTCTTGCTGTAGTTTTGCTATAGTGCATGAAGCTCCAGCACACCTTGTGAATCTTGTATTTCCCACACAGAATAGAATAGGCTGGCTTTGTATAAGTGATAGATGTCACAAAAGCACTGAGTTGTCTCTAGTCTTTGCAATGGTTTTGCTTCTACCTTTGGACAGGATTTAGACATAGAAAGTTCAAAGCTGCCAATGGAACAGTGGCGCACGTCTGAAAATCAACTAAGCTATAGCAGGATGTGTTGAATTTATGCATCAGAATTGCAGGGGGGGGAATCCTGGAATTACAACAGCAGCTTTTCATAAACATAACTTCCAAAAGTCTGAGGACCACATTTCACACCAATTTACCTTGCATTTATTCCTTTATACGGTTTCAGGGCAAAAATGAGTAGTGCATTTTTTTTGCATGATGTAAAATAGAAACAAGAAATGAGAAAATTACAATTCACATCAGAATATCTTAACATTTGCATTCATCTTCTGATGGAATAAATTGAGGGGATATTTCAGGGCATGATTTCAAGTACGACAATGTCCCAGCAAAGAGGCTTATGATTATTAGATGCGATAAACAGTAATTATCTTATTATTCAGTTTTGTTCTTATTTTCTTACATGGAAATGAAAAGTGTTTTGAAGTACTCCGGGGCTAGTTGTTATACTTTTTATTTATATTTCTCGGGGTAGGTTTATTTTAGAAATTCAATTTCTGGACAAGTATGGTCTTTTAAGTCTTGACTTCATAAAAAGTAATAGAACATTTCCATTAAAAAAATAAATTTGTGACAATATAATAATATTTCTATAAAAGGTATATCAGATTAAATATTAAACTAATTAAGAGGAATTGTAAAAAAGCAATGTGTCATATATTAAAGCATTGTAGCAAGTGCAATGCATGACAACTTGCCATAATATATAAAAAAGAAAATTAATAATAAAAAAAGAAAAATGCATTCTTAATCAGGAAAGATGCAATAAATTAATAAAAAGTGAATGAACACATTTATGAGGTTACAAAAGGTTTGTATTTCAAATAAATGCTGTTTATAAATATTCAATACTATAAAAGATATTAAGCAGCACAACTATTTTTAACATTGATAATAATAAGAAATGTTTCTTGAGCACCAAATCAGCATTTCTAAAGGATCATGTGACACTAAAGACTGAAGTTAAATTCAGCTATGCTATCATAAGAATAAATTACATTTTAAAATATATTAAAATAGAAAGCCTTAAGCAGTTGTTTTATACTGTAATAATATTTGTATTTTTACTGTATTTGTGATTAAATAAATGCAAATGAGAATAAGAGAACTTTTGAACAGTAGTGTACTCTAAAGGTATAGTCAACTCTTGTGTAAATGTTTGCAATAGTGTAACTACTGCAAAAATATATTATTATATTATTATAAATATATATGCAATTTTAACTTTTATAAAAACTAACTTAACCTCTTAAATTACAAGGTGTCCAATGTGATTTAAAAAAATAATTTTTAATAATACATGACCTATTACTACTTGACAACTTTCATACCAGTTTCTATGTGACAATAATACAATAAAATGTCTTGTATGCATGTTTCACCCAAGGTATATTCATGCACATAAATAAAGCAGGTATAACTGATGTGTTGCTATCCTGCCGTGACACCCCACTTATCAGGTAATGATAGAGTCTGTGGGAAAACTAACATGTTTAAATTGAATAAAATAATCTTTTGCCTGCTGTTAGACACGAGAATGCCTGTATCACAGATGCTCATGTATTATTGCTTATAAAGCCATAACAATAAATGACACACCGTCAGCAGATTTCTGAAATTACAAGAGAGGACAGTAATCAATCATGACTCTCCATTCAAATATTCAGTTGATTTCTCCTGTGTATTTCCCTGCAGTGTATCAGGGCATGTCGGGAAGGATCATTAAGATGGGAAATATTAATTATAAAAATAATTTTAAAAAAAAAGAATTTTTGAGGAAAAAATACATCTTTATCTTAGCTCCTCCTAAACTCTGCTGTATGGAAGCCCGTTTCCGCCACTGAATTTTTTTTTAAAAAAAGGTAATTGCGACTTTTTTTCTCACAATTCTGACTTTTTTTCTCGCAAATTCAACTTTACATCTCACAATTCTGACTTTTTTCTCAGAATTGTGAGATACAAACTCGCAATTCTCACTTTTTCACTCAGAATTGTGAGATATAATCTCGCAATTCTGACTTTTTTTCTCGCAACTGAGTTTATCTCCCGCAATCCTGACTTTATAACTCGCAATTCTAAGAAAAAAAGTGAGAATTGCGAGTTTATATCTCCCAATTCTGAGAAAAAAGTCTGAATTGCGAGTTTATATCTCACAGTTCTGAGTGAAAAAGTGAGAATTGTGAGATGTAAATTCACAATTGCGAGAAAAAAAATGTCAGAATTGTGAGATAAAAAGTCGCAATTACCTTTTTAATTTTTTATTTAGTGGCGGAAACGGGCTTCCATACTGCTGTCTACCTGTCGACTGCCTGTGTTCATTTGTATCTATACAAACACATCAACAAGATAGAGTGCGATGATAGAGAGACGGATCGTCTTGTCCGCTTGACAATTATATCTCACAGGCGGCTCCCGTAGGACCCCACATACTTATGGCCTCTTCACTGTCACTTAATTCATTACCGCAGAGGAAGCCAGACCGAGGGGACTCCATTAGACTAATTTTAGAGAAGAGGATAGATAGGCGCTTTCTCAGCGAGTGAGCTGAATGAATCCCTTTCATTAGCACTGACTGATGGCTCGTCACCGTCACGCCGTCGATGACTGGCATGAGGGTGATGACAGAAACATGGTGGCGAACACGCCACTTGTCCATAAAGAGTGTCACTTTAGACAGGGGTGAAGGGAAATATATATGATGATCCGGTCACTTTAAGAACAGACCTGCCCTGTTCACTCAGATACATGACAAACTGCCCTTTTCAAAATGAAGTTAGCTTCCAACCTTGCTTGCCCTGGTGCCTTATCGGTGTAAGAAACTATAGTCTGCCCCGACCCAGATTCCACTCCACAATAGATGTTTGATCATGCTCATTTCCCAAAATGCCTTAATTATTATAGAGATTAAGAAAGTCAACAGTTATGTTGTTTCTAAGATCATTTGGGATGATCACATCCTAAACAAATGGTGACCAATTGTAGAATGGGAGTGGGTGTGGGACACCGAGAACCAAGACAATTAGGTGACAGAACTCCATTAACATACAAACCACAGCTGTTACGACAGGAGCAAATTCATTTCCATTAAGCGTAGTAAACTGTACATTTGTAAAAGGTTTGAGTTTAGGATGTTCTGGCTTCATTCCGACTCTGTTGAAGCCAAGGTACAACATGTACTTTGTCACTGCTATGCTGCAATAAACATCTTCATCAAGATCTTCAACGTCCTCATCATGAGAACCACAAAAAGATGGTCCGGTGAAAAAGTGATATACAATCAGAATATTAACGCTGTGCAGAAGGAGTAGAATAAAACAGGGAAAATATGTCAAGTCTGATTACCTGGATGTGAGGACTAGGAGAGTGACACACTACAATGATCTTTTTGAGCTGTAAGAGACCTATTTGAGATATATTGCAATATATAATTTGTATTTTTTTTATTGTATTAATCATTATTGTTTATTTTATATAAATATTAATTAATACAATAATTAAAATATAAATGCAATTTATCCCATGTTTTTACATCAATCTTATTACTTCATTTTTCTAATTTTATTATTTCTATTATAACTGTATGCTTTATTTTATAGTTAAAAATAGCAGAAATTGACATACAAAATTTAAAACAGACCGACCTGTTTTTTCCCCATATATTCCAAGTCGTCTGAAGCCATGTAATGGATTTTCCCATTAAAATCTGCTGCATCTATGATGCACATAAGAACCAGTGATGTTGACATCTATAATATAGCAAGAACTTCTCAGGTTACATAAACCAGAAGTGCCTTTTGCACCATAGAAGGAGAAGAAATTGTGCACAAACTTAATTGCTTCTCATGTGTTACATCAAGAATGAAAAAAGTATGCAAGATCTGAAAACAATCATAACGGCAGGGAATCATTTTTTCTCATTTAGTTCTCATTCACTTATGAGTAAATAGTTGCAAAATAATTAGGCAACTCCTTTAGTGTTTCATGGGAGAAAGAAAAACACGAGAGCAACATGAGTGAGAGGAAATGGCTTTTTTGTGTGTAGGGCTGCACAATTTGGTAGAAAAATAAATAAATATCACTGCAATTGAACTGCAATGTAAAAAGGAAAGCATACAGAAGATGAGCTGGAACTTTAAGGCCTATAGACATACATCTTTTATTTGAACTGCAATAATAAATATTAAATGCACCAATCACATTTGTTCACTTTAGTTTTATGTTTGTAACATAGATGCATAATTTATATGCAGTGCTGCTGGATTTCTTTTAAAATATTTTACAATTTTGATAGAGCCTTTTATCATCCTATTTCTGAGATTTTCTCAGGATGGGATGTTTGAAAAGGTGAGAAAATGCACAAAATGCCACAGAATGTATTAAACCCACTGCATTTGTAAGTCGCTTTAGATAGATTAAATTACTAAATGTAAATGTAATAGCTACTTACTGCTGCTGTTGTTTTCCATGTCCCTTCCTAAACGATTATGTCATTAGGAATTGCATTTTGTTATATTGTTACACAGGGAAAACACTTTTTTAAATGTCTACCATTGTTAAGAGAACGTCCACATGAATACTCTGTCCATTGACTTTCATTTATACTTTGTGGGTGGGCATTTTTTTGTAATGCTAAAATTATTTTAAAACTACAAATTATTTATGAGATATAGCCTATTTAATCAATTACACAGTGCAGTTGTGAATGAAGTCTTTAAACGAAAAGCTGTAACCTTGCGCCCTCTCGCGCTTCACAATACAAACTTTTTTCTCATTTAGTTCTCATTCACTTATGAGTAAATAGTTGCAAAATAATTAGGCAACTCCTTTAGTGTTTCATGGGAGAAAGAAAAACACGAGAGCAACATGAGTGAGAGGAAATGGCTTTTTTGTGTGTAGGGCTGCACAATTTGGTAGAAAAATAAATAAATATCACTGCAATTGAACTGCAATGTAAAAAGGAAAGCATACAGAAGATGAGCTGGAACTTTAAGGCCTATAGACATACATCTTTTATTTGAACTGCAATAATAAATATTAAATGCACCAATCACATTTGTTCACTTTAGTTTTATGTTTGTAACATAGATGCATAATTTATATGCAGTGCTGCTGGATTTCTTTTAAAATATTTTACAATTTTGATAGAGCCTTTTATCATCCTATTTCTGAGATTTTCTCAGGATGGGATGTTTGAAAAGGTGAGAAAATGCACAAAATGGCACAGAATGTATTAAACCCACTGCATTTGTAAGTCGCTTTAGATAGATTAAATTACTCAATGTAAATGTAATAGCGACTTACTGCTGCTGTTGTTTTCCATGTTGCTTCCCTCCAAAACGTTGATGTCCCTTCCTAAACGATTATGTCATTAGGAATTGCATTTTGTTATATTGCAAAGATGAAAAAGTGATATCGAGTACACAGGGGAAACACTTTTTTAAATGTCTACCATTGTTAAGAGAACGTCCACATGAATACTCTGTCCATTGACTTTCATTTATACTTTGTGGGTGGGCATTTTTTTGTAATGCTAAAATTATTTTAAAACTACAAATTATTTATGAGATATAGCCTATTTAATCAATTACACAGTGCAGTTGTGAATGAAGTCTTTAAACGAAAAGCTGTAACCTTGCGCCCTCTCGCGCTTCACAATACAAACGCGCGCTGATGACGTAGTTCATATGCGCCGCTGTTTATGTGAGTTGAATTCATTGAAATTCGTACTATTGCGATTTACCTGTTTAGTCTATTATGACACGTTGATTATATACGTAAATAAAACAGATGGACATAATTTAAGCGACCATTCTGTATTCAAGTTTGAATCTGAGGTACGATGGTGACAAAAATGCTACACTGCTAGTTAGAACATTCAGTATGTGCCTTAAACCACTTTATTTTACAGGCTGCTTAAAATGAGGATAAATGAAGATATATTACTGGAGGGGGAGAAGGTTGTATTAGTACCTTACAATGCAGATCATGTTCCCAGGTATTATAAGTAAATCCAGCATATCATCTTGGGTCTGGTGGTTGTAGTATCAGTTGATTTGAACCTCGTCTAACCGCTATGTTTTTAGGTATCATCAATGGATGTGCTCTCCTGAACTGCAGAAGCTGACTGCATCCGAGCCCCTGACACTGGAGCAGGAATATGACATGCAAAGATGCTGGAGAGAAGATGATGACAGTGAGTTTCCACCTTTCACATGAACATTTGTCCTGTTGACATTCAAGCACATAGTGAATATTATCCCTGATCTGTTTCTGAATGTGTTCATCATGTGTTTTTTCTCCCTCAGAGTGCACCTTCATCATCTTGGATAAACAGAAATGGGCAGATCCGAGCATACCGGAGCAAGAGTGCATGGTGGGAGATGTTAACATTTTCCTCACTGACCCCAGCGATCCTTCCCTGGCTGAATTGGAGATCATGATTGCAGGTTACAGAGGTTCCAGCGCATTTTATTTCATTCAGATTGGCTTGAGCCTGTCAGTAACATCAAATCATTTTTTTTAGTGCCCTGCTACAGAGGAAAGGGACTTGGGAAAGAAGTTACACGCATGATGATGTACTACGGTAGGACAAAGCCGATGATTAAAGATCTATTATTAGTAGTGACTACTTATATGTACAGTGTTTTTTTGTGTGTGTGTGATTTACCTCAACAGGTGTCCATAAACTTGGAATTCAAAAGTTTGAAGTCAAGATTGGTTTGGATAACAAAATCAGCATTGCCATGTTCAAGAAATTCCACTTCCGAGAGGTGAGAATGAATCAAATGAATTCATTCAGGAATTGTTGTTTTTTTTTATTCCCCAAGTACAAATGTTAATACTTTTTCCTGAATTCTGACACATGCTACCAAAAGTTTAGAATAATTCAGATTTTAATATTATTACAAATGACATATTACTACATTTTTTTATGAGTTTTTTATGTTTTAAAAAATGTAATTTATTCCTGTGATAGTAAAGCAGCATTAACTCCAGTCACATGGTCCTTCAGAAATCCTGAAATAAGCTGATTTGCTCAAGAAACGTTTCATTAACATCATCAGAGTTATTATCAGTGTAAACCGTGATATTAAAAATGATTTCTGAAGGATTATGTGACACTGTAGAAACAGCTGCGGAACATTTAGCTTTGCCATCACAGGAATAAATGACATTTAAAAATACATTCAAATAGCAAACTGTTTTTACTGAATTTTGAGAGAATTCTTTCATACATCCAAAAATGTGTATATTATAGTTATTTTAAGGGTTTGTACCTTTCTAACATTTTTGTGATTGCAAAAAGAAAATTCATTTTTATTTGGAAATATAGAATGTATATACTTTTTTTGCTTGTTTGTTTGTTTGCAGCTCTCCAACAGTGAGGTCTTTCAAGAGGTTACTCTTGGGGTCACCGTGAATGAGGCTTTACAGAAGCATGTTTTTGGAAACATGGACTTCATGCTGCAGAGGGAGTACGGGAAGGCACGTGACAGCAGGCAGGCACCGTTCACACCATTATCTCTGTGATAATGGTTTGTAGAAGATCATATGAAAAGAGAAAAGCCCCACAGTGCATCTCAATATGAAATATTAATCACTCATTGTGCCACAGAAAGCTGAGGTAACTAGAAACGTTTATCACGTTCTGATGTGACAAAATATTTCTGAATTTTTCTAATTCAGAATTAAATGTGATGACTCAATACTGATCATTCAATACTGTATTGTTAGAAATATTATTTTATTGTATTGTGATTTTAACTTCTTAAGGCATGGAAATCAAGAAACTGTACTATTAAAAACTTTTAATCTGCATACTGCATGTTGCAATAATTTATGTAAAGAAAACGGATATAAATTATATTTGTTATATTTTTGTTGCTTGTAATATTGTAAATCTTTGTGACTATACACAAGATACTAATCAGTTTGTCTTTCATGTCAGTTATTTGTGTTGTAGTAGATTTATGGCATTTATCGTCCTTGCAACAATAACAATAAAAAATACAGTCTTGAAAATAAGTTTGTTGTCCATTAATGCTAACAATAAAAAATTATAATTGTCTTATGATCACAATGATATGTTTCTTTAAAAAGGAATAGTTTAATGTCCTAGTAAGCTAAAAGAATATAAGCAGTTTTTCCAATTCTAGGTAAAACTTACCTAAACAGAGAGCAGTTATTGTAGAAACTTATAAACAGGTTTCTTTAAGATTCAGTTTTGCTACCAATTGTAGCACAGGGACAGCAAACATAAGCTAATCAAAATCGATCAAATCTTTTATTATAAGATGTTGCGAAACAGTATTACGCAAGACTCCAAAGGTCACATGTTATCATTCATCAACTGCTTCTTGAAGTCCATTTTCCTTTCCCGATTTGGCAGTTTAAAGACATACAAGCAAGATTTTCATTCACAGACTGGTCCATAGTTCTCACATGGATTATTATTATTTTTAAAAAAGAAAAAACAATTCCATAGGAATTTCTGCAGACAGGTCTGTGACTTGGTCCCAATGCGTCACCTGAGAGGCTCAGGTCCGCAGCAGGATGGATCATTATCAGACACAGTCTTATGATCTGAGATCAGACATTTTCTGAATGACCTGCTGCACAACCTCCAGACCCTGAGCCCACCTCACCGTCTCCTCAAAGTGCGCATTGAGTGGAACACAGAACGCCTCCTTCCTCAGTTCAGTCAACTGGCAAACTGCTATTACGCTTGCTACTCCCACAATTAGCAGGAGCAGGAGTTTTAGGAGCAGAGAGAAGACCAGAGAGCAGATGGACCGCTTGGCTTTGGGCACAGACTCTGATGCTGTCTTTTTACCTATAGTGAAGGAAGTGTAGAACTTACACTCAAAACATTGACAAGAAACACGCTGTACATATAACATGTTCTGTACATATATACAGTAATACAATGTATATAACATATCAACCTGACATATACTACAGTTCAAAAGTTTGGGGTCAGTATGATTTCTCAAAAAATAAATTAGTACTTTTGTTCAGAAAGGATGTATTAAATTGATCAAAAGTGACAGTAAAGACATGTATAATGTTACAAAAAAATTCAAGTAAGTGCTGATCTTTTTTGGAACTTCTATTCATCATAGAATCCTCAAAAAAAAAATCTGTTTTAAACACCGATAAAAAATGTTTCTTGAGCACCAAATCATCATATTAAAATGATCTCTGCAGGTTCACGTGACACTGAAGACTGGAGTAATGGCTACATTCAGCTTTGCAATCACAGGAATAAGTTAAGTTTTAAAATATATTAAAATAGAAAACCATTATTTTAAATTGTAATAATATTTCATATTACAGAATTTCTTAACATCATTGGTAAACATAAAAGACATCAAAAACATTTAAAAAATCTTAAAATCCAAACTTTTGAACGGTAGTGTAGATCAAAATACTCCAACATTTTTAAACAACATAAAGCAAAGTAGAGAGGATGCAGTGTAATGAAATAATTGAGTCTCAGTTCATGTAAGATAAAATTGTACCTTGTTTTTGAGCAGCTCTCTTTTTCTTCTCTTCTTTCTTCTTTTTCTGTTGTTCTTGAGCAGCAAGAGCAGCCATCTGAGCTTGATACTCCTTTCTTTTCCTTTCCTTCTCGTCTGCTTTTTTCTTTTTTTGTGCTTCTCTTTCCCTGGCCTCCTTTTCCCTCTGCTTAGCTTCTTTTTTCTTTTCTAGTTCTGTAAGGGATTAAAACATTCTAAAATCAATGCATAATTAATACACGAATACATAAAATGAAAAAAAATCTAAACATTTTGAAAAACAATTAAAATCAAAGAACTGTTATGATGTAGATTGTGGAATAAATATTTCAATACTATACTATGTCTAGGCCACTCATAAAAAAAGTAAGACAAAAATAGAGCCACATTAAATAACAAAAAATAAATAAATTCTAAACTTAAAATATATGCTCAACTTGTAACACTCATAATATCATTTGTAATGGAAAAGAATATAAATATGAAAAACATGCGGAAAGTTGTAGATGTTTTGGTTTCCCTACCTCTCGCTTTCAACAATCGACGTTCTCGTTCCTTTTCTGCTTCTTCCTGTAGTGCCTTCATGTGCTGCAGAACCTGGACATAGTAATTCATTTGTTAATTTGTTATGTAAGTTCATTTGTGATTGTTTCAAAACTTTGACTAAATAATCTTATTTATAAGTTCAAAAGTAATCTCTGACACTTCTGCTTCAGACCACTCAACTCACCCTGGATGCGCACTGTTTGCACTGCTTCTCATCCAAGCAATCGCCTGCAGCCTTGGCCAGTGTTGGCTCCAAGGGGTTATCCTTCAGATCCAGCCATTTAAGACTCTGCAACAAACAAATGCCCTCAATTACCAACTGCTACTAATACTGATAAGTATGAGAGGAGAGGAGAGGAGAAGATGTGTGACCAAGCATGGTGTGCATTGGTGTCCAATACTCAGAATTTGTGCTCTGCATTTCACTCATCCAAGTGCACACACACAGCAGTGGGTAGTGAACAAACACACACGCACACACAGCCTTGCTCAAGGGTCTCACCTCAGTCGGGGTATTGAAGGTGGAAGAGAGAGCTGGTCATTCACTCCCCCCCACCTACAATCCCTGCTGGTACCGAGACTCAAACCCATGAACTTTGGGTTACAAGTCCGACTCTCCAACCATTAGGCCACGACTGCCTCAAAATGAAAATAGCATCTTCTAATACAAACCCGATTACAAAAAAGTTGGGACACTGTACAAATTGTGAATAAAAACAGAATGCAATGATGTGGAAGTTTCAAATTTCAATATTTTATTCAGAATACAACAGATGACATATCAAATGTTTAAACTGAGAAAATGTATAATTTTAAGGGAAAAATAAGTTGATTTTAAATTTCATGGCATCAACACATCTCAAAAAAGTTGGGACAAGGCCATGTTTACCACTGTGTGGCATCCCCTCTTCTTTTTATAACAGTCTGCAAATGTCTGGGGACTGAGGAGACAAGTTGCTCAAGTTAAGGAATAGGAATGTTGTCCCATTCTTGTCTAATACAGGCTTCTAGTTGCTCAACTGTCTTAGGTCTTCTTTGTCGCATCTTCCTCTTTATGATGCGCCAAATGTTTTCTATGGGTGAAAGATCTGGACTGCAGGCTGGCCATTTCAGTACCCGGATCCTTCTTCTACGCAGCCATGATGTTGTAATTGATGCAGTATGTGGTCTGGCATTGTCATGTTGGAAAATGCAAGGTCTTCCCTGAAAGAGACGACGTCTGGATGGGAGCAAATGTTGTTCTAGAACTTGGATATACCTTTCAGCATTGATGGTGCTTTTCCAGATGTGTAAGCTGCCCATGCCACATGCACTCATGCAACCCCATACCATCAGAGATGCTGGCCTCTGAACTGAGCGCTGATAACAACTTGGGTTGTCCTTGTCCTCTTTAGTCCAGATGACATGGCGTCCCAGTTTTCCAAAAAGAACTTCAAATTTTGATTCGTCTGACCACAGAACAGTTTTCCACTTTGCCACAGTCCATTTTAAATGAGCCTTGGCCCAGAGAAAACGTCTGCGCTTCTGGATCATGTTTAGATATGGCTTCTTTTTTGACCTATAGAGTTTTAGCCGGCAACGGCGAATGGCACGGTGGATTGTGTTCACGACAATGTTTTCTGGAAGTATTCCTGAGCCCATGTTGTGATTTCCATTACAGTAGCATTCCTGTATGTGATGCAGTGCCGTCTAAGGGCCCGAAGATCACGGGCATCCAGTATGGTTTTCCGGCCTTGACCCTTACGCACAGAGATTGTTCCAGATTATCTGAATCTTTGGATGATATTATGCACTGTAGATGATGATGATAACTTCAAACTCTTTGCAAATTTTTCTCTGAGAAACTCCTTTCTGATATTGCGCCACTATTTTTCGCCGCAGCATTGGGGGAATTGGGGATCCTCTGCCCATCTTGACTTCTGAGAGACACTGCCACTCTGAGAGGCTCTTTTTATACCCAATCATGTTGCCAATTGACCTAATAAGTTGCAAAGTGGTCCTAAAGCTATTCCTTATATGTACAATTAACTTTTCCGGCCTCGTACTGCTACCTGTCCCAACTTTTTTGGAATTGGGTTTGTATTAAAGAGAATGTTTGCAGTTATGAGATCCTAAACCCACCTTGAGTTGTGAGAAGCCAACGGGAAGCATTTTCAGTTTGTTGTTGTATAAATCCAGGTGCTGGAGGTTACCGAGTTGCCCAATTTCTTCTGGTAAGCAGACCAGCTGGTTCTTGCTGAGGTCCATTTTTATAAGGTGAGTCAAGCTGCAGAATTCAGGCTGGTGAAGTAACAAAAACAGTACAAAAGCATTAAACAAACTACAACTTAGAGCAAATCTGACTCTTTTTTTTTCTTTACATTTGTTACTTACAGTCAGAGTTGTTAGATTATTACAGGACAGATCCAAAACCGTTGCCTTTGGAAATGCAGCCTGCACAGAAATCAATGTTTTCAATTTTCAACGTTTCTCACACTTTCCCTAAGGATAGGCTGAATTAATGCAATTTAAACAAAACCAAGTACACTACACACATGATAATTGTCAAGTGAATAATCTTAATAATGACTTACCAGCTCCTTGACTGGCACTTCTGTAAGGTTACTGAGACTCAAATCAAGCTCATTGCCATCAATTTTGTCTTTAATGTTTTCAACTTTGCCTTTAATCATGTTGACGTCCCGCTCCTCACTGGACACTGAATAGAAATACGTTACCTATGATCAGCAATCACAGCCATCAACGCATTCAAATGAAAGCAAGTTTTGACAGCTAACTTAACGTAGATAGTTTAGACAAAGTAAGAGAGTTCTCATTGTTAAAGTTAACTTCAAACAGCTGCGTTTTCAGCTAGTATGTGTAATTGTAATGAATGAAAGTTATTACCTCGTTACAAATGGTAAAAATAGTCCAGACACAATGCAGAGGAGTAGTTGTATGCGGTGACTTCTCTGATCTCGCACCGCAATGGATGAAAGTCCACGTCATTGCTCGCGTCGCGTGTGAGGCGCAGCTGACAGCGTGTCTCGTGCCTGGATGAGCGCCCGCTGTGAGCGCCGCCTAGCGTCTGGAGGTCTGGGTCATTGCTACTTATGACTATTAATTGTAGCAAACATTTGTAAAGCTCTGCACATGTTCCTCAAGTAAAGTCTAATCAAAACGTAAAAGTTAATATTTAGAAGTAACACCCTTGGCATTGAGTGATATCGTAATAAATAGCCTATGTAACCACATCCCCTGTGCTGTTTATATGAATGCACTCCATTACAATGCATGTTATGTTTAGCATTATGATACATTATGTTCAGCCCAGTCAAAGTCCAGACCTCATCCTGACTGAAATGCTGTGGCGAGAGCTGTGCATAAACTTGAACAATGTTGTAAAGAAGAGTGGGCCAAAATTAGAATGACGTGAGAGACTGATAAAAGTCATACAGAAAATTATTAGACTGCTTCAAGTTATTACTGCTAAAAGTGGATCTACAAGCAATTGAATCATAGGGTGTCTTAACTTTGTCACACATGATTTTTGTTAAATAAATAATGACACTGTGTGATATGTCATGTGTTGTTTTACATCTGATGAGGTTTTATTTTCCAAATTTTAAGACCTGCCAAGGACCAGATAATTTTTTATGTCCTACAGAAAACCTTGGAATTCAATAGGGTGTCCTAATTTTTTCATAAAACTGTATATATATATATATACATACATACATACATACTGTGCAGAAGTCTAGGTCATTAGTATTTTCACCAACAAAAATGGTTTAAAGCCAGTTATTTCTATCTTTTGCTGTAGTGTGTTAGTAGGAAATATTAGAAATAACTGGCTTAAAACCCTTTTTTGAGAATGGTAGAAGAGTAAAAGATTTGTAAAGTAATTGATCAGAACAGCAAATAATATTTGTCTCGCCCAGGTTGTATGGGCTGGCGTTGACTCTGACAAAACAGAAAAAATGTTATTGTCTCGTCACATTCAATCATGAACTACATGAATCACGTAAATGACTGAAACTGAAAATTGAATAGTTTGTATCACTGGATCACAGTTTGCTTCTTACATTCAGTTTAACAGCATTAACAGCAAGTACACATGTATTTTATACACTTACATTTTTGCTCCGTCCATGCAATAAATGCCTTTTTCTAGAAAATTAATTCAACTGCTCAGGTAATTTCAATGGTAGGCTATGATACATATTAATGTAGATACATATTAAAGTTCCTGTATTTCGCACCATGATAGTTAGTAAATATGTATTCCCATTTTCACTTGTGTGATTGTCAACCTCTGCTTTTTTGCAACAGACTAAGCTTTTTTAATTTCCTCTAGCGCACTTGGCTTTCAGCTAACAAAAGAAAGATATTGCAATTTTCTGGTGTTATTTTATGATTGGTCAATCTTCAGCTCTTCTTCAGACTTCTCAAAATACATTCCGACTCAGATTGCATTTAATCTTTGCATAAAAAGATTAACGCCAACTTTACCTAAATTCGGATTGGGTGGGCAAGACAGATATTTGGGGGGGTATCTGTGCTCAGCCTGTACAGAAGAGAAACTGTAGATAAGCACCAGAAAATCAATTGAAATATACAGTATGCTGCAGCTCCTTTTGCAATGCTTTTAACAGGAAGAAGAAATGTACATAATATTGTTATGTAATGCAATATATGTAATATTGATCGCTAATTTGAGCATTCATCACAATTTTAGCATTTGAAATTACTCAACTTTCCACTCTCGAAAGATAAAGACAAGAAAGAGAGAAACTGAGATGAGATAAACCACAAAGAAAACCCTGTTAATACGTTTGGCCATTCCTAACCAGTAAATCTGAGCAGTTTGGGCTTTTAAAGTATCAGGAACAAGAGTCTGTCTGACAGTCTGAAGCTCTTCTAGGATCAGCTGCAATAGCTGCACGTCATTCATTTTTTCTTTGCTGTATATTTCCTTCAACATCAGAGACTCAAGGGGAGCTTCAACTCCATTACTGTCTCTTTTCCGGTCATCTGAAAGAAAACCCCAGTCCCATGACTACAAAGTCAGATCCTTATCATTGTGATGCTTGAAAGATGTGTATACCTGTGTCAGAGTTGTGATCTTCAGGTCTCTGAACCCCCTTAGCATCTTGTTCAGAGTTCATATTTATCAAGTATATCACCAAAACTGTCTCCAGAAGACTCAGCAACATGAAAGAAAAGATGACAACGACATACACAGCTGCACAGAACAGAAGAGGGAGTTTATATGACAAACTATACGTATCTCTGATATATGAAAAGACATCTCTATATTAAGAACATTGTCCTTGAACTGAGCTCTTACCAATCAGAGGACATCTGTGAGATTTGGATGGCAGAATGTCATTTAGGATGAGCAGAAGTACAGAGATCCCCAGTAGCACAGTCACTTTGAAGCACAGTTTTTCCCCTCTATCTGGTATGAAAAAAGAAGCTAGGTCCAAAACGAGGAAAAACAATATAGGTAGCTGAAAATTGATGAAATGCATCAGGGGCATCCTTCTGACGGAAATCTAAAGAGGAAAGATGAGAGAGAAAAATCTGAGGCTATAATCTCTGGAATGGAAGAAGAAATATAGTTTTTAAAGGAATAGTCCATCCAGAAATGAAAATTTGCTGAAAATGTACTCACCCTCAGGCCATCCGAGATGTAGAGTTTGTTTGGAGAAATTTAGTTTTACGTCACTTGCTCACCAATGGATCTATTAGACTTTTTTCACTGGATGAAGTGTTATTATGGATTATGGACTCATATTTTGGCCAGAAGCAAAGGTTTAAAGTTAAAATGCCTTAATGATGGATTTGTTTCTTACAAACACGCAGCTTTTCACTTCACAAGACATTAATTGATAGACTGGAGTTGTGGATATTTCTTGTGGATTATTGTAAAGTTTTTAATGGCGGCACCCATTCACTGTAGATGATCTACTGGTGAGCAAGTCATGTAATGCTACATTTCTCCAAATCTGTTTTAGGAAAGAAACAAACTCATCTACATCTTGGATGGCCTGAGAGTCAGTACATTTTCAGCCTAATTACATTTTTGTGTGGGTTAGTACCGTGTACTTTATCCTGTCGAATGTTTGCCCCTCATAGCTCTCATTCTGGAGCGAGACGGATATGTTCAAGAACTCCCATTCTCCTTGTGTTAATATGCTTTCTCGAGCAACCTGTGTCGCCTTTGATGAATTGGAGGCAGGAACCAGCTTTATTTCTTTATCTGTTTCACATAAAGGAAAGCAGCTTGGTACAGTGTGACACTGAATGCGCACAGGGATTTTTCATTGATGGAAAGCAACAACATTAAGATACAATAATTGATAATGATACATTATAAGACAAGCAAGTGAAAGATACAAGTTTGAATGCACTAAATCTATAATCAAGTTTATGCTATGTTTAATCATAGCAGTTGTTTATAAAATTGTAATAGGATGCACAATATGCTGGTACCAATATCAGCCATTTATTATCTGCCAACATTAAAATAATTATCAACTTATCACATTGGCCAGATTTTAATATCATCTTTTTTTTCAAGGAATATTTACTTTTGAAATGTGCTCTCACCTGAGTAATTAATTGAAGACACTGTGATGTGGCACGTTTGGGTATCAAAAGGAAATTTGTGTACATTCATTGTGCAGGTGCTGACAATCTTATGGTCATCCTCCATCATCACATTTCCATCATGAGTAATATACAAATATGGGTTCAGTGGTCCATCTTCCTTTTCTGCACTAAAGCGTGTTGATAAATTAAGTTGTTTGCATGCCATGTAAAATGAGTTTTGTGTCAAAGAAAATTGAACCAGACAAATAATACATTTCAGATTTTCCCACATGTCATTTCTCTCAATTCTTAATTTCTCATCTCCTAATTCCATTTTTTAATCATCAATTAAGATGATTATCTAGATATATCATTTTTATATACTTACGTCTCAAGAACATAAAGGTCTGGTTTCCAAAGCATCTCTTTTGGCAAAATCACACTTTTAATACCACAAAAATCTTTAGGATCCCAAGAGATTCGTTCATTGTTCCACCTCTAAATGAGCAAAAATTAATTCATAAATAAATAAATCCCTTAAGTGGTTATACAACACAAAATTCTTCTTTAGAATTTAAGTTATTTCTGAATTATGCTGCATAATTGGAAAAAATAAATAATTAAAAATAATTATATTAAATAAATTAAATATTTTATTAATTAAGATAACACTTACCATGGACATCCAAAAAAGAGGTACAAAGATTTGAGACTTTTCAATCTGCAAAAAAATTTAATAAATAAATAAATACATATATATAAAACAGACACAGAATAATGTTCCACTTGAACATTTGTCAGCTGTTTGCAGTCATACCATAGAAAGGATGCCGTAGAGATAAATATCAAAATACACTATGGTGGGGTGTCTCCAGTCCAGTACAGGACGGCAAGTTGTGAATTTTTCATTGTCTCTGGTAAGATTTAAATATTCCAGTACATCTTGCTTACTGCACACTTGTTTAGGTAACACTAAATCTGCAAGCCAAGAAATATGTTAATGCTGTTTTAAATGTCCAAAAATAATTTAGCCTTGCAAACAGGCTAGTTATCTTTAGAACAACTGACGATTGTCTGTGCATTAAAGAAATAACTGAAGCTTTACTCACCTACTAGAAAAAGTAGACAGATAGCACAGACAGGAAAAAAACTCATATCCAACTCTCAGTGAGAGACCACCTCTGGTTAGCCGATGACTGGCAACTGGTCCCACTCACTGCCTCTGCTTATGTAACAGTACAAGATGAAAATGGATGGGAAATTAGCTTTAATATGGGAGAACATCATTCCCCTGAGCACCATAAAACATTTTTGTAGGTTCATGAAGGCCATTGTTCCTCATAAATGTGACATTCTGCTGTTATTGATTTGTGTTGACTGAATGGATGATAGATATGTCATCTATCTATCTATCTATCTATCTATCTATCTATCTATCTATCTATCTATCTATCTATCTATCTATCTATCTATCTATCTATCTATCTATCTA
>NW_015505205.1:2005982-2035319 GCF_001515645.1 Sinocyclocheilus grahami | reverse complement strand
ATATATATAAAACAGACACAGAATAATGTTCCACTTGAACATTTGTCAGCTGTTTGCAGTCATACCATAGAAAGGATGCCGTAGAGATAAATATCAAAATACACTATGGTGGGGTGTCTCCAGTCCAGTACAGGACGGCAAGTTGTGAATTTTTCATTGTCTCTGGTAAGATTTAAATATTCCAGTACATCTTGCTTACTGCACACTTGTTTAGGTAACACTAAATCTGCAAGCCAAGAAATATGTTAATGCTGTTTTAAATGTCCAAAAATAATTTAGCCTTGCAAACAGGCTAGTTATCTTTAGAACAACTGACGATTGTCTGTGCATTAAAGAAATAACTGAAGCTTTACTCACCTACTAGAAAAAGTAGACAGATAGCACAGACAGGAAAAAAACTCATATCCAACTCTCAGTGAGAGACCACCTCTGGTTAGCCGATGACTGGCAACTGGTCCCACTCACTGCCTCTGCTTATGTAACAGTACAAGATGAAAATGGATGGGAAATTAGCTTTAATATGGGAGAACATCATTCCCCTGAGCACCATAAAACATTTTTGTAGGTTCATGAAGGCCATTGTTCCTCATAAATGTGACATTCTGCTGTTATTGATTTGTGTTGACTGAATGGATGATAGATATGTCATCTATCTATCTATCTATCTATCTATCTATCTATCTATCTATCTATCTATCATCTATCTATCTATCTATCTATCTATCTATCTATCTATCTATCTATCTATCATCTATCTATCTATCTATCTATCTATCAATCCATCCATCCATCCATCTATCCATCCATCCATCTAATTTTTCACTGAGAAATTACTAGAAAATGTCAGTTAATTTCAAAGAAACAGCAATGAAATGTGACATTTTGAAGTAAAATACTATTTTCTTGTAAAACATACTCCAGTATTTTTTTTAATTTACAACTTTGAAAAATCATTTTTACAGTGTAGAGAGAGAGAAAGACAAATATTTGCATTATTAATACAATTATAATAAAAAAAAATATATTTATATAAACATACAGAGGATGCCATATAGCGGAAGTCCCTTGTAATTTTAGTTAATCAAATTCTCAATTAACTTGGTCTATTTACTGTATTTATTTTTAATTAACGTACATGTTCTTTACAGTGGTCTGTCACATGTCATGTTTACTGTCTTTATTTTTAATTAACGTACATGTTCTTTACAGTGGTCTGTCACATGTCATGTTTACTGTCTTTATTTTTAATTAACGTACATGTTCTTTACAGTGGTCTGTCACATGTCATTAGTCATGAAAAGACCAATTTTGACAAATTGTAGGTCAACATATGGCCTTCTATTTTACCACCTGCACAATTATGTTGATTATTAATAAGATACAAAGTAGATTTGAGTATTTTACGAAGCTGACTGGTAGATTATATCAGCTCTAAGATGACATCCCATAATGTCTATCCCAATCATTTTTACAGTAAATATCTGGCAACTTGAACTGTAAATTTGAAAAAGAGTTAAAAATTGAGCTAAAAAAGAGAGAGTAAAATGCTCCAAACAAATCTTGTTTTTAAGAAAAGGTTTATTGTGGTTTTGACATTTTGTAATCTTCATTCTACAAGAGTGAATTGATGCAACCCATTCCTCATGTAGGTTTAGTTTAGAGTCACTCCTCCTGCTGCAGAAAGAGGACAGAACAAAAGCAATACAGATAACAAAACTGTACCGTGAATTCCCTTGAATTTATCCATGCTCTATGCATGTTACTCCACAGATGTTTCTCTCTGCATGTAAATGTGACATTCTGCTGTAAAACATTCAATGCATGGCTAAGTTTATCTGTATTGCCTGCAGACAACAACGTGCTATTATGCTGCTGTATTGCTTGTTTTGTGACTCAATACCTGTTGCTTACACAGTGTGCAAGCTCAGTGCGGAAGGGCTAGACATAGTGCAAATGTAAAGGTGGAGGATTTCTATTTTCTGACTGCAACTACCATGAGCTTACCACATGCACCGCATTATCTGCTGTCAAGGGAAAATCTACTAGTGCATGTTTAAATTAAACAATCCCATTTGGAGAAATTTCACACCATTCATATACAACAGTAAACAACACAATGAACAGACTATTACAACGATAACAAGAACTAAGCTAACATAAAAAAATAATAAAATAAATTTTCCACACAAAGGAAAAGCCTGGTTCTCAAAGTACAATAGACATTTTAAGAGAGTTATAAGAGACTATTTGATTGTACTGTGACTCCTTTTTTCATTCAGATAGTCCAGACAAGTGCTAATGAATAAAAGCAATGGCTCAGATGAAGGAATTGTGGGAATAATAGTAAAAGAATGGATAGTTCACCCAAAAACATTTAATTACTTTCATTTACTCACCTTAATGTCGTTTCAAACCTGCATGGTGTTTTTTCTTTTGTGGAACACAATCAAAGTCAACAATGTCCAATGTCATTTTGGGAATTTTCATTTTTGGGTGAACTATCCCTTTTAGGGATTGGAAAGAGAACCCACAGATCAGTAGAAGATTTTCGTTAAGTAACATAACCACTAACATACCACTGGTAAAAACAAAGTGCAAGTTTAAACACTATAAATTCGATTTGGCAGAACTGTCGAGAAACTGAAAGTTGTTGATTGTTTTTCAAGTTAGTGGCACACTTTCCTTCATTTTCACTCTATAATGACTGCTGGAGCTAAGTAAACACTTTAAGTTAAGGATCCCTATAGGAAAGTGCAACACTTTTCAAAAGGAATACATAACAAAAATTACTTTTAACAGGATACCAAACTACCTGGCATAGCGATCCATATCGGTCCAACAACACACTTCTGAAGAGCTACTTCAGCTTTCAAGACTTGGGTACAAATTGACTAACTGTAGCATATGCTAGATTGTACCTCAGACGTGAAATTAACTTCTGTCATGACAACTCTCGGAGGGATTGGCATGGTAATGTACATGACAATGTTAATGTATTTGGTCTTGGCAGAATAGATCTGCTACGTTGCTGCTGCTGCTGCGGCAGAGCAAGCACCGAGACTTGCTACTGCCAATACATCCACAACATGCTGCTATAAGCGTGTAAGAAATACTGCTACTGCACATATAACACATATGAATAACCCCCATAAACTATACATGAATCACCCCGTAGCAGATCTATACAGGTGGAGCTGGGGAAGGTGGAGGGTTTCTGAAGTGTGCTGCCAACTGCTACAGCAAACAAAAGCCAGGTATTTGAATATTGAGCAGTGAGCTCATTGGCTACCGATACAGGAGAGAACCAATCAGCTGCCATGTGACAATGATGTCACCAGGTCAGATTGAGCTAGACCTATCGGACTGCGCCATCTAGAGTTTCATGCCAGAACTCTGTATATATTTTTTTAAACAACACACAAAAAGCTTGACAGTAGCTTTATGACATTTAACATACCATCAACAGTAGCAATCTGAGTTACGACCACAGATGTGGACGTCATAGGCAAGTTTTCCCCAACATTTCCATATCCTATACAAAATGTTCGAAAATGCTTGGTAGTAAGCAGTTCAGTAGCGTCTCCGTGGCCAGATGTGTAACACAATTTAGGCAGCTCAGTAGCTTTGTGTCTTTGTAACATGCAAGGCTGTACGTAGAGCTCAAAGTGAGCTGCAGCAAACTGACAAGGGCAGAAACGTGAGCAAATATGTGTTATTGCTCTGAAGTTAATATTGTGAAGGACTGATTATTATGACAATTCATATTTTCCATCGTATTCTTTTGAAACATCTATCTTGGGTATTGTGGGCAGATTTCCAATAGTACAAGTTGAAATATTCAAACGTTCAGTGACATTACTGAGGAGAATCCAAAGGGATGTTGATTCATATCATCAGGATTTGATTATTAACTTTAAAAAGCATAGTCGCACAGCCTTGACATGAAATGCTGCTTAGATGAGAGGTTGGAGTCTTCATCATGTTCTCATTTTCCAGATTTTCATCAGGAGAGCTTGCTTGAGTCATCCCTTCATTTGTACGCATGAGGGGGTGGAGCGTTGGTGTAAACGTGGTGCTTTACACAAGTGCCAACACCAAAAGAGCGCTAAAAACATGACATCTATCACAATGGAGAAGATAAACCACACAGTCAATTCTGCCTGGTTTGCATTTAGGATTTGATCCATGAGTAATTGGTGTGGGCACGAGTTTGGCTGGAGGTGGCATGAAGAAAGAGGCAGATATTCCTCTCAGGATTGGAGTAGGTCTGTGACTGGGTGGATTGAGGATTTTACACAGCCAGGGGTCCACGATGAGATTTGTTCTTGGGATTTGCCACCTCATTGGTGACCCCTTGCTCCTCCAGGTTGATGTTGCTAGTGGACGCATGGTGAGTCAAAGGATCCCGTCCATGACGATAGACGTCGAGGTATAACAGACCTAACAGGACAGAAGAATCCATGTGAGAAGACACAAGTGAAATAAAGAAGAGAAATGAGAAGGTATGAATGTAGGGTAAAATAATGATGGGATTGTGGAAACGTGATTTGGAAAAAATTAAGAAGAAACTAAAAAAACACCTCATTAAACCTTTTTCCCAAATTGGAGCATCTCTTGGAGATCAATGTTTAAATAACATTCTTCAGGAACAGAATGTTTTTGCTTCAAACTTTGGCTGAAATGTCTGTCATGCAAACCAAGACACTTTTATCCATTGTTCTCCAAGATTTCTGTGAACTAAAATGTCCCGGATTGAATATTCACCATGCATCCTAAGTAAATGATGAAAAGGCTCTTTTAACCCTCAGAGGTCAAAAGGCAAATCCATAAAGAATCCCACTGATGACAATAGTGAATGGCAAAAAGGCTGAAACTTCTTTGTGAATCCATGACTTCTGTGCATTGCCTTTTAACTTGCTCCGTACCTATTCCTCAATTTGAACAGGACACGAGTCCTCATCTGTCCATTCCACAGACATCCAGGAAGATAGAGAAAGAGAGATGGGAAATGATGGAAGGGAAAACAGAGACAGAAAAGAGAGAGAACACAGCACATTTACAGCACATCAAGAGAATCAACCAGCCATCCACAGAAAATGAAAGTTGGACTGAGAGAAGAAGGAGAAGCTTGGTTTGTACAGATAATGAGAGAAGATGATAGGGTCCCTTTGAAGAAAAAACTGCACTTTCACTGGAAACTTTTATCTTTAAATGACCAGGATGTTCAATTTTGAAGTGCCAAAAGCAAGACATGAATGGGCACATTACTTATAGTGACCACAAACAGTATATGGACACTTAAGTAGCACTTAAAAATGTATGAATGTCATTGCATTACATAAAATAACAAACCACATGGCATACTTGTCAAGCAAAACATTTCACAAAAATTCAGGGTTTCTAAACTTACTTTCAAGGACCCCCCAAAAACATTTAGTGAAAAATAGTAAAAAAATGTAAAAAAAATAAGTACATGTATATTATATTATATTATATTATTATACATAAGTTTAATTGTTTAAAGTTTAAGGGCCAGATTTACTATCAGCTTGCGTCAGCGCAAACCCTCATTTGGCGTTAAAAAACTACTGTCAGGATTTACAAAAGACACGCAGTGGGAAATTAGCACTGAAAAGGCATGGACACCAAATTTTTGCTACTCACCTTATTGAATATACCTTTGTAAGGAGCTTCCCTTACGATCAGTACATTTATGGGAGGAGCGTATTTAAATGAAAACGCAATTTACTAAGATTTGTGCTCGTCAATTCACTGCTATTTGTGGCATTATTTAACGCCCAAAAAAGCATGTCTTAAGGCAGCCGGAAATTTGCGCTACTCTTGGTAGATTTCGCTGGTCATTATGGAAATTAGATGTTGCGTCTGTGTTCTTTAATGTGCACCTAGTCAGTAAATCACCCACAGAATTTTCCACTCCCATCTGCGCTTTCATGGAACTGCGCTTTAACACTCATTTGCCCTGTTTAGTAAATCTGGCCCTAAATTTACTGAATTTGACCTTTCATTTGCAAAACATAAGACTAATCACAATTATTTTATTCAATTGAAAAAACTAATAAAAAAGTAAATATTTTCCAGATAACATTTTACACACATTGATAATTTTATGTACAATAATAGGTCCTTATGCACAAAAGTTTAAAGGGGGATCATTATATCTATGGTCTGTGATATCACTCCTGATCTAATGAAATGAAAGTTTGACACTTTTAAGAGTAGCTTACGTGCCCAAATACTTTGAGCCAATTGGATATTTTGGACTGTGTAGTAATCGCGATGAATAAAAATATGATGATGATGATGAATCATATTTTACAGTCTATCATGTGAAAAGCTTAATTTGTGTCCTTCCAGAGAGAATGCTTTCTCTGAATGACAGTAACCAAGAGTTGGAGATTAACAGAATATGCTGGCAAAAGAGGAAAGATGAGCTCAAAAATGAAGGGATGAACGTAGAAATGAAGGGAGATGCAAAGCTACTTTGAGCTGGCAGACACTGAACATGAACTTAGCTATTAGTATGACCCAGAGAGATAGAAACAAGTCATACATGATATAAACTCACACATACACATAAACACACACAAAAGAGGGGGGTTAAAGGGCATGGCCATTGTACCAATTAACACTACACAAAATTACAGCAGGGTCAAACTAAGGACGTGCATGAGCAGACAAAGCCAATAGTGTTTTAGAGCCAGTTGCTGTTTTAAATGGGACACCTTGAAAGCGCCTCACCCAATCCCTTCCAATCAGAAAGTCCATGTTCGAGAGGTTGCCACTCACCAGCGAATCTGCCGTCAGGAGGCTGCTCATTGTCCAGGCCTGTCATACAGTGGGTGTCAGACTGCCCCTGATTGTTATTGTCAAACTCTGGACAAGGCACCTCGCTCCTCCTGCGCCCACCTGCAAGCGAGGTCAGAGGTCAAACAAGAGCAGCCGAGGCAGGGCAGGGCAGCCGAGTGGAGTGTGAGGGGTCAGAGCGATGGGGAGCAGGATGCTACTCGGCAGCCATTTAGTGATGACTGCGGTTGATGGATGCACACATACTCATGTGAGAGCGAGCAGATGCGAGGTGCGTGCACAAGAACACAACCGACAAACACTAGTCTAGGACAATAATTTCCTCACATTAGTAAGCATACAACACATTAAATAAGAAATAGATGAAAAATGTCTATGCAAAATGGCAGTTAGTTACAATACAAAGAAAACAAAAGCAAAACCTTAATTAGTTGCCTTCAATTAGTTGGCCAAAAGAATATATAGCATTAATACAGATGCACACTTGTTATAATAAATAGGTAGAAAGCTGGATACTCATTACAATTCAGATGCCAAATGTGCTTGTATGTGGGCTGATTGAAACAAACCATGAAAATCTAACTATATTCGCCTCAAATGAGTCATGTGATATTTATATTTGTAGTGAGCGACCTTTGGCCCACCTGCAAACACAAGTTATTCATCAAGCAGGTGTGTAGGCAGATTTAGAAGCTCTTGTAGGTGAAGTACCACCTACATTGCAATGTTTTTCTCCTTAATCTAGTGTACAGTGTCGTGATAAGTACAGCCAATAGCTGAGGTTACAATTACCATGTTCTTTGGTGGGAGATGCGCAATCTTCCTCAGTCACATCATTTCCCTAAGAAGGAAAACACAAATCTGAGTAAATAATAAGTAAAAAAATAAATTGCTGGTTTAAGATGCTTGGCTGTTTGGATGTTTTAACCTCTGAATCCTGTTCTTCAAGAATGGCAGCCACAAAGTTATGCCCTTTTGCCTCGTTGGGGATTCCCTGCGGACACATGTAAATATGTTCTCTGTAAGACACAATATATGATTTGCAGGAATAGTTCTTGGCATAAACTTATCAATATTTGTGCAACGGTGATAGTTAATGCTTTGGTTACAGTGTTCTGATAACTTTTGACCAATGAGATTCCATGATTCCTGATGACTTTTCCAATTTCTTTTAAACCATTTAATAGAGATTGCATTTACAAAGAGTATTTTCTTAGCCAATGAAACAGGCAAGGCAAATGTATTCATATAGCAAATTTTGTATAAAATGTTTTACATAAAAGCAATTTTTTTTAAATAATCATAAAATAATCATAAAACCCAAGTGAAAAATAAATATACTAAAATGTATTTGAAACACATTTATTCTACGTATTATTCTAAGTATACTACAAATCAATTTATATATTTATGTATTTAATACAAATACCCTGCAATTGTACTTTTAGTATACTAACTTAAAGTCTGCTAAATTGGAACAACTATTTTTGTACTTATTGCACTTTAATTGTGCGGATGTAATGAAGTCCAACTAATAATATACTAAAGTATATTTGATTGTGCTAAATTGGAACTACTGCAAGTATACTTTAGGTACATTTTAAATATCTAGCTTTTAAAGATTGATATTATTCAAAGTTCATACAATCCTCATTAATAGTGACATTAAAACACATTGCAGGCTTAATATTAAGAAATGTGCATTGTGTACAAGTAGTACTCCAAATAGAAGTTAATTATCATTTTTAAAATAATTTTTTGTCAGTAAGTATGTTAATAGATCTGAACTATACTTAGTATGAAATAACTGAATTTTAAATATATTACTTTTTTACTAGAGAATATGCATCAGAAATAGTTTAAAGTTCAGTATAACTGTTATGACTTTATTGTGGATTTTTCTTTTTTTCCAATTGTGAGTGCAACACTCACTCTAAAAACATAAATTTAACTTTATTTTTTTTAAAGTTTTTTTTATTAAAAAAAAAATAATAATATTAACCACTACCAACACTGTTTAGTTTATTAGGTGGTAAAAACTATAATATCACCATGAACTAAAGCATCTGAATATAAAAAAACAAAAGCAACAAATTGTCCTGCTTCTAGGCCTTCTAACTGTCTTACCTCACCCTCATGTTGGGAAGGCTCTCGGCTCTCTGCTGGGGTCTCATTGGCCTCCTCTCCCTCGGCACCAGCCATGTAGGATCCGGACATTGAAGAGAGTGTGTCGGTGCTAATCTGAGAGTGCTGGCTATGAGAGGATGCCATTGACATCACAGACTGGGCCAGGCTGCTGCTTACTGGATCTGAACAGGACAGGAAGTGAACAGGAAGACAAACAAATGTAAATGAGCTCTGGTGTGTGTTTCAGTGAGATTTAGCTGTAATGCTGTACCCTCTGGGGAGGTGATTGTGGAGGACAGAGGGGTCCCGTTGCAGGAGGACTGATCTATGGCCCCTGAGGATGACAGGGTGATGTTGTCACTTTCAGGAGTCACTCCAGACTGCAGTAAAATACACAATACAAGAATGATGATCAGATTGATGTTTATTATCTATCATCATCACTAGCGGACACTGTATTATAAATACATGAAAGTAAATATTATTTCTAAAATTTTGTGAGTATTCTATAGTCTTTCATATCATACTGATTCATATATTTATTTGAAATATATACACTGTCATTCAAACGTCTGGTGTTAGTAAGATTTTCTTTTTTGGAAGAAATGAATACTTTCATTTAGCAAGGATAAATTAAATTCATCAAAAGTGACATTAAAGACTTCTACTTTTTTCACATAAATGCGTTCTTTTTAACTTTCTGCTCATCAAAGAATCTTAAAAAATGTATCATGATTTCCACAAAAATATTAAGCAGCACAATTGTTTTCAACATTCATAATAATAAGAAATTTTCTTGAGCACCAAATCAGCATATCAAAATGACTTCTGGAAGATCATGTGACACTGAAAACTGGAGTAATGGCTGGTGAAAATTCATCTTTGCCATCACAGGAAGAAATTACATTTGAAAATATATTAAAATAGATTTTTTTTATTTAATGATATTTCACATTATTAGTGTTTCATTGTATTTTTGGTCAAATAAATGCAGTTTTTAAAAAACATTCAAAAACTCTTACTGACCCCAAAATTATGACAAATGCAAATATATGAAAAATGCATAAAATAATATGTATACAAAAAATATACAAATACTATAATGCCTGCACCTCTTGCTGTTCTACATGCAGTTTTCTCCTGCACGTTTGTACTTCAGACTCACTGCATGACTTCTCATCCTCCTCTTCAGGCAGCACTGAAGAATTCTGGGAGAGGGATCTAGAGAGTTCCCAGAATACATGATTAGCAACCACTCATTTATCTGCCTGCTTCCTAAGCCCATAATTTAACCTTCAAGAAAAGCTGTAAAGTGACAGGAAAGTGTTTTAGTAACACCCAGCAAATGTTCTGTAGACATTAAACAACAGGTTTTTTACAGTAATACCGAAATACTACACCATTCAATCCTTCAGTTAGGGTTCACTCACTTAGAGCCACTCTTCTTGTGTTTCACATTCTGGCTGGAGTTGACAGAGTGTTCTAGCGGAGAGAGGGAGCGCGTGGGCGTGTGGTGGCTATCACTGCCAAATGTGGGCACAGATCCAGAAACATGGCCTCTGGTGAGGCCCTGAAGTGGAGGAGCAGATGGCGACGGGTTCAGGGGCCCATTCAAGGCCTCCAACAAGGACACAGCTTCATAACCTGGTGGGATGTGTTCTGATGCCTGTAGTAAACATACGTGTGGCTGTGAACAACAGTGCAGTACAACTTTTTGTATGAATAGATGGTGATTTGTGTGTTTTTGCATTAAACTGTGCACCTAACTTGTATCAGAGAGTGTTTGACTACTTAAACCATTAACCCTAATGCATCGTATTTAATATGCAAAGGCCTATAAATTATCAACATGATCAAAACTTTGCTGAAACAACTGTTGTACACTTACTGAACTGAAGCAACTTAAGTTTAGCATAAAAAAAAAACGTAAAAATATGAATATCAAATATGATACACCAGGCTTTTGGGGAACGCTTATTTGTATATCATCATTGCATTGCATTATGATTTTCCCCCCACAATAAAAACTACAGAGCTTTGATCATAAAAACTAAGCATTTGAATACCATCTTACTAAGACATAATAGTGAGAGATATAGATGGACTAATGATATTTGTTTGCATTTTATGTAAGTAGCCTTCTTTGCTGTTATAAAAATCTCACTGATTTACATTACAGTCAGAATTTCATCTTACTTTTTGGCCATATAAATATCAGCAACTGTACCAAATTGCATACTTTTGCTCAGTTTGTGTCTCTTCATAGGTGATATTTTCTCCTCAAATATGATCTTTTTTACATTTTGTCTGAAGGTTCAACAAAACTGTTCCATTTTAAAAAATCAGATTTTCTGACTATTATTTCATATGCCAAGATTTAGAGGATTAAAGTTAATGCTCCTAACAAAGTTTTATGTACTCATCACAACCAACCAAACTCAGGAAAGTATTTATATTGGACCCCTAATCAGCTATTTTCTTGACATTGACATTTGGGTCTCAATAAAGCTAGATCAACTGTATAAATGCATTTATTTAGCTTTAAATATATTTGTTCTGTATAAGGCTCTGTATCAACATTTTGAAACAAACATAGTGTGTTACCGAGTGCTCCTCTGAATCTGATGTCTGTGAGGTGATGACAGGGTTGAATTCAGTAGGTGTGAGTGGGCTCAGTTTTTTCCTGATCGCTCGAATTTGAAGGAGGGCACGAAACGCTATAGGAATTAAGAGGAGAAATTTGAAATTCGTCAAATATTATATCTAAAACCATTTAAAAAACTGCATCAACTAGTGTTAGTATGTCCAGTGTTTTATTTAATGAAATACCCGCCACAACATTTATGTATGAGTCACTATAGATAAAAATATAATCTAAGCAAAGTTACATTTAAAGGGGTCATATGATGCTTTTTTAGGCAGAGTCTTAACTTTGATAAAGAATATCTCTTTGGTTTTGAGACTTTAGTCTTTGCAACTTCAGGGATCTTATCTATGCATAATCAGCTTGTAACACTCCAAAGAGAAAGGAAAACTTGAAATCGCATCATATGACACCTTTAATGAAATACCCGCCACAACATTTATGTATGAGTCACTATAGATAAAAATATAATCTAAGCAAAATTAACTTTTCATAAATATAATAATCTCAATAATAGAGTCCTGTTGAATGAGTTCAGTACAGGGGTTGGTGCTTACGCAGTCGACAGATGGGGCAACAGTTGGCCTGGTAACGCAGTGTGTCTGCGCAGGCGTTGCACAGGCACAGGTGTCTGCAGGGCAGGATAAGTGTGTCCCGCACGTCCGACAAACACACAACACATTCAGCGCTGTTGTCACTAATCTCATCTTCTGCCACCTGTAAACAGGAGTGTGTCATTTTTCATATATTGATACTAATTAATGTATGAAAGCTTAGAAGTAACAGATGTTGTCCTTCAAAATTGATATGGAGAGAGTAGTGACAACTATATCACAGTGAAGTGAAATTTATTAAACAATTTACTATATTAATCATTTTGCTAATTTAAATCATTCTACTGTCTTTGAATCTGATTCAATCTGATGATGATTTACCTTTGATTCTTGACTGTTGTATTTGTTCTCTATACCGTAGATCTCCTGCAGCAGGTAACTCACTCCATCCACCTAAGATAAAATCACGATAAGATTAAGAAGTTTATTGTAAATTTGACACGTTTATATTACAAAAATCATTTAATATGAGTTGACCTTCTTGTAAGCTATAAGATTACATAAATAGTAAGAGGACCCTTACCACTTGTTTCTGTTTCAGAGGTTTTACACAGTAACTTCCATCCATATGCTAGGAGAAAAAGACAGCGACATGATATAATCACTAATCGTCGCAGTGAATTTATTTTTGTTAGATAAACTAAACTGTTTTTAACTATGCCAATAATATTATTTAATATGACCGAATCAGTTTGATTACATTAGTTTACACCAACAGAGATCATTTTAGTGTTAGATCAGGTAGAAATAGTACAACCTCACCTTTTTACATTTAGTCTAGTCCTCATTTGTATACTAATTTGCAAATGTGGAACACTGTATGAATGGAAAAATTTACAAAGACCTTCTTTTATAAATATGCAATATTGTTTAAAAGTTTGGGGTCAGTATATATATTTTTTTTAAGAATGTAATACTTTTATTCAGCAAGGATATGTTTAAACTGATAAAAAGTGACAGTAAATACTTTCACATTGTTACAAAAAATTACTCAAAGTTGCTCATCAAAGAATCCAGAAAAATAATTATCATGGTTTCCACAAAAATATCAAGCAGCACAACTGATTTCATTAACATTAATAATAAGAAGAAATGTTCTTGAAAGTTTCTTGAGCATGAAATCAGCATATTAGTATGATTTCTGAAGGATCATGTGACACTGAAGACTGAAGTAATGGCTGCTGAAACATCAGCTTTGCCAACACAGGAAACAGAAAACTGTTATTTTAAATTGTAAAAAAGTTTCACAAAATTGCTCACAATTTCACTGTATTTTTGAGATTTTCAAAAATCTTACCAACCCCGAACTTTTGAACATTAAAATACAAAACATTACTTTTTTTTTTTTACACAAAAAAGCATACCTTCTCAAAGGTTGCAAGAAGAACATGAGAGTGTCCCAAGTGTTCTGCACAACAAAAACATGGACAAATATATTTACATTTATTTCCAGATATATATTTCTACATATATATTATAAAATATCCAATTACATAAAACTCACCATCTCCCTCATCCACTACTGCTTGTACAACCATGGGGTAGATGTCTTTATCCATGTCAAACAAAAGCTGTGTAACAATAAACCACATTACCAGGTTTACCCAAAGTGCTCTAAGGACATGCATTATGAATTGCTCAATAATTTCATTAACGAGACTTTAGATTAATTCAGTCTGACCTATTTTAACCTCTCTCTAAAAACACAAAAGGTCACAGCTAGCAGATGTGTTACCTCCTCATCTGCCCACTCTGATAAGTTGACGTAATGAGAGGGCAGACAGAACTGTTGGCAGACGCCGCGTTTGAAATGCACCGTCTCTGACTGCAGAGAGCTGTCCTGCGGCAAGTATCTGTCAACAACACACAATGAACAGAGCAATATAACCCAAGCTTTGATGTCATTTCCCAACTTGCTGCTCTCTGATTAAAAGGCTGAGTTTGAAGTGTGCTATTAATAAATAAATAACAAGGAATACTCATGTGTGTGTCTAATGCTCAACTTACATTGGCACACCATTGTGAAACTCTTCAATGGCTTGGTAGTATATAGTGATGGTAACTTGTGTGTCTGCATCAAAGGTAAACTCAATATTATAGCAGCTGTGGCTTTTCCCAACTTCCTGTCCAGGAAGCTTCATGTCTTCACTACATCTGCAGACAAAATTACAAACTTTATTAAGATTTCAGCAAAAAATATTAATGCACAGAAATATAAATAATATATTTAATAAATGCATCATCTAAAAGAGTATAAAAACAAATATATATATATATATATATATTGTGTGTGTGTATATAAATATATATATTTGTAACTTATTTCAAAAAGTGAAACTTTCATATATTCTAGAATTATTACATGTAAAGTAAAACATTTCAAAACATTTTTTTGTTTAAATTTTTTGATGATTAGCGCTTACATCTCATGAAAGTCAAAAATCCAGTATCTCAAAACATTAGAATATTTACATTTGAGTTTCATTAAATGACAATCCCTACAGTATAAATTCCACAATAATGGGGAAGACTGCGGACTTGGCAATGGTCCAGAAGACAATCATTGACACCCTCCACAAAGAGGGTAAATCACAGAAGGTCATTACTGAAAAGGGTGGCAGTTCACAGAGATATTCTACATTAACACGATATTCTAATTTTGTGGCCCATGTCTTTTAGCTTTGAAGCTATGTAAATGCTATTGCACAGCTAAAAAGTTGAAATATGCATTTAAAATTGACATTTTCTCATATGGGAAAACCTATGGTTTATCTTGCACTACACAGATTTCCATCTAATCAGATGCTCTATAAAATAAGATACAAAATACAGGTATCAACTAAATGTAACTAAAGTCTGCTAGCTCTTTCAAAAAAGAGACAACCTTTTCAACATGTCCCACCCAAATGTGCTGTTTTATCAAATATGTCCAAACAGGAACTCATCACATGATTGCTTTAAGAGCTCTGTCAGGTATAGTAAAGATATTAGCAATGAAAATCTCACCGGACAAGTCGCAGAGTGTCTTTACGGATGTTGATGAGACTGCGGAGGGTCTTGACCGGCTCATGTGGAGGGGGAGCATTGTGCGGGAACTAACAAGAGTCAAGAGTGAGGGTAAAGTTATTGATTATAATAATATTTGAGAAGCACTTTGTTCTGTTTTATCAGCTCACACATCTGATACCCACATATGATCTCTTTCAAAACAAAAAAATAATCTGGAAACAAAGCCACATTAAAAGGAAGTTGATGTACACTGATCTCCTAACAAGCTGTTGTGCTGATGCATGCATATGTGTGTGTGTGTTTGCCCTGGAAAAATGCAATGCACGGGCATGCCCACGTGCCAGAGAGGCATCAAGAGTGTGTTCGTGTGTGGGTCAACACTGGGTGAGCCTGTCACCTCCCCTTCCCCACTTCCCGGAGTTCAGACTGAATGTGGCTCTCTGTATTACTTGCGGTAAGCCATCGCTTAAATCCACAGCATCACTAGGCTGTCTGTTTAGAGACGGGCCTAGCAGCTAATGCATACAGTGTAAATAAAAGACCCACTGCACACAGAAATACACGTATGGTTTCATAAAAGCACACAAACACTGCACACATACATATCAGGATAAAAATCTAGATATAGCTAAGCAGTGTATAAGAACAGCAATACAATTACATGTGACATTTGGTCATGTATAATCCTGTGAATTATAAAAGCTTCCACCAACATATAGTAATTTACATTAAACTAACCTAAATATTCAGTTAAAGTAACAAGCAGACTCATAAAGGCTCAAATATGAGCCAGAATTAAGAGTAAAATATATATTTTAAAATAGATGTATAAATCATATTCAAATGTAATGATTTATATGTATATTGTAATTGTATGAAATGTATTCATTCTTCTCCCTCTTCTAATGAAGATATTTATTTTAAAATGTCTTTAAATATGTTAATATTATAAAATCTTATAAAATAACACAAATGACATATAATATAAAATGCAAATCATTATGAGAATCACACATTTTAAAATATCTGTGATTAATATGTATTTAAATAAAAAGTCATGAGGCACATTGTTGATATTTTCTGGAAATGAGATCACACAAGGTCAAATCAATGAACAGAGCAAAAACAGTGGTTTCATGACCTTCTATAAACATCAGCCAAAATGGCTGCATCTATGTTACCAGGAAATTAAATGCAATCTTACCACTACTGGTCTGTTGCCTAGGAAGTTGAGGTCAGTATTTTCACCAAAGAGGTAGCCTTCAGGATGAGTTGAATCAAACTTCTCTCCTCCCATAATGAAATGGCTAGCAAAATAACTCCCTGAATGACAATGAACAGATCAAATGTTATAGATATGGAACCATTCAAAACGAACTTGTTTTAAGTAAAAAAAATATTATTTCATTATTTCAACTGGCTACATTGTATTACACCAACACCAATGCATTTTATCATCAGATCAGGCAGAAATAGGCCAGTTCTTTTATGTAAAAGATACATATTTTAATTTTTAGCAACAGGCTGACTATTAAATGGTGTATGAAATATATAGATGCAAAAACCTCCATTCCCCCAAAGGATGTTTGGGCACAAGACAAGTAAAAGGTTTCAAAATGAAAATGAAGACAGATATGGCAGACTGGAGAACAAATAGATTAAAGAAATACAAGCTCAAGGGCAGACAGAGGATAGCAACCGCCATGGGAAGATGCCAGGGTAGATAGATGAACAAGCTTGAAACTGGAGCAGGAGGTAGCAAGAATCAGGCACAAGTCCCAAGCTGCACATAATAAGAGTATCTGGTGACTTGTGGTTAACACACTGACATCTTCTCATCTGCATGTCTTCTCAAATTTCTTTTGAGATTTGTAAAACAATCATTCTAAAACTAACGTGATGAGTGTTGCATTTTCTAAACATACACGAATACTGTTATCTAAAAATGAACATGTAGTAAATTAATATATTAATCTAGCATAATCCATGTAAACCGCATAGTCACAATAAATTCCATTTACATGCAGTGGACACACTTATTTCAGATCAGTGCAAAATCATCAAATACATTTCGGTAGACTGTAGACACAGCACCACTGGAATGATGCCCCATATCAATATAAAGACAAGCATCTATGGGCCTACTCTGCCTTTCAGAGGCAGACTTGCTGACCAAGAAACAGCGGGTGGTGGCTCAGGCCCTCTGGAGTTCAAATGAACACAAGGACCCTCTCAATTTCAATTACAAGAAGAAGCAAGACAAATATTTAACTAAATTGTACAAGCCAATTTTACAGTAAATGCCAATTTTTACACAATTTCTCCCCAAAATTATAAAGAGTATACAGTCTGAACAAGCTTGTGTTTATATGGGCCAGTTTATTTCTTTAGATAGACTTTTGTTAATATAATATTATTATTAAATATTAATTAATAATAATATTATATAATATAAAAGGAACAAGAACAATATTTTATTATAATAAAAATACGAAATATTATAATATAATAATATATCATTTTCTTACCGGATTTGGGTGGGTATCTGTAAACAGAATTGGATGGTATATCGACCTCCTCCACTCCTGCATTCTGACGGCTTGTCAAAGCTCCCATTTCAAATAGCTAAAAACTGAAATAACACTGAATGATTGCAATCCTACTGCTGCTGCGACTTCTTTAGTCCGAACATCTCCTTCTTCACGCAAAAGCCCGTTTTTTACTCTTCGCTTTTATATTTTTGGCCATGCACAGGATTAGTTGGTGCTCTTAATGCCCTGTAAGCTCCGCACAGAGTCCCTCGTTGTTTTGTCTGCAGACACAAGCTGCTCTTTGCGTCCTGCAGACTGAAGCCCTATTATAAGGCTGTCCCTGCCTCCGTGGTCGGCATCATTGGCTAAGTTGCAAAACGCAGTGACGTGCTCTCTATATGTCACAGTTTCTCGGTATGTTTATCATCATCATCATCATCATCCCTGTATCCTCTGTTCTCCGAGCGCTTGAGCGATGGGATGCAGAAACAGAATAAGAGGGTAGAGCTGCAGTGGACTTTATTTTTTTTTTAAATGATCAGTAACTGTAACTAATTACAATTAAATTGACTTTGTAATTAAATACCGTAATTTAGTTAGGCCTACATGTAACCAATTTCTATAGTCTTTGATGTAACTAGTTACTTCCTATAGCAATAATGAACCATATTTCACTAAATATAACGGTTATAACCGTACATAAGTTTCCTTTTATGTATATATGAAACATTCCTATTATCATTATCACTTCCACCCACCTTTTCTGTTATTTTCTGTCAACAGAAAGACGTCTGCGACAGTAGCATATGCACGTGTTACCTGTTACTTTTCTTTGCGCTGTTAAGGATAGACCAATCACAGTCGTTTGCGGGTAGATTATAAGGATTTTTAAAAATCGTTTTACAGAGATTGGTTTGACGGATTTTAATGTATATGTCATATATCAATCATTGTGATTAATACATTTAAAATGTTATAGGTTAAGTATAGAAAGGTCTTCAGTAAAAAAAAGCATTCTGAGATCTGAATGTAGCTCAGTGGGAGTATTAAGCTCTCTGAGCCGCCAGGCGCCCCCTGCTGGAAGTATACATTATTTCTCAATTTAAAAAAAAATCATTTCAGCTAGTGAGATTTGTGGCTCAATGCTCAGTGCTGTTACTGTCCTCAGAAGCGCTGTTGGCCACCCCTGACGTCAGGCTTCAATCCAGACTTGAGGTTTTGCGCAGTAGCCTACAAACACATCCTGCCTCGCCAAACGTGGCCTTCCCCGAGTTTTTGGAAGTGATTCACTGCAGTGCAGTAATGGAACCTCAACTGGTGTTTATTTAGTGGCCCTTGTGTCAGCTCTGTTTCAATTGAAATTGAAATGTATCATTATTATTTATATTATTAGCAATTGTATAAAATACATTTCACAGACAACTTACAGCAGCAGTTAGTTCAGGAGCAACCTGTGTATTGCTTCAAGAGAGCAACTGTGCTATTTGATTTTTTTTAGTTTTATAGTTATATAGTTTCTATGAATTATTTATGTTATCATTTGATAGTTTATACCAGTTATCACTTAATCAATTAAACCATTTTATTTATTTATTTAGGCTATTTATTTATAACTTATGTTCTGTGCTCTTAATCTTATGATTGTGGGGTTTCATGGAATTTTGTTTTGTTTTGTGTGTGTGTGTGTGTGTGTGTGTGTGTGTGTGTGTGTACAATATCACAATTTCATTTTGATGTCATTTGGAAGCAGCAACACTTGTGCTGATTAGACAAAGCTTAATCAATTAAACCATTTTATTTATTTATTTAGGCTATTTATTTATAACTTATGTTCTGTGCTCTTAATCTTATGATTGTGGGGTTTCATGGAATTTTGTTTTGTTTTGTGTGTGTGTGTGTGTGTGTGTGTGTGTGTGTGTGTGTGTGTTCACAATATCACAATTTCATTGTGATGTCATTTGGAAGCAGCAACACTTGTGCTGATTAGACAAAGTTTTAAACATACACAACTAAAATTATTCAATAAACCCCGCTCATTTGTAGATGCCACAGATCCGCAAATATGATCATTTTCACATGAGGGACCCCCATTCTAAAATTTAAAAGGCATAGTTTCTTGTATAGGCCTAAACACTCAATTTACTGTGAAAAATTATATTTTGAACTATGTCTAAAATATTAAGTTCCTATTACATCATTATAGTACTGGTTTATTATATATTTACTCATTTATTTACTTATTTATTTTAATCTGGGTTCATTTGAACAGGTTAAGGTTAAGTTTTATTTTTGATTTTATTAGTTTTATAGGCTACACAGTTTTAGGCTAACTTGTCCATGGACCTCACTACTTGTTTAGGAAACCACCGTTTGTTACTCTGGGCTGCTGACTTAAATTTGGGAAATTTGAATTGAATGAGATAAATGCACTACATACCAATTGTGTATGGCGGCGTCAAATAAATGATCTTGTTTATTAGGCTACATTTTGTACAAACTCGTGCTAAATCTGCAGGTCTTTGTTCCCAGTCAAGAGAAGATTGAGATCAGATCACCTGTAGTGTCACTGAAATACCAGAAGAGGCAGTATGTGCGCTCCTTGCAAAAAAAAAAAAGCCAAACTCCACCAAACCGCGGACATCCGGTTACCGCCATTTCAGAGAGTGATCTGCTCTCGGCGTGTTTCTTTGGACTCTCCCGAATGGTTAGCTATTTTTCCTGAAAATCTCGCTAGTAGCTCTTTTATTTTTCGCATAACGTACTGCAGTAGGGTTAGTGATTCAAGATGAGTTACGGAAGACCTCCGCCCGACGTCGAGGGCATGACATCTTTAAAAGTCGACAATCTGACGTACCGCACGTCTCCTGAAACGCTTCGGCGGGTTTTCGAAAAGTACGGCCGGGTCGGGGACGTCTACATCCCGAGAGACCGGTACACAAAAGAGAGCCGCGGGTTCGCTTTCGTGCGTTTTCATGATAAGCGGGACGCGGAAGATGCAATGGACGCCATGGACGGCGCGCTGCTGGACGGGCGCGAACTGCGCGTGCAGATGGCGCGATACGGGCGCCCGCCAGATTCGCATTACAGCCGCCGCGGAGGCCCGCCGAGGAGGTACGGGGGACATGGACGGAGAAGCCGAAGGTAAGGCCCACATACACGGTCTTTTGTTTTAATATTTCCGTTTTAAACCACTAAGTTACCGTTCATGTTCAAAGATCACATCTGCGGCCCTTAAATTTGAGGCCTTAGGCCTCAGGCCTCAACACCATGTGTTATAACGTTAATCCTTGTTTTGCTCATAAAGGTGATTTGTTTTATCACCGTAAGCAGCGAAATTCATTGAGTTCAATTAATTACATTGAAATAGTTTTTTAGAGTATTAGTATCGTTCCGTCGTTTTTGTGGCGCAGTACCAAACAATTGCTCAACTTTGTGATAAGTGATCAGTTGGTTCTTTTGAGTCGGTTCTTTTGAATCTTGAATCTTTTGGTTGTAAGTTAGCAGTTTGAAAACAAAACCCATTCCGAGCGGTTTTGTTACAGCACATTTGTTCTTTAATATAACAGACATTTTTAATAAGTTGAGACTACGTTGAGAACTTGACTTTTAATTGGCTTTAAACGCCTTGAATCTAATTATTAGGGAAAAACGATTCTTGTGGTTTGAATGCGGTAACTTGTGGTAATTAACGTTATACTTGAATGACTGGTTTTGGTTAAGACAATAAACCTTGGTCATTTTTGTAAGTGATGTACATGCAAATAGGCACGTTCTTGTGTATTCACAAATGAAATGTGTACAAGTTACTCGCCTTTTAATTCCAATGTTTTAATGGTGTTTTGTAATACTGTAACACCAGCTGCTGTTTTTTTCACTGTGCAAACAATCCTCATACTAATTTGTATTTTTTTTTAGCCGTAGTCCTCGGCGCAGGAGGCACAGCAGGTCTAGGTCCAGGAGCAAGAGCCGTTCCCGTAGCAGGTCCCGCAACAGCCGATCCAGGTCCTACTCCCGTTCCCGATCTAGGTCCCGTTCCCGCTCCAAAACCCGCACACCACGCAGAAGCAAGTCCAAATCGGCTTCCAGGTCCCGTTCAAGGTCTAAGTCCAAGTCTCGCTCCAGGAGCCATACTCCTAGATCCAACAAAGGATCCAAATCACGATCCAGATCAAGAAGCAGACCCAAGTCTCCAGAGGATACTGGAGCCACTGCTGAATCCTGAAATGTAGGTGAGCATAATGCTTTGTATTTAACTATTTGTAATTTTCTTGCAACTGGAGGAATTTGTCATCCAAGAATTGTAAGAACAAATGCATTTTTTTGTAATTAAAAAAAAAAGTTAATATCCCCAGTAGTCCTGAACTTTTGATTTAAGCAGACCAACTAATCACCCCAATATAACTCCTGCTTGAAGTGGGGTAAATTGAAGGCATGCATAGCTCACTGATCTCTTAAAATGACTGCTTAAAATTTTTAGTAGTGCCCTCTACTTTTCTCTTTCTTCAAGTCCTTCAAGACATCTGCAGATGTGGTAGATGCATCATCTTAAAGGAGGTTTCAGGTTTTACCCAAATTTAGTTTGGAGCTGTTATTCGCAGCATTTGTCTGGTATCTCCGTTTCTGCATGACTTAAGGGTTTATTTTTAATTCACATCCTAAACCTCACAATGGATATTTGATTTGGAGCTGTCGTGGGTATGATACCGTAAGTATATTTGTTTTGAAACGTGTACCAGCCAAAATCCATTGATTTCATCTAAATGTGGAATTTTTTCCTCCAAGCTGCTGATTCCTGTTTGCAAAAGAGGAGTTTGGGGCAGTTTGAGAGCAGTTAGTGTGTGATCCGACCATTGGCTGCCTGCTGCTGATTGGCGGTTGCTATGGAGCAGGTCGGTCTCAAAAAAAATCTTGCCGTGTAAAACCGTGACATCATAAAGATTGCTAACCGAGCAGGTGTTGTTATGGTTTAAATGGAACATTTCACAACATGATTCTAATATTCTCTCTTGTGTATTTTCTATGCACTAGGCGCAGTTGCGTAGCAGTTGAGTTTTGCTGGTTAGCTGTTAAGGTGGCGTGTTGCGGTGCAGAGTGCTTGGCTGTTTCCAGTATTCTCCTGATTGCTCCCGTGTAACGCCTTGATTTGATTCTTAACATTTTGGCTGCAGCATATTTTCTTTTTGCAGAAAGATCCTGTGCAAGTCCTTTTGTGAATACCTATAAGGCAGATATCTGAGCTTATTTCACATCTCCGGAAGTTCTATAATTTGTGACGTGCTCACTTAGTCGTAATTTCCATGTGAATGATGATAATAAAGGTTTTCTTTCTCCGAGTATGGCTGATTTGGTGTATACCTATTTTTTTTTCATTAGTTTGTCAATGTCTCTATGTTTGGTGTAAAGAAGCAAATTAAATCTTCCTTAACTGGAAATAAATTGCACGATCTCCTTCATGGATTCACACTCAGTGGCTCTTGGTGAAGTTTTATTCCAGATTAAATTAGTAATTTAGACCTCCTAACATTTTTACTTTGATATGTGTACAAACATAGACATCTTATTGACTTTGAAAATGTTACTATAGTCTTAAAACACAAGTCAAAAAGTAATGAGCTTTTAAATAAGAATTAGTTTTGTATTTTAATAGAACTTGATTTGACACTAGAACACTATACAGGGCTTCAGGAGTCTCTGTATAGTTCTCATGAACAATGATTTTCTCCACCTCAAGAAACTGTTTTGCCGGATCATCTTTCTCCAGGTTCACACCACCCATCTCCAACCTTACCTCCTCGTTCTCATCACTGCCATGATCATGCAAAAATAGTTTATCAAACTGATATTTGTTGCATATGAATTTTCAAAGGCAAAACTACTGTAAAATGCAATTCTCAAGTACAAAATCATCAGTACTATTCAAGGAATATAATTGAATAGAAATAGTAACTTAAAGACACCATAAAATCAAAGTGAGAGTTTTGTGATTAAACGTTACATAGACCTAATGCAACACCACCACCTTGAGAAGCCCAACTTGCATGTGGAGGGCGGCAGTAAGGACCCAGCTAGAGTCAATAAGGGTTCCTCCACAGTTGTGGCTGAAGGATGCATTAGAGCCCATGGGATGCTTCAGAGCATGGCTTGACGTTACAGCAGTCCCACCGGAGAGTGCCCTTGTCTTTCACAAAGCACCAGGGTTCCCGGTCTCCATCTGGATTTCTTGAGGGACAAAGATAATTCTTAAAGTGGAAGTGAAGCAGTCAGTTAAGAACATTATTTAGTAAAGTGATTTCCACTTTGATAAAAAAAAAAATTAACAAACATGATTAATGTAACCATTTTAAAGAAAAAAGGATGTTTTGTTATAGCTTTTGGAGCAAGGGCTCCGCCATCTTGCAGTACCACCTTCGCTCCGATGGCCAGTGAAGTAATAGAAGCATTTCTTTCATAAAATGGGGCCTCTTGAGTTCTGACACAATCACCATGACCACACTTTCTTACACACATTCCTCTCTGGAAGATCCCAACATAAAAACTCAAGAATCATACTCTCTTACTGATAATAATAATAATTATTATTATTATTTTTATGAACAGCTTATTAAGATCTCACCGTCTTGACACTTTTTGCCAATGTAAGCTCTTTACAGACGCATTTGAAGCCGCCACTCTCAAGAACCTTGCATACTCCGTTGTTCTGGCATGGATTTGGATCACACACTTCTACAGAAATATTAAACATGATCAGCGTACATATGTTTATGAGCACCAAACTGAATGCCTATAATACACTTGCACTTCTTGCCTGGTTCATCAAAAAAGGAAAAAATCCAATCAATAGTTTCATTAATTTCAGCTGAAGATATTTTCTTTGTGGTGTCATTAACAGCATAGTTGTATATTTCTGTCTAGGGGGCAAGAGAGAAATAATAATGTGAGCATGCAACAATCTTGTAAACATAATGGAAACTAGATAATATAAGATTCTCACCATCAACTAAATTGAAAATATCATCCAATAAACCCTGGAACAGTTGACAGTTTCAATCTGATAGTGTAATATCGGCCAATTAAACATAAGTTGAACAGAACTATTAACGACAAATTTTACATGGTTACATACCGGTGCTGCTTGGACTGTCAAAGTGAGGCCAGAAAGGCCCATCAGAAGCAGAGTCACTGGAAACATGAATAAAATAGGAATAAAAAATGCACAATCCACCACCACAAAAGTGATGTCTATAGTGTTGGCAGTAGATATGTTGACCTGTATGTGGATAACCCCTGGACCCTTTTCTCTGCTTATTATCTAGCAATCATTACCTAACAGCATTGATTTTATGTGTTTTGGCCAGTAAGCCAGACTACAGATATGCATTAAAATCTATCTATCTATCTATCAATAAACCCCATAATTTAACAGGTGTGTTAATTTACCTGAATATTATTTAAAGTAGTATGACAAGATGTCCCCGATGTCCCCCCCACATTTTATCTGCTGTTTTTTTGAGTATGCTGTGGAACAAATTGAAAATGCCGTAAAAAGGAAATTCACAGTTCATGACTTGTTTAGCCAATAATTATTATTATCAGTGCAACAATTCAATAAATGATCATTAATAGTAATTATTTAACATTTCATTCTTACACATGGCTTTATGATGTGAATTCTGTAATCTTTGGTTCTAAAAAAAGAAAACATCCTGCAACGATATTTAGATGCTGTATTTGCACATAGATGCACAGTGTATTGATGAATTCTTTGTCTTTCTACTATTTAGCAAAGCGTTTATGAAAATGAGCACCTCCCAAATACCCTGTGAATTACAGATTGATTTAAATTCATCAGGTACCCAGGAGAGTTTACTCTTGATAAGACTGACGTAAAATGTTTTATACTGTTTTACATTTATTGTAATCTCAAAATATACTGTCTATAATTAGCTTTTATTTTTGTGCGTAAACTGAAAAAATACCCAGATTAATTCTGAAAAATTGTAAAGTACGTTGGCTGCTTCAACATTTTATATATATTTATGTAATGTTTAATATTAAGGTTTTAGTTATGTATTTATTTTTCTTTCATCTTTCATATATTTAATTTTCTTTCAAACAGTTTCAATCCAATAATGTTGAAAGGAAATGTTAATTCAACAATAAAAACATATTTTGTACTTTTATATGGGTGTAACGGATCTGTATTCTCAAAAGCATAATTCAAAAGCAAAACAACTAAATTTGAAATAAGTGAACAAGTCGACACTGTGTTCAAATCAGTATTGCCAAACAATTCCAAATTGGTGCAGTCATACCCTATAGAATTATTGGATGTAACACAGATTTCAGCAGATTTCTTTTTTATTTAAAAGCAGAGAAATGGATCAGTTGACACTGGAGTGCAGAAGTTCATTCTCAGTATATACAGCATGAGAGATAAATATTCAGAGTTCATCTGTTGGTGCATCACATCAAATGATCTCACAGGTGCCTTGAACTCACAACTGCTCAAAACATGTCAGTATTAACTTGTAAATGCATTCAAATACAAGTGGCAAACTTAATGCTATCAAAAAGTAAAAACGTAAAAAAACACTACCTTAAAAAAAAGTGTCTCTTGCATTTCATTCATATTTTCAGGAATATGATATGGTCACCAGTGGTAATTATGTTATCATCTGAGAAACATAATGGTGAATAAATCCAAACACTTCATATATATTTTGTTCGCATTCACTGAAACCCAGCAGAATCTTTTATTTTCCTATGATTGTCAGATGAAGGGAGGCAACATCTCAAAACACTCTACACACTCACTGGCACACAAACAAACACTCATTCACTCTCTTGCACTCTTATTTATGGGCATCACTATCATGCTAGTCCTGGAATACCAATCCCATTAGTGTGAATCGCACATGCACTCCTACACATCAAAAGAGATCTATGCTCTCGACGGAGCAATTAAGTGCTAACACTATAAATGGAGTATCCAAGAACAGCAGAACATGTCAAATAATTGAATCCAAAACCAAACCGCCTCGCAGTCCAAACTAGTTGATTATTTCAAATTCCACCTGCACCATCCTCTATGACCACTAGGAGTCAGGAGTTACATTCATTGACTGTAGTCAATATGGAGGGTATTATTTTATTCCATCAGTAGCAATGACCATTTCACCACATCAGTGCATCTCCTCTATAGTTAAGGCACAATAACGTCCTTTTGTAGTGTTCTCCCTGTAATGAGTTTGCCTGTAGTGGTCTGGGGTAGTAGGGGATTGTTCTTGTTCAAATGTGCAACTCATGTGTACTCAGATTTGCGGATGTAGTTGGATGGGACGTAACCCCTCCTTCCTCCTGCCTCCCCCAGCCACCACTCCTGGTTGCCATTCATGTCCTGGAACTCAAGGATTCGGACTCGCTGATTGGCTGAAATGCTGAGCTCATTTGCACACCGTGCACTGAAGGAGTAGAGAGCGTAATATATCTGAAAGAAAATATAAAGTAGAAAAAAAATTTATAAGAATAATCATGGACGAGAAGTAAAACCTGTTCAGTTATTTTATTATATATTAATATTATAATATATAATTGTATGATGATGATGATAATTATTATTAATTTATAAACAAAATTGTTGATGAACATAGTGGTGTATCAATACCAGGGTAGCTCCGTGAAATCAAAACAGAAACCTAATAATATGAAGAACCACAGATGTCAAATAATGTGGTTTAATTATTTTGTTACACATAAATTATATTTATTACAAATCATATTTATTTTTAAAATTATTCAAAAGCATTATTTAAAATGATTTAATTTCCAAATTGCTATACAGTTATATTATAAATTTTGTACACAATTTTTTAAAGATCAAATGGTGTAATAACTTCTAACAATAACTAATAAGGAGAAGATTCTCAACATGACAAGACAAAACCGAACCTATTAATACGAGTAAATCAAAGATACTGAATGATACAGTTTTGTTTTATTAGACGTTATATTTATTACAAATTATATTTCATTTTGTAATTGCATTTTAATTATTTAAAATAATTAATTATTATTATTTTTTTTTTAAATTTATGCAATGTGTACACAAAATTGTTAATTAACATGTCATATTCTCATTTGTTTCACTATAGAATTTGTCACATTTGGGAAGTAAAATGGGTTGTGAAGTATGCAATCACTGAATTCTGGAGTGATTTAGTTCACCACATACCTGGTGTCCATCTATCTCAGGTTCAGGTTCAGGCTCTGGATCTATATACTCCTCAGGACTGTACTGTGGCCTTCTCTGCTGTATCGAATGGTCTCCATTTTGTCTCTGCTGTGAGCTGTTACCATCACGTGAGTCATGGTACCTCGAAGATGGTTCATACCTGGAGTTCTTACTGGAGGGACAAGAATCTGTCTCAGAGAAGTCTGAAGGGTCTCTGTGATTGGTAGGAGTGTTTTTATCAGGGTCTAAAGAGTCTCTGTGATCGGTGGAATTTCGGTAGGAGGGCTCTGAGTGTTCCCTGTTATTTCGACAGGCTGTCTCAGGCAGTTCTTGATTACTTGGAGAGCTTCTGAAGGTGGGGTCGAGGGAATCCCTCTGACTGTTGGTTGAAGAAGCCTCTCTGTTTTTTCTCGGAGTGGTCCCTTGATTTGTGCGAGTGTGTGGAGGCATCGCCGTTGTGAAGCTGACAGTCGATGTCTCCTGGTTGAAAGTCAGAGTGCTGTTACTATTCTGCCGTGAGAACATGGGAGAGGAGCCACCGTAACCTGACTCATTTGATGATTGGCTCTCAATGGAAACATCCGACTGACTCCTGCGTGGATTGTAGGGCTTTAAGAAGGAGCTATACACAAAGCCTTTTGTAACTAGAGGGAAAACAAACAAAAAAAGAGTGTGCTTGAACCAAATGTATTTTAGGAAATGCTGACACATGTATCACACACAGATAATGCGATTCAAACCTCCATGGTCTATTAGCCAGCGGTTCTGGCTGCCCATGGGATCTTGCTGCTTGATGACACCCACTATGTCTCCCTCCAGTACGGACACGTCCAAGTCCTGTGCTGCGTTAAAATTTCTTTCAGCTTGGTAGAGTTTCTCTGGGTCATATCTTGCCAGAAGCCCCGCTCGGTGCTCATCTGTCTGTAGCACATAGTTTGGCTGCAAAATCAGACAGAAATGAGGAACAGAAAAAGAGGAAAATGAATAATGGACAGAAATCTGTCTTTTATCACCATGGTTGACTGTGCTGCTGAAAAACATCAGTTTAAACCAGCCTACAGTGACTTGATAGTCTGGAGTTCTGACTGACTAGAATAATAATGACTAGAACGAATATATAGGCCTATACGAGAAATATATTTTTACTTAAATAATAAATTAAGAAAATAAAAGAAAAACTGTGCAAAAAGTAGTCTAGTATGCAGAGTTTCGGTTCATTTTTGTGCTGCGCAAAAGGAAACCAGACGGCAGAAAGCGGCATCCTATTTTTCTTTAGGCTTAAGTTACTTTACAAAAGCACAAATTATTTGTTTTATGTACACAAATAAAGGCAAACCTTTTACAATTCCCATTATC